>NW_027649778.1:1432856-1805356 GCF_965287045.1 Carcharhinus amblyrhynchos
TCTGCACAGACAGTGAACAAGCTGAGAATCGAACCTAGGTCCCTGGCGCTGTGAGGCAGCAGTGCAAACGGAGGCGGTTTAGAACGGAGTTGAGGAGGAACTTCTTCACTCAAAGGGTGGTGAATCTCTGGAATTCTCTGCCCGTTGAAGTGGTGGAGGCTGCCTCGCTAAATATTTTTAAGAAGTGGGTTGATGGGTTCTTGATAAGAGAGGGGATTAAGGGTTATGGGGAGAGGGCCGGAAAGTGGAACTGAGCCACAACAGATCAGCCATGATCTTATTGAATGGCGGGGCAGGCTCGAAGGGCTGGATGGCCTACTCCTGCTCCTATTTCTTATGTTCTTATGTTCTATGTTCTTATATCTGGTGAGCGGCGCCAGACTATTTATTCCTGGGGATATTAGTATTGAACCCACCTGATTATAGACCAGCGGGCACTGGGCATTGTCTGAGGGGAGAAGTCAGCCTTGATTTCTTTCCCCTCCCGTTGCCCAGTGGGGCTTTGATTAGTTGCAACACAAGATTAACGAGCTTAATAGACAGCAGCGGAAATCAATAGCAGAGAGGAAATGTTGGGAAATGTTCCCAGAGGCAATGACAGCAATTAAAGTGCATCCATTGCTCTCTCACCTCTTTTTGCTAACTCATCAAAACGGGACTTGATCATAGGCCACGTGTATTGGGCAATACAGCAGGCCAGAAGATGAAGCAGGTATTTATGTCCGTAATCCTCAAGGCTGGACTTGCACTTCCCAGCTGATTGTTGCTTGGCTTTCATTTGGTTTGAGTTGATCTGATTTATTATTCTCACATGTATTAGCAGACAATGAAAGTATTGTTCCTTGTGCGCTACACAGACGAAGGTGTCCAAAGACGTGCAGGTTAGGTGAATTGGCCAAGCTAAATTGTCCCATAGGGTCAGGGGGACTAGCTAGGGCAAATTCATGGGTTTATGGGGTGGGATTGTGGTCAGTGCAGAATCAGTGGGCTAAATGGCCTCCTTCTGCACTGTAGGATTCTGTGCCATTCGTACACAAGGAAAGGAGAGGGTGCAGAATGTAGTGTGTCATAGCTCCGGTGTAGAGAACGATCAGTAGTGTGAGGTAGGTCCATTCAAAAGTCTGACAGCAGCAGGGAAGAAGCTGTTCTTGAGTCGGTTGCTGTGTGTTCTCAGACTTTTGAATATTTTTCCCAATGGAAGAAGGTGGAAGAGAGAATGTCCGGGGTGTGTGGGGTCCTTGATTATGCCGGCTGCTTTTCCGAGGCAGTGGGAAGTGTAGACAGAGTCAATGATGGGAGGCTGGTTTGTGTGATGGATTGGGCTACCTTCACGACCTTTTGTAGTTCCTTCCGGTCTTGGGCAGAGCAGGAGCCCATACCAAGCTGTGATACAACCAGGAAGAATGCTTTCTATGGCATTCCTGTAAAAGTTGATGAGAGTCATTGCTGACATGCCAAATTTCCTTTGGCTTGGGCTGGTTTCAGTGTAAGTGACTGTAGGAGTCACTGATGATACTGCGATCAGCGTGCTGTAAAGACAAAGAACAAAGAACAAAGAACAACACAGCACAGGAAACAGACCCTTCGGCCCAACGAGCCCACGCCGCCATCTTAACAATGTATTTTTCCTACACCTCCCTTGACCCGTGTCTATGCTTATGGTACCCCCATTGGAAACCAGATTCAGGGAAGAATAATTTAGGGACAATTTGTAACACCATTGTAACAATACTGCAAGCTCCTGGGTCAATCTGTGGATTTTCCATTCCCGCTGGCCCCAGACTGGTTCAGCGACGGGAGTGAGGAATGGGAAAAGGCCAAAGCTGTGCTGTGATGTCAAATCAGGATGCGATCGTCCCCTCCCCTCCCCTCTCCCCTCCTCCCTCCCCTCCCCTCCTGGGCCAGTGAGTGGGGGGGGACATGATGGCTGATATTCCAGGTTGGGAACCTCACTGTAATAAACGAGCATTTAATAATCCCGCCAGTACACCATTGAAAAAGTTCATCAATGGCAGCATGGAGAGGGTAGTGCCCAGCTCATTCCAGAGTCGTGCTGGAGTAGTTCCGGGATAGTTCCGGGTAGTGCCGGGGTAGCTGCTGGGTAGTTCAGGGGTAGTTTCGGGATAGTTCCGGAGTAGTTCTGGGGTAATGCCAGGGTAATTCTGGAGTAGTTCTGGTGTAAGTGCAGGATAGTTCCAGGGTAGATCTAATGTAGTTCCAGGGTCGTGTCAGGGTAGGTCTGGGGTATTTCTGGGGTAGTTCCGGGATAGTGCCGGGATAGTACTGGGATAGTGCAGTGGTAGTTCAGCGTAGTTTCAGGGTAGTTCTGAGGTAGTTCCAGGCTTGTTTTGGGATGGTGCTGGGATATTGCCAGGCCTGTTCCAGGATTGTGCCGGGATAGTTCTGGGGTAGTTGCGGGATGGTGCTAGGGTCATGCTGGGATAAATCCAAGGTAATTCCGGGGTAGTGTTGTGGTAGTTCCAGAGTTGTGTCAGGGCAGTTCCAAGATAGTTCCAGGGTAGTGAGGGATAGTGCGGGGCAGTGAGGGATAGTGTGGGGTAGTGCGAGATAGTGCAGGATAGTGTGGGGTAGTGTGGGGTAGTATGGGGTAGTGTGGGATAGTGTGGGGTAGTGCGGGGTAGTGTGGGGTAGTACGGGGTAGTGCGGGGGTAGTGTGGGGTAGTGTGGGTAGTGCAGGGTTAGTGTGGGGATAGTGCGGGGTTAGTGTGGGGTAGTGCAGGGTAGTTCCGGGGTAGTGCAGGGTAGTTCCAGGTAGTGCCGGGGTACAGAGAGACAGAGAGAGAGGGAGACAGAGAGACAGAGAGAGAGGAAAACAGAGAGAGAGACAGAGAGAGACAGAGAGAGAAGGAGACAGAGAGAGACAAAGAGAGAGACAGAGAGAGAGACAGAGAGACAGGGGAACAGAGAGAGAGATAGAGACAGAGAGGAAACAGAGGGAGACAATGATAGACAGAAAGAGAGAGAGAAAAACAAAGAGAGACAGTAATAGACAGAGAAAGACAGAGAGAGAGAGACAGTGATAGACAAAGAAAAAGAGACAGAGGGAGGCAGAGAGAGAGAGAAGCAGACAAAAAGAGAGAGAGAGGGAGAGAGACAGAGAGAGGCAGACAGACAGACAGAGATAGACAGAGATACGGAAATGGCTTCACCCTAATTGTGGATTACCCACTGTGGGGCTCAGGAAGGGTGGAGTGTTTGAAGTTACAGACGGCATTTGATGAGGTTGTTATTTTTTGGGTGGTGATAATTGATTTTGGGGATAGATAGACGATGAAACAAGATTCATTGTTCAAAGTTTGAAGGCTGCTGCCACTATTAATGAGGGTGGATTTGTGACTCTGGAAAAGACATCACTGGATTCGATGACTGTGCAGGCACGGAGCGGCGGCCATCTCGCACGGCCATTTCATCTCCTGCTCTCCATTCGTACAGTCTGCCTTTTGCCTCTAACACCATAAAATGTTTCGTTTGACAGCTGTTTAATTCATCATTTTCTTCCTCATCCTTTTCTACACCTGCTGGGGGTAGTACCACACTCTGCCTTCCTGAAAATTCAGCCATTCTCAGGTTGGGTGGCACAGTGTTTAGCGTTGCTGCCTCACAGCGCCAGGGACCTGGGTTCAATTCCCGGCTTGGGTCACTGTCTGTGCCGAGCCTGCACATTCTCCCCATGTTTGCATGGGTTTCCTCCGGGTGCTCCGGTTTCCTCCCACAGTCCGAAAGGTATGCTGGTTAGGGTGCATTGCCCATGCTAAATTCTCCCTCAATATAACCTGAACAGGCGCTGGGGGTGGGGGGGTTTGTCAAAATTGTTGATTCCAAAGTCGCTGCTGATTGGAGCAATTGCCAAGAACTCTAAAATCTTTGCCTCAGATAAAAATTATTGGAGCCACAAATGGAAAATCGGCATTTCCTCAACCACGATTCTTCGGTACAATAAAGAGAATCACAGATTTCCTACAGTGCAGAAGGAGGCCTTTCGGTCCATCAAAGACGTACCAACAATCCCACCCAGGCCCTATCCCTGTCATTCAATGTACTTACCCTACTAATCACCCTGACACTAAAGAGCAATTTAGCATGGCCAATCCACCTAACGTACACATCCAGTTTCCTCCCACACTTCAAAGATGTGCTCTGAGGCTGATTGGTGTAACAAATTGTCCCTAAACTATTCTCCCCTGAATCTGGTTTCCAATGGGGGCACCATACGCATACGCACGGGTCAAGGTAGGTGTAGGAAAATGCTTTGTTAAGATGGCGGCGCGGGCTCGTTGGGCCAAAGGACCTGTTTCCCGTGCTGGGTTGTTCTTTGTTCTTTGATCTTTGGACACTAAGGGGCAATTTAGCATGGCCAATCCCCCTAACCTACACATCTTTGAACACTAAGGGGCAATTTAGTATGGCCAATCCACCTAACATATATATCTTTGGACATTAAGGATAATTTGGCATGGCCAATCAACCTAATTTACACATTTTTGGATCACTAAGGGCAATTTACCATGGCCAAGGCACCTTAACCAATGCGTCTTTCAGACTGTGGGAGGAAACCAGAGCACCCAGAGAAAACCCATGCAGACATGAGGAGAATGTGCAGACTCTGCACAGACAGTGACCCAAGCCAGGAATTGAACCCATGTCCCGGGTGCTGTGACACCATGCCGCCCTATAATTTGCATATTTAACAATACACGGATTGAATTTGTGCCAACGGGGAAACTAATTGCGGCTGGAATTGGACAATTCTGATTTTTTTTGTGATGATGATTTTACCAGTCATGTCATTTTAAAACAATCTTTACCTCAAGCTGTGGAGAGTTATTGATTCTCAAGGTAGGAGATTTCTTTTAACAGCACATTCAGGATAATTTATCATCCGAGCTTTATCAGAAACAGCCGCAGCACTGAAACCTCCTCCTTGTATCAAAGTGTTCCCAGTAAGTGTGGTGTAACTATTCCATTCACACACACTTGTTCTGCACAATGATGTTTACTGTTAGACATTGGAAACTATAAGATGCAGCATAACAATCTGCCTCTTAACTCCATCAATAAAAACTCACCTCCCTTGGTATTCTTGTCTTAACATTTTGTTGGACTGTTTTCTCATGTTAATGTTACTCAACTTGTGTGAGTGGGTTACCACTGCTGCCTCATAGCACCAGGGACCTAGGTTCAATTCCAGCCTCAGGTCACTGTCTGTGTGCAGTTTACACATTCTCCCCATGCCTGCATGGGTTTCCTCCCACCTTCCAAAGGTGTGCGGGTTGGGTGGGTTTTGATATTTGATTTATTATTGTCACATGGATTAACATATAGTGAAGAGTACTGTTTCTTGCACACCAAACTGACAAAACATACCGTTTATAGAGAAGGAAACAAGAGACTGCAGAATGTAGTGTTACAGTCTTAGAGTCATGGAGTCACAGCATGGAATCAGGACCTTCAACCCATCTGGTCCATGCCACCCTATCTTTAAACTCCTAAGCTTGTCCCAATTGCCCACATTTAGCCCACATCCCTCTACACCCATCTTACCCATGTAACTGTCTAAATGCTTTTTAAAAGACAAAATTGTACTCGCCTCTATTACTGCCTCTGACAGCTTGTTACAGTCATAGCTAGGGTGTAGAGAAAGATCAACTTAATGCGAGGTAGGTCCATTTAAAAGTCTGACAGCAGTAGGGAAGAAGCTGTTCTTGAGTTGGTTGGTACGTGACCTCAGACTTTTGTATCTTTTTCCCGACAGAAGAAGGCATAGTAAATTGCCCGTTAGTTTCAGGGGGATTAGCAGGGTAAATACATGGGGGTCACGGGGATAGAGCCTGGGTGGGATTGTTGTCAGTGCAGGTTTGATGGGTCGAATGGCCTCCTCCTATTCCTTCATCAGGTGAGTGGAGACTTCTGTTCATAAGCAGGGCATATAAAGGCACACTCAGCCAGCGGTGTTTACTACCAAATAAGCCTGTTGGACTTTAATCTGGTGTTGTGAGACTTCTTACTGTGTTTACCCCAGTCCAACGCCGGTATCTCCACATCAGAAATACAGAGGATCAGAGGGACCTTGGGCCGCATGTCCAAATATCCCTGAATACAGCAGGACAGCAGGAGGCTTTGAAGAGGGTACAGAAAAGATTTACCAGGATGTTGCCTGGCTTGGAGGGCATCAGCTATATGGGGAGGTTGGAGAAACTTGGTTTGTTCTCACTGGAACGACGAATGTTGAGGGGTGACCTAATAGAAGTTTACAAGATTCTGAGGGGCATGGACAGAGTGGATAGTCAGAAGCTATTTCCCAGGGTGGAAGAGTCAATTACTAGGGGGGCACAGGGTTAAGGTGCGAGGGGCAAGGTTTAAAGGGGATGTACGAGGCAGATTTTTTACACAGAGGGTGGTGGGTGCCTGGAACTCACTGCCAGAGGAGGCAGTGGAAGCGGATACGATAGTGACATTTAAGGGGCATCTCGACAAATACATGAATGGGATGGGAATAGAGGGATATGGTCCCCGGAAGGGTAGGGGGTTTTAGTTCAGTCGGGGGCAGCATGGTCAGTGCAGGCTTCGCGGGGCCGAAGGGCCTGTTCCTGTGCTGTAATTTTCTTTGTTGTTTGACAGGAAGATGAATTGGTGAAGAAGGCATATGGGAAATTTGGCTTTATTAGCCAAAGCATTGAATATAAGAGCAGGGAGGTTACTATGGGAGTTGTATAAGATGCTGGTTAGGCCACAGATGGAGCACTGTGTGCAGTTCTGGTTGCCACATTACAGGAAGGATGTGATTGTACTGGAGGGGGGTGCAGAGGAGATTCACCAGGATGCTGCCTGGGATGGAGGGTTTCAGCTATAAGGAGATGCTGGTTAGGTTGGTGTTGTTCTCCTTAGTGTAAAGAAGTCTGAGGGGAGAGCCTGATTGGGATGCACAAAATCAATGGGATATAGATAGCGTGGATGGGAAGAAATTTCTCCCCTTCGCAGAGGGGTCAGTAACCAGGGGGCAGATGTTGAGGTAAGGGGGTAAGGGGCAGGAGATTTTGAGGGGATTTGAGGAGAAACCTTTTCGCCCGGAGGGGGTGATAGGAACTCACTGCCTGAGAGGTGCTGATTGTGAGCGGAGGTGTCGAGGGGAGAAGTGTGTATGTGTGTGTGTGTGTGTGTGTGTGTGTGTGTGTGTAGGGGGCGGGGGGCGGGGGTGGGGGGTGGGGGGGGGGGGTCAGGTTAACTTTCTGCCTGCGTGGTTTGTGTGTGTTTGGGCTGGGGGGAGGAGAGTGCCCTGTAATTGTGGATATGGGGGGAGGGTGCCCCTTTTCTGATGAGGGATTGGTGGTTATCACACGAATCGTAGAATCCCTACAGTGCAGAGGGAGGCCATTCGGCCCACCGAGTCTGTCCCGACCACAATCCCACCCAGACCCTATCCCCATAACCCCATGCATTTACCCTAGCTAGACTCCCTGACACTAAGGGGCAATTCAGCATGGCCAATCCCTCTTCCCGCACATCTTTGGAGTGTGGGAGGAAACTGGAGCACCCCGAGAAAACCCACACAGACACGGGGAGAACGTGCAGTGTCCACACAGACAGTGACCCAAGGAGGGAATCGAACCCCAGTCCCTGGCGCTGTGAGGCAGCAGTGCTAAGCACTGTGCCACCGTGCTGCCCATGTGGGGAGAACTGGGTTCTCCCCTGGTCAGAGGGGCACAATTCACTTTATTTGTGGGGGGGCCTGGGGCAGCACAGTGGTCCGCACTGCTGCTTCACAGTGCCAGGGACCTAAGCTTCTGACTTGGGTCACTGTCTGTGTTGGGTTTGCATGTTCCCCCCGTATCTGCGTGGGTTTCCTCCGGATGCTCCGGTTTCCTCCCAGAGTCAGAAGATGTGCGGGTTAGATGCATGGGCCGTGCTAAATTCAGTGTACCCGCCAGAATGTGGCAACTAGGGGACTTTCACAGTAACTTCATTACAGTGTGAATGTAAGCCTACTCGTGACTATTAAAACTAAACTTTGAAAAACTTTATAGGATTGCATCGCCATTTAAAAATGGTGGCCCAGTCACGGAACGGTGGGGCTGGCTGGCAGATGTATAAATTAGTGTCTGTCAGGTGGATAGAACCCTCCAGGCTTCCCATTCACAACCCTCACAATTCCAAATATTCTCAGATCCACACATCTCACCAAAACCAAGCTTGGCCGCCCTCCAGTCGCTGCATTGTCACTGATTCCAAGCCCGGACAGGTCGGACTCTGTGGATTTGGTTTTTTTTAGCCTGCTTCATCAATAATAAAAAATTCTATTAATGTGATCTGAAAAATTGATCACAGTGCCATAAATTTGGTTACTTACAGGAGCTGCGAACAGGCAGTAAAATATTCCAAAGCCACAGAAGGTCAGTGGCCAGGATCTGAGCGCGGAGAGATGAGTTTCCAATACACATTCCATTAGCTCACTCGAAAGCCGCTCACCCCAAAGGACCTCACGCTGTTACTCGCCGAGGAGGAAACTGGTAATTGTCAGTAGCTGGAAATTATTTAAAGGGGAGCGATGTGACTGTCACCGAGTAATTGCTGTAAATCTGGAGGAATTAGTAAGCAATCAGCTTAACACCGGTTTCCATTTCAAAACACACGCTGCAAACAACACATCAAAAATGTAAACCTCGTTGAGAATCAGCTTGGCTGTGTTGGCGTCTCAAGCACCAACCCAGAATCTTCGCACACAATCCAGCTTTACTGTTCAATATCCTGATGTAAAGCCAAGGTTTGACCTCCCCCCACAACAGTTACCCAAAGTTAGAGATTTCCACAGGCTGTGGGAACTGAGGTTATAGGAACATAGAAAAACTACAGTACAATACAGGCCCTTCAGCCCACAATGTTGTGCCGAACATATCTCTACCTTAGAGATTACTAGGCTTACCTATAACCCTCTATCTTACCAAGTTCCATGCACTTATCTAAAAGTCTCTTAAAAGACCCTATCGAATCTGCCTCCACCACTGTTGCCGGCAGCCGATTCCACTCACCCACCCCCCTCTGAATGACATTTACAGCACAGCAGGAGGCCATTTGGCCCATCATATCCAGGCTGACCAATCAAGACCTGATGACATAAATATCATTTTCCAGCCATAATCCCAGAGGTCACGTCAACACAAGTGAACATCTAAACACTTCTTCAATTTCACAAGAGTTTCTGCCATTCCCCCCCAACCCCACCCCAACTCAGGCAGTGACCTCCCACCACCCTCTGCTTCTCCATCCCTCACAAGAGTCCTTAAAGCTCACTTCATCAACAAGATCTCTGCTTAGTGATTCTGACTGTCCTGCCAATGCTCAGTGTTTGGTCCCCTCCGTAGAATTTACACGGTGCAATGTCTTCAGCGAGGCCCATGGGGGTTGGGCTTCTTGGAGTACGAGCTCCCTGATTGAGGCCACAATTGCCTGCCCAATCAGGGACCCTCTCTAATATGTCAATACGGAAGTGTTGCATCCACTAGCACTCCGGATTCTGACTGTCTACCTGAAGTACTCTGAGGAGTGGAATTGAGTTTGTAAATAAAGGGAAACTGGTGATGGAACACCGACCCCTGCTGAGATATTTCATGATGTGGAGATGAGAATGTGAATATCTCACACAGATTTAACAGGGAAATAGGCCTTTTGGCTCAGCCAGTCCATGCTAGCCTATTCTCTCTGCATGGTAAATTGCTATATTTACCCACCATCTCCCCAAATCCTTTTGACCCTCAATTGGTTCTTGTGTGGAATGGCCACTCCAGACATTGCCACTGCATCTGGAACTTTCAGACTTTTATTCAAGCTTCGGTAGCACTCCCTTTATTGCAAACGATCCAGCTTGTAACAGGAACAGAGCATCCTCGAGTCCCTGTAGTGTTTTCACACAGCCACTTTGGTACTTTAAGCATCATTTAAATAAGTACAGGAATGAGCTGGAGCAGTGCGCTACAGCCAGGGACAGCTCATCAGCTGGAATCATTTCAACTACATCAGACCTGCGAGGAACACCGAGAGATTTCAAGTTTCACAGCTGGCGCTCACAAGACTCGCCCAAGGCCAGAAACAGCAGGTTTGTGAGGGCACTTTGATCAAATAGAAGAAAAGCGGGACAGAGGGCGATGGGGAACGGGCAGGAAATTGAAGTTGAGACCAGGGAAAGATCAGCCATGATCCTGTTAAATGGGCTCGCAGGCCTGAACTGCCCACTCCCGCTCCTAATTCCTATAAGATGACAAGGTTAGTGTGACTTAAGTGTCTAAGAGCCCACGGCATGGACAGAACACCAATGCCAAAGCTTCTGGGCTCGATCTTCCCCGCCGTTCATGCCATGCTCCCGCTGTGGCGAAGTCGGACAAATTGGCGGCCGGCCAAATCTCCGATTGGCGGGATGGGAAAATCCTACCGGCCACTGAGTCTCAATCAGTTCATCACCGAGTGAGAGACAGAAAACCTGGGCATTGCTGTGAATCACTGAGCAATGAGCACAGCTCACTGACATCAGTCATTCATTCTACTTCTTTCCCTTTTCTGGAGGGAGAGCATTTAATGTCATGAAGAATAACTTGGAATCACAGAACTCCAACAGTGCAGAACAGACCATCGAGTCTGCGCTGACTCCCTGGGAAAGTATTTTACCGAGGCCCTCTGCACCATTCTATCCCCCTAAACCCATACATTTACCATCGCTTTCCTAACCCAGCCAAAACCCAACCCATCACACAAACCAGCCTCCCATCCAATGACTCTGTCTACACTTCCCGCTGTCTCAGCAAAACATCCAGAATAATTAAGGACCCCACACACCCCGGACATTCTCTATTCCACCTTCTTCCATCGGAAAAAATACACAAAAGTCTGAGGTTACGTACCAACCGACTCAAGAACAGCTTCTTCCCTGCTGCTGTCAGACTTGTGAATGGATCTACCTTGCATTAAGCTGATCTTTCTCTACACCCTAGCTATAATTGTAACACTACATTCTATACCCTCTCCTTTTTGTCTCTATGAACGGTATGCTTTGTCTGCATAGCTCGCAAGAAACAATACTTTTCACTGTATACTAATGAATGTGACAATTATAAATCAAATCAAATATACACATCTTGGGACATGAAGGGGGAGTTTAGCACGGCCAATCCACCTAACCTGAACATATTTGGACTCTTAAGGGATAATTAATCATGGCCAATCCACCTAACTTACATGTTCGGACACTACGGTCAATCTAGTCTGGTCAATCCATCTAACCTCTGCACATCTTTTGAGTGTGGGAGGAAACTGGAGCACCTGGAGGAAACCCACACAGTCACAGGGAGAATGTGCAAACTCCACACAGACAGTGACCGAAGGCCGGATTTGAACCTGGGCCTCTGGCGCTGTGAGGCAGCCGTGCTAACCACTGTGCCACCTTTCTGGAGAAGAGGATGTTCTCATATCTGTGCCCAATGTCAGCAAACAGCAACAGGTGTAATACGAGCTGTGTGAACCTTTTCTCCAGCCTTCCCCTGCGTTCACACAGGCACAAGATAGAGTTGTTTAGAGTCTAACTTTTAAATTTCTGACTTAGTCAACCTGGTCACTTGTGAGTGAGATTCCCATTGTCACTGTGAGGTGTGAAGCTGTTATCATTGCAAAATCTGACTAGGGTAAACACATCTAACAGTCGGTATGGGAACTGGGTGCTGGGATCCAAATACTCCCTCCATCTACACAAGGACCCATCCTCCACAACTCAGCACAGACAGGAAGGTGGTCCATGGCTTTTTGAATGTGTCAGTGCACGGTCTCCCACCCAAGATGCTAAGCTCAACATCTTCCACCATCGTACTATCAGCTTTACCTGTGGTTCCGACAGTGAAAAGTTTATTGCTGCACATTTCTAGCACGTGTTTGCTTGTGAGTGCCATGGGAGTCCAATTCCAATTCCCTTCACACACCCAGGTTATACACCAAGTCAGACTTTCATCTGTTTCCAGAGCTAGTCATTCCCAGCACAGGCGACCAATCTGTCAACAGGAAGTTATAGCTTGAGGGGGCAGCATTCCACAACAAGTGTTGTGGACCAGGAGTCTCTCCCGTTCGTACCACCAGCCATGTGGAAGGATTTGACTGTGTTACGAACGCACCTTCCTTGGACATCAAGTCCTGGGGTGGGACTCGAACCTGGAGCTTGTGGCTCAGAGGCAGGGACATTAACCCACTGTGCCTCAAGACCATGGGAGTCCTCATGAACACTTCCCTCCACACTGGCAACAGGGCCCATCTGAAAACTGTTCGTCTTTATTCAAGAGTTCGGATTCCAGCAGGGAGTCCTTCCCGATTGTTTGCCGTAACGTCGACAAAGCGCTGATTGTTCACATTCCTTTTCCAAGGATCCACACGGATTATCTTTCAGAATCGCCATGGAACCATGGCCCTGCAGGAGTCCATCCCGGGTCACTAATTCCAATCGGAGTGAGGTTGGAAGGAGCTGGCTTGAGTTACAGAGTAAGAAGTCTCACAACACCAGGTTAAAATCCAACCGGACTTTAACCTGGTGCTGTGAGACCTCTTACTGTGCTTACCCCAGTCCAACGCCGGCATCTCCACATCTTGAGTTCCAGATCCAGGAAACAAGAGACCAGGCTCTCTTTGAGATTTATTCCTTTTTAAGAATACCTCCTTGGCTGTAACTTCTGCTGCATGACAGAATTCTAACTTTGAGTGAAGGTGCTAAATTGGTGATATCAAATTGGCCACCTGTTAGACACAACAGTTAAAAGCTTCATTCTGATTAACATCATCGGAAAGGAAACTCCGATGTCACCCGCCGTTAAATGACTTCCACAGGGTCTCATCGGATAGGACAAGTCCTCAGGATATTAGAGGGAAGATGAAAGCTTCGACAGGTGAAGTGTTTGGAGGTTGACAGCTCGACGTTTAGCAAGCGCACAGGGACCAGACAACGAACAAGTTTGATTTAACAATTCTCCCAAATAATTAAAGGAACATTCTCAACCAAAGAGGATAAAGGATTCACAGTGCAAAAGGAGAAAGTGTCATCCATTCTTTCAACAGAGGAATTTAAGCTTAAGTTGAGTTTATTTCTTTGTGTCACAAGTGGGCTTACATTAACACCACAGTGAAGTTACTGTGAAAATCCCCTAGTCGCCACACTCCACCGCCTGTTCAGGTACACTGAGGGAGAATTTAGCACGGCCAATGTACCTAACCAGCACATCTTCCGACTGTGGGAGGAAACCGGAGCACCCAGAAGAAACCCATGCAGACATGGGGAGAACATGTAGACTCCACAACCCGAGCTGGGAATCAAACCTGGGTCCCTGGCGCTGTGAGGCAGCAGTGTTAACCACTGTGCCCACCTGCTAAACGTAAATCTGAATTTCTGATTAGAAGCTTGCTGTGTCTGACCACAGTAATGATCAACAGGTGTTTTTTTTAACTGTCGGTAGCATCATAGAAGCCCTACAGTGCAGAAGAAGGCCATTCGACCCATCAAGTCTAGACTGGCCACAATCCCACCCAGACCCTATCCTCGTAACCCCATGCATTTACCCTAGCTAGACCCCCTGACACTAAGGAGCAATTTAGCATGGCCAATCCACCTAGCCAGTGTGGGAGGAAACCGGAGCATCCAGGGGAAACCCACGCAGACACGGGGAGAATGTGCAAACTCCACATGGATAGTGACCCAAGCTGGGGATCGAACCTGGGGCCTTGGTGCTGTGAGGCAGCAGTGCTAACCACTGTGTCACCATGTAGCCCCTGTACATTAAGGAGAAGTAATTTAAAATCTGTTAAAGAATCCAGTCCCACTTTCCTTGAAGGTGTTTCTCATGAATAAGTCTGCTCACCTTGTCAGTCAACAATTGAGCCAAAATTTCCTTCTTTCCCGTTTCTAATGGGGCAGAACTTTCAACTGGAGCCTCTTTTATTTCCCTCCACCAAGGAGCTACAAAAGGTTGTGACTGTAGCCCAATCCAACACACAGCCTCCCATCATTCCAGCCTCCCATCCATTGACTCTGTCTACACTTCCTGCTGCCTCGGCAAAGCAGCCGGCATAATTAAGGACCCCACACACCCCGGACATTCTCTCTTCCACCTTCTTCCGTCAGGAAAAAGATACAGAAGTCTGAGGTCACGTACCAACCGACTCAAGAACAGCTTCTTCCCTGCTGCTGTCAGACTTTTGAATGGACCTACCTCGCATTAAGTTGATCTTTCTCTACACCCTCACTGTGACTGTAACACTACATTCTGCACCCTCTCCTTTCCTTCTCTATGAACAGTATGCTTTGTCTGTATAGCGCACAAGAAACAATACTTGCAGAGGCCTTTAACCTGACTTTGAGATCGAGGCATTCTTTTCAAAGCATACCACCCTCCCCCTGCTCCCCCCCCCCACACCCCCCACTATTATTTTTGGCAGTGTCGGAAGGTCTAGTGAGGAAACCTGGCTGTGTTTCTGGAGAGGAACCGGCCAGTTTTCAGACAGAGCCTGGAACTTTGCACCCACTGTCAGTGTGACACACCCAGATGTTGCATTATCTGCTGGAGAGCGCCTGAGCGATGCCACTCACAGTTCAATAGCCGCATGACTCAGCTGAAGAACAGCACCTGGGGCAAAGCAGTTGGAGGGACTGCTAACACTTTGAGGAGAGAGGGGAAAGAGGGGGAAAAGGGTACAACGCTGGTACTCCCTCTGTAATAGAGAGAAACAGAGAGAAAAGGGGAAGGAGATGGGGAGAGGAAAAGGGAGAGAAATAGAGGAAAAGGGAAGGAGAGAGATAGAAGGAAAGGGAAAGAGATAGAAGGAAACGGGAGGGGAAAGAGAGAAGGAAGAGGACGGGATTTTACGACCTCGCTCATCCCAAAACCATAAAATCCTGCCAGGGGCCAACAGATCTTTCTAAAGTCCGTCCCTCACTCCAATTCTGTCCAGAGATGCGCAGGTTAGGTGGATTGGTCGTGTTAAATTGCCCCTTAGTGTCAGGGGGGCTAACAGGATAAATAAATGAGGTCATGGGGATAGGGCCTGGATGGGATTGTTGTTGGTGCAGAATTGATGGGCCGAATGGCCTCCTTCTGCGCTGTAGGGATTTTGTGGTTCTAAGAGTCCGTTGGCGGGGGAGGGCGGTAACATTCTGGCCAACGAGAGGGAAGGGGAGAGAGGGAATGAGAGAGAAAGAGAGAGAGAGCGAGAAAGAGAGAGAGAGAGAGACAGAGAGAGAGGGAAAGGGAGAGAGCAAGAGAGAAAGAAGAAAAGGACGTGAGAGAGTTAGAGAGAGAGAGAGGAAAAGGAAGAGATAGAGCAAGAGAGAGAGCAAAAGAGGAAAAGAGAGAGCAAGAGTGAGAGAGAGGAAAAGGGAAAGAGAGAGCGAGAGAGAGGAAAATTGCTTTCCTGGTGATTTCCTGACACCAAAGTGGCGAAAGTGCAAACCACCCACAGTGTTTAGTCAGTCTGCCCACAGCTGATGAAGCAGTTTGTTTAATTCCACAGATCAATCACTTTATTGATGATCTGTTCTGAGCTTTCACAAGCCACACTGCCTCACGTCACTGCGGCTAATGATCGGAGTCAGGAATCATCTCCACAGAGGCCTGATTCAGCTTCGCCATCTTTCCCCACCAGAGAGTGAGCCTGGTCAGAGTGTCACAACAACACCATCGTGAACCGGACAACCATGGAGACACAGTGGTGGCTGGTGTGATGCAGGGGGAGATATTCCCTCACCTCTGTTGCTATTTCTAAAGCCGTGGGCTCTTCCTGCCCAGTGGTTAGGGGTTGGGACATTGGCTTGGCTGCCAATCTGACCTTTCACCAAATGGCCACGGCTGAGGGGGACCATGGTCCAGACAGATACAACGTGGGGCGTCACAGCTCCAGAAAAATTCCTCAACTCATTAACAACACAGGTACATCTGCTTGGCACAGTGCCCACCTGGGACTTGGCAGGTTTCCATGGCAGGAGATCCATCCATCTGTGCCCCCAACAACACCAGTCAAAAATCCAATGTTGTTGGTTTCAACCTGGGGCTGGCAAGGTGGCACAGTGGTTAGCACTGCTGCCTCACAGCGCCAGGGACCCGGGTTCGATTCCCGGCTTGAGTCACTGTCTGTGGAGTCTGCACGTTCTCCCCGTGTCTGCGTGGGTTTCCTCCGGGTGCTCCGGTTTCCTCCCACAGTCTGAAAGACGTGCTGGTTAAGTGGATTAGGGGCCTCCCCCCACCCCGTCCCACCAGAGATACAACTTACCCACCTCCCTCCTTCCCCGCCCCACCCCACCCAAAACGATCGGGCCTCACTCCCATCCCCACCCGCCACCCCCCCCCCCCCCCCCCGCCTCCCCCAGAGAATGATCTGGCCTCACTGTGCCCCCCACCCCCAGTCCCAGGGATGATCTGGCCTCACTACCCCCCCCACCCCTCCAGAGAATAATCTGGCCTCACTCCCTCCCCTCCCCTCCACAGAGGTACATCTGACCCACCACCCTCCACCCTCACCACCGACCTGACTCAGAGGCCGTTGGAAGCTCTGAACTCTCTCTTCAGCAGCTGGAGCGCCCGATTCGGGCTTTTATTCAGCAGGTTCATTTCAATGCGATTCCGGTCCGGCGAACGGGTTGGTAAAGGGGGAAATATTGGTAAAGTTGGGTGGGCAGTTCATTAATTCAATTTAAATACATGCAAATACATTTAAATCACCATTATGCCCATTTTGGGCATGAGTTGGAACATGGCCATTCCCGGGCATCAGTAAAGTGACCATCTACCCGGATGCGGATCGCGTTAATGGCCTCACACCCGACTTTACCATGTTTCCGCGCTCATCGGACCCCCAGTGTGAGGAGGACTAGGCAGGGTGAATGCATGGGGTTCTGGGGATTGGGCCTGGGTGGGATTGTGCTGACTCGATGGGCCGAATGGCCTCCTTCTGCACTGTAGGGATTCTTTGGCTCTATGAAGCCCCTTCGTGATGTTATTGCTCCAGTGGTGGGCAAAACGGCAGATGTGTGAACTCAATCACCCCCCCACCCACCCACCAATCCCGTGCTAACGTGTGGTGGGATCCACAAGTCAGGGATCACGGCACACAGACCAGTCACAAAGGCCCGAGAGATTCGTGGAAATTGAATGGTGTTTATTAATGTTTGGCAGGAACGTCGCTGTGACGATCACTGAATAGCAGAGAGACACAATAGGAAGTCTCACAACACCAGGTTAAATTCCAACAGGTTTATTTGGTAGTAACCGCCACTACCAAATAGACCTGTTGGACTTTAATCTGGTGTTGTGAGACTTCCTACTGTGGTTACCCCAGTCCAACACCGGCATCTCCACATCATAGCAGAGAGACAGCAGCTTCTCACCAGCAGATGGTGATATGAGCTGGTGTTTCTGAGCATTGTCTAATAAATGATGCTCGCCACAGGGTAGCCAGTGCCCTGTATAACCCGACAGCCTCCTGCCCTCACCCACATCTTTAACCGTGAGTGAAACCTGACAGGAGTGCGACCAAGCTCCAGTTTAGCTCCCAGCCTGGCCCGCAGAACCTTCCTGTCAGATAAGCCGCTTTCAAATTAGCACGAGAAGCTGGCAACATTTGCATAATCAGCAATAAAATAGTCAGCGGGAATGACAGGAGTGATGTGTGGAGATTTGAGAAGCTGAGATTCATTTCCCTTCGGGGCAGAGAAGTGATTTTTTATTGTTCATTTGTGGGACACAGGTGTCGCTGGCTGGGCCAGTGTTTATTGCCCATCCCTAGCTGCCCTTGGAGGGCAGTTGAGAGTCACCCACATTGCTGTGGTTTAACCACAGGGGACATGGACGAGGCTTTTAAATCAATTAAACTCATCAAGAGTTTGCTGTGGCTCTGGAGTAACATATAGCCCAGACCGGGTAAGGATGGCAGATTTCCTTCCCTAAAGGACATTAGTGACCCAGATGGGTTTTTCCAACAAGTTTCATGGTCATCAGTAGATTCTCAATTCCAGATATTTTTTATTGAATTCAAATTACACCAGCTGCCGTGGTGGGATTCGAACCCACATCCCCAGAACATTATCTGAGCATCTGGATTAATAATCTAACGATAATCCCACTAGGCCATCATCTCCCCTGTAATTTAAGAGAGCTCTTCATAGTTGTGTGGGCTTTGATAGATCTGGAGGAAAATCACTGACCGGGATCTTCCTGTGCAGCTGAAGCTGATCCTTCGTTGACCCCTGGGTTCCACGGCACTGGGGCGATCGAGGCACACAAACGCCCACCTGGAGATCCCACCACCAGCCAATGGCTGGCCACTTCCGCCACAGGAAAACCTGCCAATGGGCAACTGGCACTCAACCAAAGGCCCACAGGTTAAAAATAATTGGCCAAAGGACTAGTGAGAGATTGAGGATAAAATATTTGGTACAAATCATTGGTGAGGTTTGGAACTTGCAAGCTGATAGACTGATGGAGTTAGCACAGGAACACTCAAACAGCAATTGAAGACAACAGATTATGAAGGGAAAGGTAAGGTGCCCAGGGAGATGGGGTGAATGAGAGCACCTATCCAAGAGCCAGTGCAATCACGATGGTCAGAATGGTCACTGCTCCCACTCCCCCAGATCCTGACATACAAATTTGTGGATCGTATTTATCTCTCTGAAGCATTTGAATCAGATACAGAACGTGTCAAGGCACTGCAGGCTTTTGGAAGCTTACTGATACTCAGCGAAGCAGATAATGGTAGGATTTCCTCCTCAGACAGGGACTGTCAGCAAAGGTCTTATCTCTTGGAAATATTATATAAAAATAGGAGTAATTTTCTTCCTTTATTCACACATGACACAGTCATCTGCAAAGCTAATACAAAAAGCAATGAGATTTGGGAGACAGTGTTTTACAGTGGCTTAGAATTTCGCTCCCAAATATGGAGGTTGGGGGGGAGGGACGAGGTAATGACGTTTTCCAACTTTGGGAGAAAGTCTTCCTGGATTTGGGATTGTCCAGGTGTGGAGGTGAACTGGGCAGAAGGTCGGCCCAAGATTTTTTCAAAAAAGCATTAATTAACTTCACCAATCTCAACCCTCAGTCCTACCCTACCTATGCCAACCCATGTCACCTCACGCCCACTATCCATCACCATGGTGCCTTGACCTCGCCATGTCAACCGATAGGGGTGGCACAGTGGCACAGTGGTTAGCATTGCTGCCTCACAGCTCCAAGAAAGTGCAGTGCAGCAAGATTCCAAGGTCTTTACTCGAGTGTCGCTGAGTTGAAGGAAAGTAAGCCACATCTCTCTTTTTTACAGTGTTCCCTGTGGGCCAGAGCAGATTCACTTAAAGGCCCAACGTCTTTGAGAAGCCCAGGAGAGGGTAACTGTATAAACCCCAGTGAATCGCGTTGTCAGAGGGAATAGGATGGTCCCTGGGAATGACAGGGAGGTTGGATGGTGAGTTGGGGCTTGTGTGGGGGCAAGTGGGGGTGTAGCAAGGGGGAGCGGTGGGGATAATCAGACGATTGGGAGGGAAGTTGGGGTGGGAGGGTCATCGGAGGTAACTGGGTTTTGGGAGGATTGTCAAGGGGGGGAGAAGTTGGGGGCATGGGTAGCAGTCAGGACAGGATGTTGTTGGCACATTGGGGGAGTTTAAGTCACGGGTAGATAGGTTTCTGATAGACAAGGGAATTAAGGCTTATGGGGGGCAGGCGGGAAAGTGGAACTGATCCACTTCAGATCAGCCATGATCTTATTGAATGGCAGGGCAGGCTCGAAGGGCTAGATGGCCTACTCCTGCTCCTATTTCTTACGTTCTTATGGGTTAGGTTGATTGGCCATGCTAAAATTGCTGTTAGTTTCCTGAGATGCGTAGGTTAGAGCGATTAGTGGGTAAATATGTAGAGATTTAGGGGTAGGGCCTGAGAGGAATTGTGGTTGGTGCAGACTTGATGGGCCAAATGGCCTCTGTACTGTAAGCATTCTATATTCCTATGAGTGGTGGGGGGATCCCTTGATAGGGTGGTCAGCACTATAGTTACCCTACCCAGAGGGTGGTGAGGGTCTGGAATGCGCTGCCTGGGAGGGTGGGGGAGGCGGGATGCCTCACATCCTTTAAAATGTACCTGGATGAGCACCTGGCCCATCATAACATTCAGGGCTATGGGCCCAATGCTGGCAGAGG
Organism: Carcharhinus amblyrhynchos; assembly: GCF_965287045.1. Taxonomy (NCBI): domain Eukaryota; kingdom Metazoa; phylum Chordata; class Chondrichthyes; order Carcharhiniformes; family Carcharhinidae; genus Carcharhinus; species Carcharhinus amblyrhynchos. The sequence goes on from NW_027649778.1 coordinate 1,453,066, forward strand.
GGATTAGGTGAGATGTCAGGTGTTTCTCGCATATCGGTGCAGACTCGATGGGCTGAAGGGCCTCTTCTGTGCTGTGTGGTTTGGAATTTGGAATTCTTGCATGATCCTGATGAGTGGGAGGTGAAAAGTTTTTTCAGCAACATTGGAAATGCTATTTTAACTGTGGCACCTTTAGCATGAGACAATGTCCTCTGGAAACTTTAGTGTTAATAATTACCTGGCAGTGCTCCAGTGGCTTGGCTGGTCCCAGACCCTCCAGCACTTTGACTTGAATGATGTGTAGGCCATCTTCGTTTTAAGGTCAGGTTGGAAGTATCTCCGGCTTCCTTGATAAGTATCTGCCTTGTTCCTTACACACTGAGACAAGACTGATAAATATGTGGGTTAAGACATGGGAAAGTGGACTCCAGATGCATACAGATGCTGGAGCATTCAGATCATTCACTTACCCTGAGGAGAAAATAAGACCTAACTTTTCAAAGGGGTTTATGAAAATCACTAACGATTGCAGGGATACGAGCTTGGGGATGAGGGAAGTTGCAAAGTGTGGTTGTGTTAACAGAATATTTTCTTTAAAAAAGACCTGATTGTTTACACCCGGAATACGGAGTTAGTCAATAGTGAAAATGAAACAAAGAACAGGCCCTTCGGCCCTCCAAGCCTGTACTGACCGTGCTGCCCGTCTGAACTAAAACCCCCTCCCCTTGTAGGGACCATATCCCTCTATTCCCATCCTATTCATGTGTTTGTCCAGACGCCTCTTAAAACTCACTATCATATCCACTTTCCACTGCCTCTCCCGGCAGTGAGTTCCAGGCATCCACCACCCTCCGTGTAAACAGCTTGCCTTGTATATTTCCTTTAAACCTTGCCCCTCACACCTTAAACCTGTGCCCCCCGAGTAATTGACTCTTCCATCCTGGGAAAAAGCTTCTGACTATCCACTCTGTCCATGCCCCTCATAATCTTGTAGACTTCCATCAGGTCTCCCCTCAAAATCCATCGCTCCAGTGAGAACAAACCAAGTTTCTCCAACCTCTCCTCATACCTAATGCCCTCCATACCAGGGCAACATCCTGGTAAATCTTTTCTGTTCCCTCTCCAAAGCCTCCACATCCTTCTGGTAGTGTGGTGACCAGAACTGAACACTATATTCCAAGTGCGGCCTCACTAAGGTTCTATAAAGCTGCAACATGACTTGCCAATTTTTAAACTCAATACCCCGGCCGATGAAGGCAAGCATGCCGTATGCCTTCTTGGCTACCTTCTCCACCTACATTGCCACTTTCAGTGACCTGTGTACCTGTACACCCAGATCCCTCTGCCTATCTTATTTCCAATGGGTGTAGAAATGCGTAATTACTGTATGAGGTTGGGGTGACACAGTAATATCACTTCACTCAGGGTGAAACTCATATGAAACACTGGAAACTATGGATTGGAGTGGCACGGTGACACAGTGATTAGCACGGCTGCCTCACAGCGCCAGGGAGCTGGGTTCGATTCCCAGCTCGGGTCACTGTCTGTATGGTACCTGCACATTCACCCCGTGTCTGCATGGGTTTCCTCTGGGTTCTCCAGTTTCCTCCCACAGTCCAAAGATGTGCGGGTATCACAGTTTGGTATGGGCTCCTGCTCTGCCCAAGACCGCGAGGAACTACAAAAGGTTGTGAATGTAGTCCAATCTATCACGCAAACCAGTCTCCCATCTGTTGACTCTGTCTACACTTCCCACTGCCTCAGAAAAGCAGCCAACATAACCTCGCACCTCGGATGTTCTCTCTCTTCCACCTTCTTCCATTGGGAAAAAGATACAAAAGTCTGAGGTCATGTACCAACTCATCCAGACTTTTGAATGGACGTATCTCAAATTAAGCTGATCTTTCTCTACACCCTACATTGTGCACTCTCTTGTTTCCTTCTCTATGAATGGTATGCTTTGTATATACAGTGCGCAAGAAACAATACTTTTCACTGCATGTTAATACATATGACAATAATAAATCAAATCAAATCAAATTAAATCAGATTCATAGGTTGGATGGATTGGCCATACTAAATTGTCCATTAGTATCCGAAGATGGATAGGCTAGATGGATTAGCCACGGAAAACATAGGGGGGGGTTACAGGAAGAGGGCTGGCAGGGAGAGCCTGGGTTAGATGCTCTGTGAGAGAGTCAACGTAGAGTCGATGGGCTGAATGGCCTCTTCTGCGCTGTAGGGGTTCTATGATTCGATGGGATTCTATGGGTGTGACTGGGCAGTCTGATGTAATGGGATGTAAATGTGATTCAGTAGCTGTAAGCACCATGTCTCACCCTCCCAAAGCCTACAAACTAACTCGAGTTTGTGTGAACCACACATTACAGGAAGGTGGCAGCTTTGCAACATGGCAGCTTCACTCTGTGAGCTAAAGTGACTGAGTTCTGGCAGGTTTGTCGTGTAAATTTGTTCTTTCATGGGACATGGGCATCACTGGCTGGCCAGCATTTATTGCCCATCCCCAGGTGCCCATGATCTGGCAGCTAAGAGTCAATCACATTGCTGTGGCTCTGGAGTCCCATGTGGGCCAGACCGGGTAAGGACAGCAGATTTCCTTCCCTAAAGGGCATTAACCAGATGGGTTTTATGACAATTAACAATGGTTTCCTGGTCATCATCACTGAGACTCACTTCAAGTCCAGATTTTTTACCTCAAGTAAAGTTCCACCAGCTGCCTTGGTGGGACTGGAACCCATCACCCCATGGGCATTAACTTGGCTGGTAAATCCACCTAATTTGCACTTGGGTTTCTCCGACAATTGACAATGGTTTCACGGTCATCAGTAGATTATTAATTCTAGATTTTTTTTTATATTGAATTCAAATTCCACTGTCTGCCGTGGCGGGATTCGAACCCAGGTCCACAGAACATTAACCTGTGTCTCGGTCTCAGGATTACCAGTCCAGTGATGATACCATTATGTCACAGCCTACCCACGATTCCATGATTGGTCTGAGCAGCCTTGAGTTGGGGACATTGAAGGCCATTGAGGTCCCCAGCTCCACGACCTCTGCTCCCTGAACTGTGGATAGCTCCATGAAGACACAGCAAGGCAGTTTTCACCCCCCCCCAACCCTCTACCCCACTCCCCTCCTCCAGCACACACCCCCACCCATACATAACGGTGGAACAAAAAAGAACAAAGAAAATTACAGCGCAGGAACAGGCCCTTCGGCCCAACAAGCCTGCACTGACCATGCTTCCCATCTGAACTAAAACCCCCAACCCATCCATGGACCATATCCCTCTATTCGGTCCGCCTTGTTGACCAACAAGGGGCACACACGCGGTGGGTTGTGCGAGGGTTGCTCTTGGATGTTGCTTCGTGAGTTGCCTAGTGCTTCACGTTGTTAGTGTACGCTTAAACTGGACCAGCTGATAGGCAACATGACAGCTCAGTGACTATCACTGTTTGGTGTGCAGATACATGGATTTGGGTCAGTGTCTGCGGGAGTTTGCACATTCTCCCCGTGCTTGCGTGGGTTTTCTCCCACATCCCAAAAATGTGCTCTTAGGCTGATTGGTGTTAACAAATTGTCCCTAAATTAGCCTTCCCTCAATCTTCCCCAATAGGCGTAGACAAAGGTCACGGGTAGAGGAGGGCACTCATAATGTTAAAGTGGCGGCGCGGGCTCGTTGGGCCAAAGGTCCTGTTTCCCGTGCTGTGTTGTTCTTTATTATTTGTTCTTCTTTGTTCTTTATTCCCATCCTGTTCATGTATTTGTCCAGATGGCCCTTGAAAGTCAGGACCGTATCCGCTTCCACTACCTCCCCCAGCAACAAGTTCCAGGCACCCACCGCCCTCTGTGTAAAGTATCTACCTCGTACATCTCCTTTAAACCTTACCCCTCGCACCTTAAACCTGTGCCCCCCTAGTAATTGACTCTTCCACCCTGGGAAAAAGGTCTGACTATCCACTCTGTCCATGCCCCTCATAATCTTGTAGACTTCTATCAGGTCTCCTCTCAACCTCCGTCGTTCCAGTGAGAACAAACCAAGTTTCTCCAACTTAAATCAAACAATAATTAGCCAGCACCTTGAGGGGAGAAGAAAGCATCGAGAAGGGATTGTCACAGATGGCAACAACAGAACTTTTATAGCCCTTTAACTACCTATAACTTGGCAACAGATGGCCTCATTACCGGGATCAGAAAGCTTTAATAAAATCACCTCAGAAATCGTGATTGCTATTTATGAGTTTGATACAAACATTAGTATCAATAAGAATGGTTCCTTGGAGAGTGTGCAGACTTGCACAGAGTTCCCCTGTAGTGATCGTCAGACCAATCCCCTGGAGCTGAAAGGAAGTATTTCAGTTAGTGACGGAGCCCTGGATTATTTGACCCAAAGAAGTGCTGAAGTGAGCTGTGGATACAGGACAGGAGAATCAATCATGGGCTGCATTCTGCACTGCAAAATTTGCAAAGCTAGGGACTAGATGGAATCGAACCATGAGGCCACAATTCTCTTCCACCCTCTTAGCTTCTTGTCTGAACATTGTCTCTTGTTAAAGGCATCATGCTAAAGTTAACTGGGGCAAAAATACTTGGTGGGGCCTCACTGAAGTTCTGTTAATGGCCTGTAATCTCCCAGTTTGCTCCTCTTATTAAACACTTCTCCAAAAACATTAGATTAGTTGATCCTTCATTGCCCCACGGTCTGCGAGACACACCACAAGCCACACCATTGAATCAAAGAATCCCTACAGTGCAGAAAGAGGCCATTTGGCCCATCGATCCTGCACTGACAACAATCTTACCTATCCCCATAACTCCACATATTTACCCCTCTACTCTCCCTAACACTAAGCAGAAATTTAGCATCCTAACTTACACATCTTTGGAGTGTGGGGGTAAACCGGAGCACCCGAAGGAAACTCACACAGACACGGGGAGAATGTGCAGACCCCACACAGGTACCAAATGCCGGAATCAATTCAGCAGAAACTCTCCAAAAGAGCATCTTAGTTAGGCCCACCTCCCTCCCACTGTGCCCCCAGCCTTATCCCTGGAAGCCCACACGTTTACCATGGCCAATCCACCTAATCCGCACATCTTTGGACATTAAGAAGCAATTTAGCATGGCCAATCCACCTAAACAGCATGTCTTTTGGACTGTGGGAGGAAACCGGAGCACCCGAAGGAAACCCACACAGACACGGGGAGAACGTGCAAACTCCACAATGACAGTCACCTGAGGCCGGAATCGAACCCAGATCCTTGGTGCTGTGAAGCAGCAGTGTTAACCCACTGTGCCACCCTATGGGCCAATACTTTGAGGCTTTGCAGATATGTGAAACACCGCGTTGCAAATCATTCTAATATTTCCAATATAGATCGCACACCGTTAGGACGCTGGACTGTTTCAATCATCAACCTCCCAAAGTATATTGAACAAAAACTGAGGATTCCTTTTTAAACGATGAACTGATTGTCTAAGTACAATGCGGAGAATGAATTGCATTTTGTTGATGAGGTTTCAATTAACCCTGGAAAGATCAGCAGGATAGTTACTTCAGTAAAGGGGCTGGAGGGGTTCAGAGCAAATGAGCAAGTTACCCTCAGTTTAATTTCTTTCTTTTCCTCTAATTGTTCCCCAAAAGGCAGACGGAGAAGGCTTTTAAAATTATTAATGAGGAATGAAATGCTTCTCTCTCGGTCTGCAATAACTCCCCCACCCCAGGCATCAAACACAGACACAGCAATCGGGTGATTTAATTATGATTTAACTCCGAAGTAGGAAGTTTAGGTTGGCCAGCTGAGAGAATTCTCCCTTCAATCGGCAAAACCTGACAGGGTCAATAACCTGATAACTTCCACCCAATGGAAACACGGGATCTGTTCAATCAATACTGGCCTTGTCACACTCCGCAGAGAAATAAATAAATTAAATCCAGTTCATTCAGGATACCACCTTCATTCTCTTCACCTTCTGTCAAACTATCTCAGCAATTTGACCAAAGGGACAGGTTCCAGGAATCCGGTTTTTGACCTGGTTTGATTTATTATTGTCACATGTATTGGGATGCAGTAAAAAAATATTGTGTCTTACGCGTTATACAGACAAAGCATACCGTTCATAAAGTACTTTGGGGAAAAGGAAAGGGGAGGGTCCTGGGTGCACTGTTGCAGTCATTGCTAGGGTGATTTAATTTAATTTGATTTACAGTGAAAACTGTTATTTCTTGCACCCTCTACAGAAAAAGCATACCGTTCATAGTGAAGGAAAGGATGGTGCAGAATGTAGTATTACAGTCATAGCGAGGGTGTAGAGAAAGATCAACTTAATGTGAGGTAGGTCCATTCAAAAGTCTGACAGCAGCAGGGAAGAAGCTGTTCTTGAGTCAGTTGATACGTGACCTCAGACTTTTGTATCTTTTTCCCAATGGAAGAGAGAATGTCCGGGGTGTGTGGGGTCCTTAATTATGCCGGCTGCTTTGCCGAGGCAGCAGGAAGTATAGACAGAGTCAATGGATGGGAGGCTGGTTTGTGTGATGGATTGGGCTACATTCGTGATCCTTTGTAGTTCCTTGCGGTCTTGGGCAGAGCAGGAGCCCAGACCAAGCTGTGATACAACCAGAAACGATGCTTTCTATGGTAATCTGCAAAAGTTGGTGAGACTTGTAGTGGACACAGCAAATTTCCATAACCTCCTGAGAAAGTAGAGGCATTGATGGAGTACAGGATCAGCTTGAAGGGACCAGGACAGATTGTTGATGATCTGAACACCTCGAAACGTGAAGCTATCTTGAAATTTGAATAATTTGTTTTCTATGAAAAATCGGACGCATCCAGACTGAACAAATGGAGATTCTCAAGATGGTCAATGAAATTGAGCAAATATTGATCCAAGCTCTGGGATAATGTGTGCAGTTTTCTTCTCCTTCCCTAGAGGGAGTGCAGCAAAGGTTCACCAGGCCTATTCCTGGGATTGCCGTATGAGGAGAGATTGGGTCGAACGTGCCTGTATTTACTAAAGTTTAGAAGGATGAGAGGGGATCTCATTGAAATGTAAACAGTTGTGACAGGGCTGGACAGACTGGATCCAGGGACATTGTTTCCTCTGTCTGAGAGGGTCGAGAATGAAGAGTCACAGTCCCAGGATACAGGGAGACCATTTAGGACTGAGATTAGGAGAAATTGCTTCACTCCGAGAATGGCGAGACTGTAGAATCCTTTACCACAGGGGATGCAGTGGTATTCTCACTGGACTAGTAATCCAGAGACCCAGGGTGCGAATCCCACCACGGCAGATGGTGAAATTTAAATTCAATAAAAATCTGGAATTAAGAATCTACTGATGACCATGAAACCATTGTCGGAAAAACCCATCTGGTCCTTTAGGGAAGGAAATCTGCCATCCTTACCCGGTCTGGCCTACATGTGACTCCAGAGCCATGGCAACGTGGTTGACTTTCGAATACCCTCAGGGCTGGACAGTAAATGCTGGCCCAGCCAGCAACACCCACATCCCATAAACAAATAAAAAAAGGATATGGAGACCACTGAGTATATTTAAGAAGGAAATGGATAGATTTCTTGACTCTAAAGGTGTCCAGAGGTATGGGGAGCGTGCAGGAGTATAGAGTTGAGATAGAGAATCAGTAATGATTACACTGAATGATGGGACAGGCTCAAAGGGCTGAATGGCCTACTCCTGCTCTTAGTTTATATGTTTCTGTGTTGCCATTTGGTTTTTCTCTGCTGAAGTCTAATTCCAGGAAGCACCGGTGAAACATTTTAGAACAACAGGAGAAAGTCTATCGAGTTATTCCACCCAAATTGCGATGTGAATGAGTGGGATGGACATCCTGCCAGACAATTACAAATAAGTTCGGAAATAACCTCGATGGACCGTTGTCTTTCTTTCACCTTGTGTTGCTGCTCTTCCTAATTAGAGTAAAGAGTTGCAGGGAGGGTAGGCTGGTAATGTGGCCTGGGGAAGGAGCTCCGATGGAGAGTCAGTGCAGACTCAATGGGCCAAATGGCCTCCTTCTGCACTGTAGTGTTTTTATGGGGAGTAAGAGAGGTTAAAGCATTCTCATTGAACAGAAGAAAGATTTGGACATCATAAGCAAAAGGATTTCTCCACTCTCTAGAAGACCATAAGACATAGGAGCAACAGTAGGCCATTTGGCCCATCAATTCTGTGCTACCATTCAATGAGATCATGACTGATGTGATAATTCTTAACTCCACTTCCCCGTCTTATCCCCATAAACTCCCCCATTCCCTTGCTGATTAACAATCTGTCTGTCTCAGCCTTGAACACACTCAGTGACCCAGCCTCTCCATCCCTCTGCGGGGAAAAGCTCCACAGGTTCACTCCCCTCTGAGGGAAGAAATTCCTCCCAATCTCTGTCTTCCTCCGGGTGCTCCGGATTCTTCCTAGAGTCCAGAGATGTGCGGGTCAGGTGGATTGGCCAAGCTATATTGCCCCTTAGCGTTGGGAGACCAGCTAGGGTAAATGCATGGGGTCATGGGGATAGGGCCTGGATGGGATTGTGGTCGGTGCAGACTCAATGGGCCAAATGGCCTCCTTCTGCACTGCAGGATTCTATGATTCTAATAATACTATCCCAACCATCATGGGCTCCTATCAAATTAAGTAGACTTTCGTGTGATACCTTAACCACCTCGTGACCCCATGCACTGCGGAGAAGGTGAGGAATTTGGAAAGTGAATGTCTCACACCTTCTCCAATCACTGATCAACGGCTCACCTCAAGAATACAGAATTTGTAATGAGCCGAACTCACTTATTTCCCTCCTTAATAAGAAGCCAGCGCATTATTAAAACATTTGTGAATGTTGGTGACTGTGGAGGGGGCACGACCTCGCCAGCATTTACTATCTATCCGCAGTCAAAAGTGACAGAAACCGAGAGATTGGGATTGAATAATAAATGACATCGAGTGTCGGAAATGCATCACAAAAATCACAGTTCCATCTCAGCTCCTGTATTTATATTACCGAATAACAAGATCAAAGTGAATTGGAAATTCCTAAATGGAATCTCCCACCGCTATTATCCCTCGGTACATCTTTTCAGAAGTCAAAGGCCTGATGGCAAAGGCCACCGCTGATAAATCATCACAGATGACATTTCGCTCTAAGTGAGATGGAGTGGAGAAAATAGAAATCGTCAGCTGGCTGGTGACGTAGGAGTCTTGGCTGCGAACCTTCACCTCGTTGCCTCTCTGTTCCCTGGTGCCTGTGTGACAGCACCAAAGTCTGAACATTTCCCACCAAAGAAAGCGTGTCCTCTGGTGTCTGTCGCACAGAGAAGAGAAACGGTGTGACTGGAGCCGTGTGTTTGCGTTGTTCAAACTGGCATCCCTCAGTAAGGTCAAGGATGGCAGAGAAAGCTGGGAAAATGAACCATTTTTCACTTGATACAGTTGACAGCATTAAACTGTCTTTTGTCAGCGGTGCTACTGCATTAATCAACTTTACTGCTCCGACAGACAAGGCAATGCTTACAGACAGATCCCTCCAGGTACGGAGAGCTTTCCCTGTCTGAGGACTGATTCCCATCATCAAGACATGGTTGAGGAAAGAGTGCACACTTCGGAACTCCTTCTGAGAAAAGCTCTTTGAAGTGGATGGGTGGCTAGAATAGAATCCCTACAGGGCAGAAAAGGCCATTCAGCCCATCAGGTCTGCACCAAATCTCTGACAGAGCATCTGACCCAGGCCCTGGTTCCCTGCCCTAGTTCTGCAACCCCGCTCATCTGCCGTGGCTGATCTATCTAACCTTGGGACACTAAGGGTCAATTTAGCCATGGCCAATCCCCCTAACCTGCGCATCTTTGGACACTAAAGAATTATTTAGCATGGCCAATCCACCAAATCTGCATATTTTGGAGTGTGGGAGGAAACTGGAGCACCCGGAGGAAACCCACGCAGACACAGGGAGAGTGTGCAAACTCCACACGGACAGTGACCCGAGGCCGGGAATCAAACCTGGGTCCCTGGCGCTGTGGGGTAACAGTGCTAACCACCATGCCACCCAGTTAAATTCCAGACTTATTAAATGGAACATTTTCACCAGCTGCTTTTGTTGGGATTTGGACCCGTTTGGGGATCAGCCCGGTGTCGTTCGGGAGTGCGACGCCTACAGTGGTCAACCAGCCACCCAAAGCTCAGGCTGGAGGCCCATGCGGAATGAAACGCTCCGCGGCCAAGATGTAACAACTGGGCGGCCAAACTTCGGAAGGTTCGCTGTCTCGGGATGTGGGAGGGTCCAGAGCCTCGGCAAACTGAGATCAATGACCCCGGAAAGAAGGGGAAGCATTTAATGTGGGGAATCTGGAAATGTAGCCCAGCCCAGCGGGCTGCACAGTTTATTCACCCAGTCCAATTCATTTCAGATTAGTTTAGCGTCACTGAATTTATTGCTGGCTAGGTAACTCAGTAATCGAAAATGAAAATGCTGTTAGCATTCGAGGGATCATCACGGGCGGCGCTGAGCTTGACAATTAAGTCGGCCTTAGGAGGGAAAGCACAAGACTCAGCTGAGGCCATTCACATTCTCACACCCTCTGTGTGCAAAGATCTTAAAGGGTGAGATTGCTGTCACTGGCAACCGGAATAAGAAAACTTTAACCTCCCTGACGGTGTGCTGAGATATCAGGCTGGAGATATCATAAAGTTTCCATTCCATACTGAACCTTACCCCACCTCGATTTAGAATCATAGAATCCCTACAGTGCAGAAAGAGGCCATTTGGCCCATCGAGTCTGCACCGACCACAGCCCCAGCCCCATATCCCTACCTATTTTACCCGCTAATCCCTCTAACCTGCACATCTCAGGACACTAATGGGCAATTTAGCATGGTCAATCAACTTAACCCGCACATCTTTAGAGTGTGGGAGGAAACTGGAGCACCCGGAGGAAACCCACGCAGACACGGGGAGAATGTGCAAACAGACAGTGACCCGAGGCCGGAATTGAACCCGGGTCCCTGATGCTGTGAGGCAGCAGTGCTAACCCACTGCACCATGCTGCCCCAATGCCTTACATCATGTGCGCAACTATTGTAACCCTATTTTACAGAACAAGATCCCACACGGAAAACATAGAAACCAGAAGCAGGAGGAGACCATTCGGCCCTTCAAACCTGCTCTGCCATTCATTTTGATCATGGCTGATCATCAAATTTAATATCCTGATTCCCCCCTTCTCCCCGTATCCCCTGATCCCTCTAGCCCCAAGAATTTCAAGATTTTCTTCTTGAAGTCACACAGTGTCCGGAACCCTACCCCCTTCCCTGCCGTGGAATCGCGGTGGGCGCAGGTCCAATAATGGAAACCACCATCAACCTCGGGTGAGAATTTCCCGTCTCACACAGTGAGGCCATAAAATCCTACCCAATATTTTGGCCTCAACTACTTTCTGTGGGAGTGAATTCCACACATTCCCCACCCTCTGGGTGAAGAAATTTCCCCTCCCCTCAGTTCTAAAAGGTTTCCCCCTTATCCTCAAACTCTGACCCCTAGTTCTGGGCCCCCCCTCCATCGGGAACATTCTTTCTGAATCTACCCTGTCTAATCCTGTTAGAATTTTATAAGTTTCTATCAGATCCCCTCTCACTCTTCTAAACTCCAGTGAATATAATCCTAACTGACTTAGTCTCTCCTCATATGACAGACCTGCCATCCCAGGAATCAGCCTGGTAAACCTTCGCTGTGCTCCCTCTATAGCAAGGACATCCTTCCTCAGATAAGGAGACCAAAACTGCACACAACACACCAGGTCTGGCCTCACCAGCGTCCTATAAAATTGCAGTAAAACATTCCTATCCCTATACCCAAATCCTCTCACTGTGAAGGCTAACATACCATTAGCTTTCTTTACTGCCTACTGTAGCTGCACGCTTACTTTCAATGACTGATGTACGAGGACTCCAAGGTCTCGCTGAGTATCCACTTCTCTCAATTTACACCCATTCAAATAATAATCTGTCTTCCTATTATTGCTACCAAAGTGGATAACCTCACATTTATCCACATTATACTGTATCTGCCATGCCAATACCCACACACTCAGCCTGTCCAAATCACACTGAAGCATCTCTGCATCCTCCTCACAGCTCACCCTCCCACCCAACTTTGTATCATCGGCAAATTTGGAGATAATACATTCAGTTCCCTTTTCTCAACCATTACTAATAATGTGAACAGTTGGGGTCCCAGCGCAGATCCCTGCAGAACCTCACTAGTTACTGACTGCCAATCAGAAAAAGACCCATTTATGCCAACTAAACATTTGATAGAATCCAACAGGTGGTTAAATCTCACGGGATCCAGGGTGAGCTATCTATATGGATACAAAATTAGTTTCTTGACAGAAGCCAGAGAGTGGTTGTCGAGAGTTGTTTTTCAAACTGGAGGCCTATGACCAGCGGTGTGCCTCAGGGATCAGTGATGGGTCCACTGTTATTTGTCATTTATATTAATGATTTGGATGAGAGTATAGGAGGCATGGTTAATAAGTTTGCAGATGACACCAAGATTGGTGGCATAGTGGACAGTGAAGAAAGTTATCTCCAATTGCAACAGGATCTTGATCAGTTGGGCCAATGAGCTGACGAATGGCAGATGGAGTTTAATTTAGACAAACGCAAGGTGATGCATTTTGGTCGATTGAACCAGGGCAGGACTTACTCAGTTAATGGTAGGGCATTGGGGAGAGTTACAGAACAAAGAGATCTAGGGGTACATGTTCATAGCTCCTTGAAAGTGGAGTCACAGGTGGACAGAGTGGTGAAGAAGGCATTCGGCATGCTTGGTTTCATCGGTCAGAACACAGGTGCTGGGATGTCTTGTTGAAGTTGTACAAGACATTGGTAAGGCCACAGTTGGAATACTGTATGCAGTTCTCCTATTATAGAAAGGATATTATTAAACTAGAAAGAGCGCAGAAAAGATCTACTTGGACACTACCGGGACTTAATGGATTGAGTTATAAGGAGAGGCTGGATAGACTGGGACTTTTTCCTCTGGGGTGTGGGAGGCTGAGGGGTGATCTTATAGAGGTCTATAAAGTAATGAGAGGCACAGATCAGCGAGATAGTCAATGTCTTTTCCCCAAAGGTAGGGGAGTCTAAAACTAGAGGCCATAGGTTTAAGGTGAGAGGAGAGAGATAGAAAAGGATCCAGAGGGGCAATTTTTTCATACAGAGGGTGGTGAGTGTCTGGAATAAGCTGCTAGAGGGAGTATTTGAGGCAGGTACAATTTTGTCTTTTAAAAAGCATTTAGATAGTTATATGCGTACTATGGATGCAGATGGATATGGGCCAAATACAGGCAATTGGATGAGCTTCGGGGTTTAAAAGTAAGTATGGCATGGACAAGTTGGGCCGAAGGGCCTGTTTCCATACTGTAAACTTCTCTGACTCTATGAGGCCATTCAGCCCATCGGGAGTGTACCACACAATCCCACCCAGGCCCTATACCGATATCCCCATACCTTTACCCTAGCTAATCTCCCTGACACTAAGAGGGAATTTAGCACGGCCAATGCACCCTAACCGGCAAGTCTTTCGGGCTGTGGGAAGAAACCAGAGCACCGAAAGGAAACCCACGCAGACACGGGGAGAACGTGTTAGCTCCACACAGACAGTGACCCGAGGCTGGAATCGAACCTGGATCCCTGGCGCTATGGAGGCAGCAGTGCTAACCACTGTGCCACCCTCTATGCTTCTTATCTGCTAACCAGCTTTCAATCCCACAGACTGTGTTCAGCTAAATGAACAGTGAATCCTGTGACAGGCAGTAATGTTTGCCCAGGATGAGGGGATAGATCATGCAGGCAGAGTCTATCCAATAATCCCCCCCAGTCTCCAGAAACTGACTGTTGGATTAAAAGAGATTATTGTGGATGAGAATGCGGTGCACTTGTAACTTTCTCTCGCGTTCGTTCTCATCAATTGCTTGTTAACTTTTTACCTTTCTGCACAGACCAGAACTCACTGACCTCACTGTTGGGATTGTTATAGAACAGAAGGAGGCCATTCAGCCCGTCGAGCCTTCACTGGCCCTTTGTCAGAGCAACCGACATGACCCTGTTCCCCTGCCTTTCCCCCCGCTGCCCTGCAATTATGTGATTATCTAATTCCAATTCCAATGCCTCGAATAAACCTGCTTCCACCACATTGTCAGGCAGCACGTTCTAGGTCCTAACCACTCACTTCATGAGAAGGTATTTCCTCACGATCGTCTTGCCTTATTTACCAGTCAGTTTAAGTCTGCACCCTCGGGTTCCTGACCCTCTTGTTATTGGTGAGGCTTCTTTCTACCTACACTGCTCAGATCCCTCATGGCTTCGAACACTTTGGTCAAGTCAGTGTTCGCCGATGGTTGCACAATGTTCAGCATCATTCGCCACCCCTCAGGTACTGAAGCAGGCCATGCCCAAATACAACAAGATCTGGACAATATCCAGCCTTGGGTTGGCAAGTAACATTCACGCCACACAAATAACAGGTAATGGCCATCACCAACAAGCGAGGATCTAACTATCGCCCCTTAACATTCAAAGAACAAAGAACAAGGAAAATTACAGCACAGGATCAGGACCTTCGGCCCCTCCAAGCCTGCACCGACCATGCTGCCGGACTGAACTAAAACCCCCTACCCTCCCGGGGACCATATCCCTCTGTTCCCATCCTATTCATGTACTTGTCCAGACGCCCCTTAAAACTCACTATCGTATCCGCTTCCACTACCTCCCCCAGCAGCGAGTTCCAGGCACCCACCACCCTCTGTGTAAAAAATCTGCCTCGTACATCTCCTTTAAAACTTGCCCCTCGCACCTTAAACCTGTGCCCCCGAGTAATAGCTTCTGACTATCTACTCTGCCCATGCCCTTCATAATCTTATAGACTTCTATCGGGTCGCCCCGCAACCTCCGTCGCTCCAGTGAGAGCAAACCAAGTTTCTCCAACCTCTCCTCATAGCTAATGCCCTCCATACCAGGGCAACATCCTGGTAAATCTTTTCTGTACCCTCTCCAAAGCCTCCACATCCTTCTGGTAGTGTGGTGACCAGAATTGAACACTATATTCCAAGTGCGGCCTCACTAAGGTTCTATAAAGCTGCAACATGACTTGCCAATTTTTAAACTCAATACCCCAGCTGATTCAATAGTGTAACCATCACTGAATCCCCTACTACCAAAATCCTGGGGGTTACCATTAGCCAGAAAATGAACTGGATTCAGCCTTATATGTTCTGTGGCTACCAGGGCAGGACAGAGTCCAGAAATTCTGTGGCGAGTAACTCACCTCCTGACTCCCCCGAAGCCTTTCTACCATCTACAAGGCACAAGGCAGGAGTGTGATGGAATATTCCCCACTTTCCTGGCTGGGTGCAGCTCCAACAACACTCAAGAAGCTCCACACCATCCAGGACAAAGCAGCCCTGTTTGATTGGCACCCCATCCACAAATATTCGATCCCTCCATAGGATTATAGAATCACAGAATCCCTACACTGCAGAAAGAGGCCATTTAGCTCATCGAGCCTGCACGGACAACAAGCCCACCCAGGGCCTATCTCTGTAACCCCACATATTTATCCTACTAATCCCCCGACACTAAGGTGCAACTTAGCAATCAAAGTAAGCCACACATTTTTATACGTACCGCTACAGATAGTGACAGCCGTGTGTACCATTTACGAGAAACACCGCAAGAATTCACCAAGATTCCTTCGGCAGCACCTTCCAAACACATGACCTCGACCATCTAGAAGGACAAGGGCAGCAGGTACGTGGGGAACACCACCACCTGGAGGTTCCCCTCCCGAGCCACTTGCCATCCTGACTTAGAAATATATCAGCCGTTCCTTCATCATCGCTGGGTCAAAATTCTGGAGCTCCCTCGCTGACATGGACTACAGCGATACGAGAAGGCAGCTTACCACTGCCTTCTGAAGTTCATTTGCAGGCGCAGCAGGTAATTAAGAAGCAAGTGGAATTTTGTCCTTCATTGCCAGAGGGATGGAGTTTAAAAACAGTGAGGTTATGTTGCAGCTGTATAAGGTGCTGGTGAGGCCACACCTGGAGTACTGTGTACAGTTTTGGTCTCCTTACTTGAGAAAGGATATACTGGCACTGGGGGGGGTGCAGAGGAGATTCACTAGGGTGATTCCGGAGTTGAGAGGGTTGGCTGATGAGGAGAGACTGAGTAGACTGGAGCTATACTCATTGGAATTCAGAAGAATGAAGGGAGATCTTATAGAAACATATAAGATTATGAAGGGAATGGATAAGATAGAAGCAGGGAAGTTGTTTCCACTGGCGGGTGTAACTAGAACTAGGGGGCATGGCCTCAAAATAAGGGGGAGCAGATTTAGGACTGAGTTGAGGAGGAACTTCTTCACACAAAGGGTTGTGAATCTGTGGAATTCCCTGCCCAGTTGAGGCTCCCTCATTGAATGTTTTTAAGGCAAGGATAGATAGATTTCTGAACAGTAAAGGAATTAAGGGTTATGGTGAGCGGGCGGGTAAGTGGAGCTGAGTCCATGAAAAGATCAGCCATCATCTTATTGAATGGCGGAGCAGGCTCGAGGGGCCAGATGGCTGACTCCTGCTCCTAGTTCTTATGTTCAGCTAGGGATTGGGCAATAGATGCTGGGCCTCGTCACCACATCCTGTAAAATGAATGAAAATATTGATACTTTAGAGCAGCTAGTTTTGTGTAGTATTAATTCTTCTTGAGGGGAATGGAAGCTTTGTGTGATGGGACAGTTGTGGGCAGTGCCAGAGTTAAAGAACTCATTGCCACGGCATTATTGAAGCTTGATTTGTTTAGCAGGGGAAGAATTAGATTTCTACATGAACACACTGCTCACACTGAACACAAAGAGATGAAACCAGTGATGCCTGCTTTTCTGAACATGTCTCAGAATCTCTGAAGATACTTCATTCAAAATGGTGCCTTTTGTGAATGAAGACTCACGAATAAAATCCGTCAAAGACTCCGTCCTGTCCCCGTGAATAATTAATATGAGAAAACCACGAAGGGGAGGAACTTCCCACAGCGGCAAAATTATTCAAGCAAACCTCAGCGAGGCTGCAGTTAGCAACCGAGTGATAGCGGAGGAAGATAGCAGGGTTACATTCAGGTTGGTGAACTAAAGGAAAGTGGTGAAAATAGAGACAACATCGCTCTTTAACCGGCCGCACCAGCTTCCCTGCAGGTATTCGATGGTAAGAAGTCTCACAACACCAGGTTAAAGTCCAACAGGTTTATTTGGCAGCACGAGCTTTTGGAGCGCTGCCCCTTCATCAGGTAAGTGGCAGTTGTGTTCACAAACAGGGCATATATAGATTCAGAATCAATTTACATGATAATGATGCAAGACTCGCATTCCAACCATTATCATGTAAATTGATTCTGTGTCTATATATATATATATACACTGTTTGTGAACACACCTCCCACTCACCTGATGAAGGGGCAGCGCTCCAAAAGCTTGTGGCTTGTGCTGCCAAATAAACCTGTTGGACTTTAAAACTGGCCCACCCCAGTCCAAAGCCGGCATCTCCACATCTTGGTATTCAATGTCACAGTGCTGATACTCTGACCATCACACACTGGTACTGTTCGGGTACACAGAGGGGGAATGTAACACGGCCAATGCACCTAATCTGCATGTCTTTCAGACTATGGGGGCAAACCGGAGCACCCTGAGGAAACCCACGCAGACATGGGGAGAACATGCAAACTCCACACAGACAGTGACCCAAGCCAGAGTGTGGCAACTAGGGGATTGTCAGTAACATCATTGCAGCGTTACATTGTTAATGTAAGCCGACTTGTGAGACTATTAATAACTGTTAGGTGAGTATAGCCAGGAAATGGCAAATGGAATTTAATGTTGGCAAGTGTGAGGTGGTCCACTTTGGTAGGAAGAATGGTAGGAAGGACTATTACTTACGTGGCGAAAAACTGCAGCAGGCGACGGTGCAGAGGGACCTCGGGGTCCTTGTGCCTGAGTCGCAAAAACCCAGCTTGCAGGTGCAGCAGGTGGTCAGGAAGGCGAATGGGATGCTGGCCTTCATAGCGAGGGGGATTGAATATAAAAGTAGGGAGGTCTTGCTGCAGCTGTATAGGGCATTGGTGAGGCCGCAGCTGGAGTACTGTGTGCAGTTTTGGGCGCCGCACCTGCGCAAGGATATTTTGGCCTTGGAGGGAGTGCAGAGGAGGTTTACTAGGCTGATACCGGAGTTGAGGGGATTGAGCTATGAGGAGAGGCTGAATAAACTAGGCTTGTACTCATTAGAGTTTAGAAGAATGAGGGGAGATCTCATTGAGACGTATAAGATGATGAATGGGATGGATAGGATAGAGCTGGAGAGACTCTTCCCGCTCAAAAAAGACAGTAGGACTAGGGGGCACAGCCTCAAGATAAAGGGGAGGCGGTTTAGAACGGAGTTGAGGAGGAACTTCTTCACTCAAAGGGTGGTGAATCTCTGGAATTCTCTGCCCGTTGAAGTGGTGGAGGCTGCCTCGCTAAATATTTTTAAGAAGCGGGTTGATGGGTTCTTGATAAGAGAGGGGATTAAGGGTTATGGGGAGAGGGCGGGAAAGTGGAACTGAGCCACGACAGATCAGCCATGATCTTATTGAATGGCGGGGCAGGCTCGAAGGGCTAGATGGCCTACTCCTGCTCCTATTTCTTATGTTCTTATGTTCTTATGTTCTTTCCTAAAGAACATTAAAAGTAAAAAGTTAAAGTTTATTTGTTAGTCACAAGTGAGGCTTACATTAACACTACAATGGAGTTACTGTGAAATTCCCCTAGTCGCCACATTCCGGTGCCTGTTTGGGTCAGTGCAACCTAACCTGCACGTCTTTTAAACTGTGGGAAGAAACCGGAGCACCCGGAGAAAGCCCACGCAGACTCGGGGAGAATGTGTAAACTCCACACAGACAGTGACCCAAGCTGAGAATCAAACTTATCGAGTGGATTCTCAGAGGCTTTTTCCCAGGGCTGAAATGGCTGCCACGAGAGGACACAGGTTTAAGGTGCTGGGGAGTAGGTGCAGAGGAGATGTCAGGGGTAAGTTTTTCACTCAGAGGGTGGTGGGTGAGTGGAATGGGCTGCCGGTGGTGGTGGTGGAGGCAGATTCGATAGGGTCTTTTAAGAGACTTTTGGATGAGTACATAGAACTTAGTAAGATAGAGGGTTATCAGTAAGCCTAGTAGGTAGGGACATGTTTGGCGCAACTTGTTGGCTGAAGGATCTGTTTGTGCTGTAGTTCTTCTATGTTCAATGTTCTAAACTTGGGTCACTGGCACTGTGAGGCAGCAGTGATAACCACTTGCCACTGTGCCATTCCAGTGAATCAGATGGGTTTTTCCAACAATCGCTAGATCTTTCTGAGGGCAGTTGAGAGTCACCCACATTGCTATGGCTCTGGAGTCACATGTGGGCCAGACCGGGTAAGGACGGCAGATTTCCTTCCCTAAAGGACATTAGTGACCCAGATGGGTTTTTCCAACAATCGACAATGGTTACATGGTCATCAGTAGATTCTTAGTTCCAGATTCTTTTTATTGAATTCAAATTCCACCATCTTCTGCAGTGGGATTCAAACCCCAGAACATTAGCTGAGTTTCTGGATTAATAGTCCAGCCATTGACTCCCTGAACACAGTATTTAACTTCATACCATCTAGAAAGTACCCTGATCTAGCTAGAGAGAAAATGCTGGAAAATCTCAGCAGGTCTGGCAGCATCTGTAAGGAGAGAGAAGAGCTGACGTTTCGAGTCCAGATGTCAAAGTTTTGACAAAGAGTCACCCTGGACTCGAAACGTCAGCTCTTTTCTCTCCTTACAGATGCTGCCAGACCTGCTGAGATTTTCCAGCGTTTTCTGTTTTGGTTTCAGATTCCAGCATCTGCAGTAATCTGCTTTTACCCTGATCTGTCTGTCCTTTCTCAGTTTGACCTTATTTCTTGTGCTGAATAAGCTGGTCTCAGTCAAAGCTTTCAATCTCTGGCACGCTGGATCTCCCCGAGTGTCATCCCAGATACAATCAGTTAGAATAGGACAGTCCAGGGATTAAACCTCGACGCTACCCAACCTATCACTCAGTGAACAAACTCAGTGATTTATCAGGAGATCTTTCCTGATCCATTTACTACAACCATTGAAACATTGTAAAAATCAATAGGCTTTTATATCAATTCATACTCACCCTCCCGTTGTTTTCAAGAAATAAAGACTTGTATAATTTAACAGCAAATTACAGAGGAAATATTAAGCTGATATCGATTTTTTAAAAAAACTTTGTTGTAACAAACGTTCAATAACTGACTTTTCTCAGCTTTCCAGCAGTTGTGTTGATTTTCTTTACTGTTTGCCGCTCAACTATATGTAAAAATTATCCAACCAACTGAGGAACAAGGGGCTCAACTATCTCCCTTCCGGGTCTGGCTGGTTCCTAGAATGTCTACAGTGCAGGAAGAGGCTATTCAGCCCCTCAGGACTGCACTGTCTCTCTGACAGAGCATCCCACCCAGGCCCACCCTCCTGCTCTATTCTCGTAAACCCTACGCATTTATCACGGCCAATCCACCTAACCTGCACATCTTTGAACAATAAGAGACAATACACAATGGCAAATCCTTCTAACCTACACATCTTAGACACTAAGAGGCAATTTAGCATGGCCAATCCACTTAACCTACGCACCTTTGAACATTAAGGGACAATTTAGCATGGCTTTAGTTGTGAATTACAATTTAGTTTAGAAGAATGAGAGGCGGCCTCATTGAGACATTCCAGGTTCTCAGCGGGATTGACAGGGTCGATGCTGAGAGTCATTTCCCCTGTAGGAGAGTCTAGTTTAAGTTTAAGTTTAAATTATTAGTGTTACAAGTAAGGCTAATTCACACTGCAATGAAGTTACTGTGAAAATCTGCCGGCTGCCACACTCCAGCACCTGTTTGGGTACACAGAGGGTGAATTTAACATGGCCAATGCACTTAATATACACATCTTAGACAGTAAGGGGCAATTTATCATGGCTAATCCATCTAGCCTATGCATTTTTGGCCACTAAGGGGCAATTAGCATAGTGGTTAGCACTGCTGCTTCATAGCGCCAGGCACCCGGGTTCGATTCCTGGATTGGGTCACTGTTTGTGTGGAGTTTGCACATTGTCTGCGTGAGTTTCCTTTGGGTGCTCCAGTTTCCTCCCACAGTCTGAAAGATGTACATATTAGGGTGCATTGACCCGAACAGGCACCAGAATGTGGCAACTAGGGGAATTTCACAGTAACTTCATTGCAGTGTTAATGTAAGCCATACTTGTGACTAATAAATAAACTTTAGTTTTAACCCTGATTAATCAACCCAACTTGCACATCTTTGCACATTAAGAGGCAATTTACCAATGCTAATCCCCCAAACCCGCACATCTTTGGACTGTGGGAGGAAACCAGAGCACCCGGAGGAAACCCATGCAGACACGGGGAGAATGTGCAGACTCCACACAGACAGTGATCCAAATTGGGAATCGAACTTGGGTCCCTGGCACTACGAGGCAGGAGCGCTAACCGCTGTGCTGCATTATTGGCTTTCTTTACTAAACAAGGCTCTCTTTGGCAAAGATGTAGTTTGAAATGCCTGGTTTCAGATGATGGGAAATATTGTGTAAATGTTGTATGCTCACATTGGGCAGTTTTCTCTGCCTGGTGTTAACGGAACAGTAACGGCCTGAGAACGAGATTGGCATTGTCATTGGCCAAGCAGTCAGAGCCATTTTGAGAGGGTTCTCCAATCAGGTGTCCAATCTGAATGTTTGTACTCGCTCCCACCCATTCCATGGGCTATGGTACCGAGGAGGTCCCACCCAGGTCAGTGTGGAGCAACCCCCCCACCGCATACCCTATTCAAGTTGCTCCAGTGGCAGGATTTCCTCTGTGGAGCATCACCTGTCAAATTCCCCAGCCTGTCAGTCCCCAAAAGTTCAAATTGGTCTCTTTGTTTCAGAGGAGGCTTCCCTCGTGGATAGTCCAGAATTAGGAACATTTCCACCGCTAAGGTAGAGTTGAATTTACACAAACAGAAAATGCCGGAAAATCTCACCACGTCTGACAGCATCTGTGAGAAAGAGAACAGAGTGGTAATGTTTCGAGTCTGGATGCTTGCAGCATTAACCTGGCACTGTGAGACAGCAGTGCCAACCCGTCTGCCAGGACTGGGGTGGCTGGCACTG
Organism: Carcharhinus amblyrhynchos; assembly: GCF_965287045.1. Taxonomy (NCBI): domain Eukaryota; kingdom Metazoa; phylum Chordata; class Chondrichthyes; order Carcharhiniformes; family Carcharhinidae; genus Carcharhinus; species Carcharhinus amblyrhynchos. Next base: position 1,475,347 of record NW_027649778.1, read on the forward strand.
CTGCCTCACAGAGCCAGGGACCCGGGTTCGATTGCCGGCTTGGGCCACTGTCTGTGTGGAGTCTGCACGTTCTCCCTGTGTCTGCGTGGGTTTCCTCCAGGTGCTCCAGTTTCCTCCTATAGTCCCAAGATGTGCAGGTTAGGTGGATTGGCCATGCTAAATTGTCCCTTAGTGCCAAAGATGTGTAGATTAGCTAAATTAGCCATGGTAAATTGCCCCTTAGTGTCTAAAGATGTGTAGGTTAGGTGGATTAGCCACACTAAATTGTAACTTAGTGTCCAAAGATGCTTAGGTTATGGGGATTGGCTATGATAAATTGCCCCTTAGTGCCCAAAAGTGTATAGATTGGGTGGATTGGGTGGTAAATTGCCCCTTAGTAGAAAAGATGTGTAGGTTAGGGGGATTGGCCATGATAAATTGTCATTTAGTGTCCAAAGATGTGCAGGTTAGGGGGATTGGCCATGATAAATTGTGTCTTAGTGTCTGAAGATATATAAGTTGGGTGGATTGGCCAGGCTAAATTGCCACTCAGTGTCCATGGGTAGGAAGAGTGGGGTAAATACCTGGGGTTACAGGGATAGGGCCTGGATAAGATGCTTGGTCAATGACTGGGTGCAGAACCAATGGGCCAAATGGCCTCCTTCTGCACTGTAGGGATTCTATGGCTGCTAACACTGGGGAGAGGTCATGTCATCAAGGTCAGGAATATTTGCAGCAAATGACTTGAATCTTTCTGTTTAAAACGCTTCTGTTGCTTTGTTGCAAACATGAAATTCGAGACATTTGTACATTGTTTGGTGTCCTTAGCTGCGATTATCTGGGGAGTTGATGCTCTCAATATACTGATATTCCAGGAAATGTGTAACATTAAATACATTGATTAAATATTCATAGTTTAGGTTGGTGTTTTGACAATATTTCTTCATCTCTCTAGCTATGTGGGATCTCTAAAAGGAAGCAAGTTGGGTCATCATCCAGAGATTGAACAAGAGACTGAGTTTTACACAGGAAAAATACAGATAGATAGAACAAAGACGCATCATTAAGCAAATGAACATTTATCTCCAAAGTTTCAATTCATTATAAAAGGTTTAAGTTTCAATTGTCAAGCGCAAATTGCCTCTTTTATTCTTCAGATAAAGAAAGCCTTTCATCCCATCTTTCCAGAATCCCAACTGGCTCATTCCCATCTTTATTGCACCCAGCTATTCCGTCAGTACCCTGGCTTCACCCACCCCCATAGAATCCCTACAGTGTGGAGGAGTACATTCAGCCCATCGAGTCTGTACCGACTCTCCAAAAGAATCCCCGTAACTGCTCACATTTAACCCGCTAATGCCCCTAACCTGCACACATTTGGACGCTAAGGGGCAACTTAGCATGGTCAATCCACTTGACCCGCATATCTATGGAGTGTGGGAGGAAATCGGAGCACCCGGAGGAAAGACACGGGATGGGGAATGTGCAGTCTCCGTACAGACAGTGACCCAAGCTGGAAATCGAACCCGGGTCCCTGGCGTTCTGAGACAGCAATGCTAACCCACTGTGCCACCGTGCCACCCATCAAATGTAGGCCAGATGGGCAATTGTGGCAGATCTTCTTCCCTAATTAGCGAACCTGATGCTTTTAAACAATTGGCAATGGTTTCATGGCCATTATTCAACTTCTAATTCCAGATTTCACCACCTGCTGCGGTGGGATTCGAACCCGGGCCCCCCCCCGAGCATTATGCTGAGGCCAAAACATTGTGTGATTTCAAGGAGAAATTAGATATCGCTCCTGGGGCTAAAGGGATTGAGGGATATGGGGGGGGAAGGGGGAGGAATCAGGATATTGAATTTGATGATCAGCCGTGATCAAAATGAATGGGGGAGCAGGCTGGAAGGGCTGAATGGCCTCCTCATAGATTCTATAGCTGTAATTTTACCTCCATGGAATTTACTCGCGGAACAGAATTCCCCGGTGGCCTCGGGTGTGATTTTACGAGGTTGTAAGAAGTCTCACAACACCAGATTAAAGTCCAACAGGTTTATTTGGTAGCAAACGCCACTAGCTTGGTTTGTGCTACCAAATAAACCTGTTGGACTTTAACCTGGGTGCTGTGAGACTTCTTACTCTGCTTATCCCAGTCCAACGCCAGCATCTCCACATCTGGATGACTAGCCCAGTGACAATGTCACTGCGTCCCTCTGATAACTGGGGCCAGCGTCCTGCTCTGTGTATGAGGACGAGAGGAAGGTGTTAAGAACCGATGGGGATGGGGAGGGGATGGACTGTAATATCATTGCGAGCAAAATTGATGGAGCATATTCAGGGTTGTAAACCCCTGAACGTTTAATAAGGAATTAATTGCTTCTGAGAATTGCTTTTGCTCCTAATTTAGACCGAGGGATTCATTCTGTGTTCCCGGATTGAATATGGTGATAGTGAATCACTGGTAATGACTAACCGGGACTCGAGGCGTGTCGAACAAGGCGTTCTTTGTGCGATAATGTGATCCTCACGGCTTATATCAGCAGCAGATACACTCACGGGAACTGCGGACAAACAACCGCTCAGTCAGGAGGCCCTTTACTCCATCTTTACCTGTCGAGGGTAACAGTCACTTACCGGGGAATGGGGGAGCTGGGGGTTTATTTATAACTGTAGATGATCAACGATTCGCCCATCAAGCAGGCAAATAAATCTATCACCGCAAAATACAACCACCAGATGAATGGTTGGTGGTTGGTATGTTGTGTGAGGGTTTTTGTCTCTCTGTCTCTCTCATTGTCTGTCTCTATATCATAGAATCATAGAAACCCTACAGAGGCCATTTGGCCCATCGAGTCTGCACCGACCACAAGAGATATCTCTCTATCTTTGACTGTGCTTTCTCCCCCTATCCCTGACTCTCTGTATGTTTCTCTCTCTCGCTAATGACTTCAATCAGGCCAATGAGGTTGACCGATTGGACTACGAACTCTCTGATTAAGGAGTTCCTTTTATTGGTGTTTTGTTTGCACTTCAGTCCCACGCTCCTGATTTAGGGGCGCCCAGTGTGGGGTGGTGGGGAAGGCAGAAGACCTCCTCATGAACCCGTGCCTGGGCCTGGCAAGGCATGCCATCTATAGGACCAACCAGCGGGCAACCAAGGGGGTCGTCCAACCCAACTGTCTGCCCCTCCACCACAGCGATACTCACAGCCAGGTGTCCCTGGAGAGGGAGCGTGCGGTGTCCAAGTTGGCGCCTTCCATGTCCGCTGGGCACCGCGGGGGCTGGGATGCATTTTTGACCCCTTTAATCACATTTTAATTTGATGTTTTGATTGTCCTCTCCATTTTGTTTGTGGTTTCAGGCAGTTCCTCTCCTTTAGGGAGCCGTCCCTTTAGATTGTCCCAAAGCTAATTTGATTTTGTTTATTTGGTTGATCAACAAAAGATGTCCCAGATTAAGGAGCCGATTAAGGAGCCAATCAGGGAGTTCTTTCCTTGTATTTAACCGGGCTGGGATTCTCCGACCTCGCTCCGGGGCTGGGATTCTCCGACCTCGCCCCGGGGCTGGGATTCTCCGATCTCGCCCCGTGGCTGGGATTCTCCGACCTCGCCCCGTGGCTGGGATTCTCCGACCTCACCCCGTGGCTGGGATTCTCCGACCTCACCCCGTGGCTGGGATTCTCCGACCTCGCTCCGTGGCTGGGATTCTCCGACCCCGCTCCGTGGCTGGGATTCTCCGACCTCGCCCCGTGGCTGGGATTCTCCGACCTCACCCCGGGGCTGGGATTCTCCGGCCTCGCTCCGGGGCTGGGATTCTCCGACCTCGCTCCGGGGCTGGGATTCTCCGACCTCGCTCCGGGGCTGGGATTCTCCGACCTCACCCCGTGGCTGGGATTCTCCGACCTCACCCCGGGGCTGGGATTCTCCGACCTCGCTCTGGGGCTGGGATTCTCCGACCTCGCCCCGTGGCTGGGATTCTCCGACCTCGCTCCGGGGCTGGGATTCTCCGACCTCACTCCGGGGCTGGGATTCTCCGAGAATGTGGTTGGGAAACCTATCAGCCATGATTGAACAGTGGAGCAGACTTGATGGGCCGAATGGCCTAATTCTACTCCTATATCTTGAGGTCTTATGAATGTGTGGAATTCAGAAAGTAGTTGAGGCCAAAATGTGTGATTTCAAGAAGAAATTAGATTTCGCTCTTGGGGCTAAAGGGACCAAGGGATATGGGGGGGAATCAGGATATTGAATTCGATGATCAGCCATGATCAAAATGAATGGTGGGGCAGGTTCGAAGGGCCGAATAGCCTCCTCCGGCTTTTAGTTTCTATGTAACTTCTCTTGTCTTGAAAGAAAAACCATCACAAGGTTAAATAACCATCCCAGCTATTGTCCTGTCACTGAAGCCATTGAAAGTGCTGCAGTCGCCATTGTTAAGTGGCCCTGAGTGATTGAAGTTTCCTGTATCTACAAGTTCAAGCTATGAGTTCCTGGTGGGTACAGAATACACGGTAATTAGCTGTTTATCATCTGGCACTCAGTCCCATTCAAGGTGATGCTCAGATGATTGGTGTGAGAATTGGAAAAACATCATTAAGCTGTAATCAGAGGGTCTGATTGGTGCAGAGTAGAGGATCTTCCTCCTATTGGTGTGTGCGATGGGCCTGGGAGCGTATCAGAGATTCTGAAATGGCAATGTGAGATGAAAGTACACAAACAACAGACATAGAAACTGCTGGAGGGTTCCCAACAGAAACAATCCACTGTTGCTCACAATTTATAGGAAGGTGAGGGCCTAGTGGTATCATCACTAGACTAACAATCCAGAAACTCAGCTAATGTTCTGGGGACCCAGGTTCGAATCCCGCCACGGCAGATGGTGGAATTTGAATTCAATAAAAAATATCTGGAATTAAGAATCTCCTGGTGACCATGAAACCATGGTGGTTCTGCTGCCTCACAGCACCCAGGTTCTATTCCAGGTTTGGGTGACTGTCTATGTGGAGTTTGCACGTTCTCCCCGTGTCTGCGTGGGTTTCTCCAGGTGCTCCAGTTTCCTCCCACAGTCTGAAAGACGTGCTGGTTAGGGCGCATTGGCCGTGCTAAATTCTCCCTCAGTGTTACCCGAACAGGTGCCAGAGTGTGGCGACTAGGGGAATTTCATTATAAATTCATTGCAGTGTTAATGTAAACCTTACTTGTGGCACTAATAAATAAACTTTATCATTATCAATTATCGGAAAAACCCATCTGGTTCACTAATGTCCTTTAGGGAAGGAAATCTGCCGTCCTTACCTGGTCTGGCCAAGTGTGACTCCAGAGTCACAGCGATGTGGTTGACTCTCAACTGTCCTGGCACTATTAGGGATGGGCAATAAATGGTGACCCAGCCAGCGATGCCCATGTCCCAGGAATGAATAATAAAAAGGATTAGTTGTTGCCAGCCCTGCCAGGAATTGCCCGCATTTTCTGTTGTGGGAAGTTAATGAGCTGCAGCCTCCGGCAGTGTTAAGTTACAAGCAGCAACAATGTCAATACAGGAGCTGGGTGTGTGTGAAATGTATGTTCCATTTACCTTGAACTAAACATCCTGCCCTCAAAAAAAAATCCTCAGAAACTAATTGGATGTCGGATTCTCAACAAATTCTAATTTGGGTAACTCCTGCAGGTAACGGCAAAGCAACCTTTCACTAGCCTCATTCTTCAAAACCGCTGTTTTGAAATTTCCGGATACAATTGTTACCCTTTATAAAGCAGCCTGGCTTCACACTGAGGGACACGAGTTGCCCATTCACTCCATTTATCAAACACGATAAGATAAAATGAGAGACCATTAGCCAAATGCAGCAAACTCCCGACTGTGACAGTGCTGAGTCTACGGCCTTTTGCAACAGTCTTTTCCCAGTCTGAGCACATCTCGCTATTGCGCATCTTCCAGCCACTAAACAAATTCTTACTCATGGATATGATGAGTGTCTGATGGAGTGTTAGTAAGAACTCGGAGCCTGTTGCCTGGATGCACATTTAAGAACCAACTTAAAGCGACATCCACGTCAACTGTCAGGCGGGTGCGTAGACAGGATCCTGACTCCGCGCTGTAATTAGCGAAGACATTGAAGGAAGAACGATCTTGACGCGGGGAGCAAAATTATCACAAGGAAGTCACAACACGAGCCGCAAATGACTAATAATCCTTGGAATGTCGCTTGATAATCGTGTTGCTCTTCAAAGGACAGAACAATACCATTGACAGAGCAGCTGTACGGAGATGTAGGTGTGTGGGTGATGAGTAGACAATGGGAACAAAATGCTGGGCTGACGAGGCGATGAGTTAACATTCTGACAATGAAAGAATCAGAAGACGAGAAAGCCAGAACTGCAAAAGGGCCGTAACTCCATTCTGGTCCATGGTGAACTTAAACAGGGAGGGCTGACACCGAGAGAATTTTATTCCGTGACTGATTTCCCCTCTTCACTACCATGTGGCTCTATTTCAGAATTATTCTATTTATTTATTAGTGTCAAAGGTAAGGCTTACATTAACACTGCAATGAAGTTACTGTGAAAATCCCCACTGTTTGGGTACACTGAAAGAGAATTTAGCACGGCCAATGCACCCTAACCAGCATGTCTTTCGGACTGTGGGGGGAAACCGGAGCACCTGGAGGAAACCCACGCAGACATGGGGAGAACGTGCAGAGTCAGCACGGGCTGTGACCCGCGCCAGCAATTGAACCCGGGTCCCTCGCAGTGTGGGGCAACAGTGCCAACCACTGTGCCACTGTGCTGCCCAATTATACGTCGATCTCACTTTGCTGTGTCTCTTTACCCAGTCCCTGTTGCTCAGTATCCACTCCATCAGGGAAATGCACTGGTTTGAATGAGAAAATCCCTCCCCATCAACCAAAAATCCAGTCATTCAATAAACACAAAAATTCCTCACTCTTAATCAACATTAGGGGTGGCACAGATCACTAACAACCTGTCCTGTCCTGGTCCCTCAATGCTAACACTACAGTTAAGAAAGCCCACCAATGCCTCTACTTTCTCAGGAGACTAAAGAAATTTGTCATGTCAGCTACAACTCTCACCAACATTTACAGATGAACCATAGAAAGCATTCTTTCTGGTTGTATCACAGCTTGGTCTGGGCTCCTGCTCTGCCCAAGACCGCAAGAAACTACAAAAGATCATGAAGGTAGCCCAGTCCATCACGCAAACCAGACTCCCATCCATTGACTCTGTCTACACTTCCCGCTGCCTCGGCAAAGCAGCCAGCATAATTAAGGACCCCACACACCCCGGACATTCTCTCTTCCACCTTCTTCCATTGGGAAAAAGATACAAAAGTCTGAGTCACGTACCAACCAACTCAAGAACAGCTTCTTCCCTGCTGCTGTTAGACTTTTGAATGGACCTAGCTCGCACTAAGTTGATCTTTCTCTACACCCTCGCTGTGACTGTAACACTGCATTCTGCACCCTGTCCTTTTCTTCTCTATGAACGGTATGCTTTGTCTTTTTAGCGTGCAAGAAATAATACATATTACTGTACCCCAATATATGTGACAATAATAAATCAAATTAAATCAAATTCGGGCTGGCAACATCCTCATAAATCTCCTCTGTGCCCTCTCTAATGGAATTCCATCCTGCCTGTAATGAGGTAACCAGAACTGAACACAATACTCGAGTTGTGACGTAACTAATGTTTTAAATAGTTCCAACATCACCTCCCTGCTCTTGCTTTCTAATCCTGTTGAATAAATGGAATGGTTTCATAAACCTTCTTAACCATCTTATCATCCATGTTTTCAACACTAACTGGGATGGCATGGTGGCACAGTGGTTAGCACTGCTGCCTCACAATGTCGGGGACTCAGATTCAATTCCCGCCTTGGGTGACTGTCTGGGTGGAGTTTGCTCATTCTCCCCGTGTCTGTGTGGGTTTACTCCAGGTGCTCCAGTTTCCTCCCATAATCCAAAGATGTGCAGGTTAGGTGGATTGGCCATGCTAAATTGCCCTTTAGTGTCAAGGGGATTAGCAGGATAAATATGTGGGTCTATGGGGATAGGGGCTGGGTGGGATTGTTGTCAGTGCAGGCTCGATGGGCTGAATGTCCTCCTTTTTGCACTGTAGGGTTCCTATCCTGTCACCTTCAGGAATCTGTAGATATTCTCTCTAAGTTCCCTCACTCCCATTACACCTCTCAGTATTTTCCCATTTATTGTGTAATCCTTTGCCTTGTTTGACCTCCCCAAAAGCATCATGTCACATTTCTCTGGGTTGAATTCCATTTCTGCCCAGCTGCCCAGCCTGATTGACTGGGAGATCAGTCCTGAAACCCCCAGTAATATAGCCAACCTGACCTGATCAACCTCAAACACATCTCGATCCACTCCTCAGGCACTGCTGTCCCTTTAATACATTTTTCCTTTTGTTTCTTCATGGGAGGTGGTCCTTGTTATCAAGGCCAATATTCACTGCCCATCCCTAATTGCCCTTGAACTGCACCTTGTGTTGGGCCATTTCATGGCCTTCAATCAGGGCCTTCCATGCATGTGGGCTTGATGGGCCAAAGGGTCTATTCTGCACTGTAATATTCTAATATTCTGTGATTTCAGAGGGCAGTTAAGGATCAACCACATTGCTATGGCTCTGGAGTCACATGTAGGCCAGACCAGATAAGGACGGCATATTTCCTTCCCTAAACGGGCATTAGTGAACTAGGGTTTTATTCTAACAACAAGTGATGTTAGTTTTCTGGTTACCATTACTGCGACACATTCCAATTTCTGATTTTCCCAATTGAGGCACTGGGATTCGAACCCTTGTACCCAGAACAAAGGATCCATAGATTCCCATAGTGCAGGAGGAGACCTTTCAGCCCATCGAGTCTGCACTGACCACAATCCCACCCAGGTCCTATTCCTGTAACTTCTACTATTTACCCTACTAACCCCCCTAATACTAGGGTTAATTTGCCATGGTCAATCAACTTAACCCGCACATCTTTTGGACTGTGGGAGCAAACGGGAGCACTCAGAGGAAACTCACGCAGACACGAGGAGAATGTGCAGATTTCATACAGACAGTGACCCGAGGCTGGAATTGAACCCAAGTCCCCAGCGCTGTGAGGTAGAGGTACTCCCTATTAGCCAGGCCTCTGGATTATTAATCTGGTGGCATTACCAATGGGTGACACAGTGGTTAGCACTGTTGCCTCCCAGCGCCAGGGACCTGGGTTCGATTCCCGGCTTGGGTCACTGCCTGTGTGGAGTCTGCATGTTCTCCCCGTGTCTGCGTGGGTTTCCTCTGCGTGCTCTGGTTTCCTCCCACAGTCTGAAAGACGTGCTGGTTAGGGTGCATTGGCCGTGCTAAATTCTCCCTCAGCATATCCGAACAGGCGCCAGAGTGTGGGGACTAGGGAAATTTCACAGTAACTTCATTGCGGTGTTAACGTAAGCCTTACTTGTGTCTAGTAAATAAACTTTATAGTACGCTGCCACCTTCCCCAACTCATGATGTGACGTGACCAGGATGAACTTTCTTTGCAGGAATGACGACATTGAGGCGGGGGGGAGAATAATCACTCCCCACAATGGATTGGGAGCTTCCAGTACCCGAGGATTACATTCAACATTTACAAGAGAGTTCCCCCTTTCCCTCTTACATCCCCCCATTGTGTCCAATTACTGGAAGTCTGGTGCTGTTATCCAGCACTCCTTCAGTTCCTGAACACATCAGTCTTGTCCGACCTCATTTCACTCAGCCCATTTAAGTGCAATCTCAGGGAGGGCATCCATCAAGCAAATGTCTTTGAGTTAAAAGGATGATTCCCTAACCCTCTGCACCAATTATTCCCCTTGGGGCAATGTACCATTGAAGAAACGCTAACTGGTCAATCTGAAACAGATTAAAATTGATTTAAATACAGAAGGAAGAGCTGTAATCTCACAAGCTCAATGATGGTATCTTTTGCGATGCACCATTTGTTTTAATGAGTGGGGAAGCTGTCGTATCGTTGTTTTAAAAAAAATTATAATTATCAATGCGATATTATTTAATTCAATTATCCACCATTCTAGACCAATCAGATGAATAAAAACAAATCAATTACCAACTCAGATTGTACCAGATGTTAATAAAGATCCTGTCAGGAATAGTAGCCCATGGGTTATTGTAGAGTCACAGAGGTTTACAGCATGGAAACAGGCCCTTTGGCCCAACTTCTCCATGCTGCCTTTTTTTTTAAACCCTGAAGCAAGTCCCAATTGCCCGCATTTGACCCATATCCCATTTTATCCATGTAACTGTCTAAATGCTTTTTAAAAGACAAAATTGTACCCACCTTTGGCAGCTCGTTCCAGACACTCACCACCCTCTGTGTGAAAAAATTGCCCCCACTGGTTACTTCTGTATCTCTCCCCTCTCACCTTAAACCTGTGCCCTCTAGTTTTGACTCCCCTACCTTTGGGAAAATGACTATCTAGCTGATCTGTGCCCCTCATTATTTTATAGACCCCTACAAGTTCAGCCCTCAGCCTCCTACACTCCAGAGAAAAAAAGTCCCAGTCTATCCAGCCTCTCCTTATAACTCAAACCATCAAGTTCCAGTAGCACCCTAGTAAATCTCTTCTGCATGTTGTAAAAATAATTGAGACCTTTTTAATCTTCAAAATGCTATAAAGGGATATCTCAGAGCAGGTCCAGCTTAATCAAGTTAACCAGCGAACACAAGGTTTGGTTGTAACCTGCACTCAAACCTCCATCACCTCACCTTTTCCAGTGTCACTGGCTTTAGAACAATGCTGCTGTCTGACTGGTCTCACGAATTAAAATTCTCAGGCGATTTTGTCCGCGAAATCAGTATCATCCTCTGAGAGCGGTCAGCAGAGGGAACGGGTGTAGGCGAGGATGCCTTATTGCCCACTCCACCCCCACCCCTCCCCGCGCTGTTAGGGAACAGTGGAGGTGAGGACCAAGACTCCAGCGGCCTTCCAAGCTCAAGCCAATAACTGGCATAGAGATGGTGGGAATAAAAATCTCCTGAAATGTAAAATAGGTCAATCAAAATCTGAAGGAAAAACAAAGAACAGAGAGATCAAAGAGCGATAAAGCACAATAAGAGGATTTTTGGCCCACCAAGCCTGTGCCCATACATGGTTTCGATCCCTCCGTTCCCCTCCTGTCGGTGTGCTTATCAACATGCACCCTGAATGTTGCTAATGTGCCTGTTTCCACCACCTCCAATGGCAGTGCCTTCCAGGCACCCACCACCACCCCCGTGTGTGAAAGACTTTCCCCGCAAGTCTCCCCTACATTTACCCTCTCTCACCTTAAACCCGTGCCCTCTTGTCAGCTGACAATTCCAGAAAGAGTCTTCGCTTCCAGCAGAGGCTCTTAATCAGACTGTTGTCTCTCCTATCAGATGAGAATCATGCATAGACAGTAGGAGCAGGAGGAGGCCATTCGGCCCTTCCAGCCTGCTCTGACATCCATTCTGATCATCAAATTCAATATCCCGATTTCCCCCTTCTCCCCCATATCCCTCGATCCCTTTAGTCCCAAGAGCGAAATCTAATTTCTTCCTGAAATCACACAACGTTTTGGCCTCAACTACTTTCTGTGGGAGTGAATTCCACACATTCCCCACCCTCTGGGTGAAGACATTTCCCCTCCCCTCAGTTCTAAAAGGTTTACCCCTTATCCTCAATCCCTGACCCCCTAGTTCTGGACTCCCCCACCATTTGGGAACATTCTTTCTGAATCTACCCTGTCTAACCCTGTTAGAATTTTATAAGTTTCTATCAGATCCCCTCTCACTCTTCTAAACTCCAGTGAATATAATCCTAACTGACTTAGTCTCTCCTTATACGATAGACCTGCCATCCCAGGAATCAGCCTGGTAAACCCTCGCTGTACTCCCTCTATAGCAAGGACATCCTTCCTCAGATAAGGAGACCAAAACTGCACTCAACACTCCAGGTGTGGCCTCACCAACCACCAATGCCCGAGATAATTACAGCAAAACATCCTTATCCCTGTACTCAAATCCTCTCGCTATGAAGGCCAACATACATTTGCCTTCTTTACTGCCTGCTGTACCTCCTACCTGCTCACTCACCTGATGAAGGGGCAGCGCTCCGAAAGCTTGTGCTACCAAATAAACCTGTTGGACTTTAACGTGGTGTTGTGAGACTTCTTACTGTGCCTACCTGCTGTAAGGCTCCAGTATGCCAAGTTCTTTATTTTATCTTCACTGGAAGTAAATGTCTCGCTGATTATTGGGGGGAGGTCAAGTTAAAATGTGAAGGGAGATGATAACAATATTCAGTACGTACAGAGCCACTGCATGGTCCACAGCTCACCCCCAATTTTCCGTTCCTCGGGATCTTACCAGCACCGGATATCCGGCACATTCAACCACCTGCCATTTCAGATAAGAGACTGAATATATTATTTAAATTTATTGAAATGATCATTAGCATCCGATTAGCAGGCCCACTGCTCAATCATAGAATCCTACAGTGAGGAAGGAGGCCATTCTGCCCATCAAGTCTGCATCGATCACAAAACCATCCAGGCTCTATCCCCACAACCCCATGCATTTACCTTAACTAGTCCCTCTGAGACTAAGGGGCAATTTAGCATGGCCAATCCCCCTAATCTGCACATCCTTGGAGTGTGGGAGGAAACCGGGGCACCAGGAGAAAACCCACGCAGACATGGGGAGAATGTGCAGACTCCACACAGACAGTGACCCGAGCCAGGAATGGAACCCAGGTCCCTGGCACTGTGAGGCAGCAGTGCTAACCACTGTGCCACCGTGCCGCTGGTCGTCCAGCATCACTTACCTCTGTGGCTTTGCCAGGGAAACTTCTCTCTGGCGAGAAAAAACCCCACTCCTCATGAATGGGGAACAGTCATGATGGCCTGGCCCCCCTCCCCCTCCCCGGAGAGGTCAAGGACATTGATGGTAGGGGGTTTCCCCTTTGGCAGTGCCATCCTGGCACCTTGGCTCTGCCCATTGGCAATGACAAAGAACAGAGCCTGAAGGGGCAGGGGTGACAGTGGTGGGGCCTGAAAGGGTGGGGCAAATGAGGGCAGGACCTGAAGAGGCAGGGCCAGGCTGGGTGGCCCGAGTGAAGAGGGAACGGGGCTCGCTGTGCACATTGTGATTCGTGAGCAGTGTAGGGGGTGGCACTTTTCACTCTACAGTGGGGTGGGGGTAGCGGGGGAAGGATTTATCTAGGCAGCAGGGGCAGGGGGACATGATATTTCTGGGCAGTGTGGAGCTTGCAATTGGCTGCAGGCCTCTGGGGGAGCGGGGGGGTTGCTGGAGGCTTGTTGAGACTGGCTGCAGCAGCAGAGGTCTGACAGATCTTCTAATGATCCAGCCTTCACTAGCCATTGGGGCAGAGAATTCCAGAGATTCACCGCCCTCTGCAAGAAGAACTTTCTACGCACCTCAGTTTTAAATGGGTGACCTTCTGTCTTATAGCGATGTTCCCTTGTTCAAAATTGTCCCATGAATGAAAACATCTCCCCATCTACCCTGTCAGGCCCCCTCAGGGTCTTATATGTTTGAATAAGGTCACCCGTCACTCTTCGAAACTCCAAGGAATACAGACCCAAACTATTTAACCTCTCTTGATAGGACAACCCTCTCATTCCAGGAATTAGCCTGGTGAATCTCTTGTGGACTGCCTCTACTTTATCCTGTTACTTTAGACTTCTTTTAGGTAAGGGGACCAAAATTGTCCACAGTATTCCAGGCAAGGCCTCCCCAACACTTCAAGAACAAGGAATCATTGAAATTCCAGATAACGGGATTGGGAATTCACTATGTCCCCCCTTTTTAGTGGGTCCTTTGCCCCTCTTATCCCAACTCTCTGTCTTCCATCAGCCAATCCTCTCTCTATCCATGCTAATATACTACCCCCAACACTATGGACTCTTTGCTTATTAGGTAGTCTTTTGTGAGGTGCCTTATCAGACACCTTTTGGAGATCCAAGTATATTACATTTACTGGTTCCCCTTTATCTATCCTACTTGTTACCATCTCAAAGAATTCTAATAAATTTTAAGAGCATAAGAACATAAGAAATAAGAGCAGGAGTAGGCCATCTAGCCCTTCGAGCCTGCCCCGCCATTCAGTAAGATCATGGCTGATCTGAAGTGGATCAGTTCCACTTTCCCGCTTTCTCCCCATAACCCTTAATTCCCCTGTCTATCAGAAACCTATCTACCCGTGACTTAAATATATTTAGCGAGGCAGCCTCCACCACTTCAACGGGCAGAGAATCCCAGAGATTCACCACCCTTTGAGTGAAGGAGTTCCTCCTCAACTCCGTTCTAAACTGCACCCCCTTATCTTGAGGATTTGGTATTTTCTGAGCATGATTCTCGCCTTTATGAAGCCATGCTGACTCCACTTGGTTGTATTATGTATTTCTAAATGCCCTGCCATTACATCCTTTGATTTTGATTTGATTTGGTTTATTATTGTCACATATATTGGTATACAGTGATACATATTGTTTCTTGTGCCTTATACGGATAAAGCATACTGTTCATAGAGAAGGAAAGAAGAGGGTGCAGAATGGAGTGTTACAGCCATGTCTAGGATGTAGAGAAAGATCAACTAAGCGCGAGGTAGGTCCATTCAAAAGTCTGATGGCAGCAGGGAAAAAGCTGTCCTTAGAACAAAGAACAAAGAAAATTCCAGCACAGGAACAGGCCCTTCGGCCCCTCCAAGCTTGCATCAACCATGCTGCCCGACTGAACTAAAGCTCCCTACCCTTCCGGGGACCATATCCCTCTGTTCCCATCCTATTCATGTATTTGTCCAGAAGCCCCTTAAAACTCACTATCCTATCCGCTTCCACCACCTCCCCCAGCAGCGAGTTCCAGGCACCCACCACCCTCTGTGTAAAAATTTTGAGTCGGTTGGTACGTGGCCTCAGCATGTTGTGTCCTTATCCGATGGAAGAAGGTGGGAGAATGTCCGGGGTGTGTGGGGTCCTTAATTATGCTGGCTGCTTTGCTGAGGCAGCGGGAAGTGTAGACAGAGTCAATGTTGGGAGGTTGGCTTGCGTGATGGATTGGGCTACATTCACAACCCTTCTGTAGTTCCTTGGGGCAGAGCTGGAGCTTATTGAGTTTGGTCTGTTGGGTGCACATAGCCACTTGAAGAAGAGGAGCAGGAAACTCTCTCAGGATGGCTAAAATTCCGAGATTAAAATCTGGGAGTAAGCTGACCCAATCCTGTTCTTTAGAAATAAATCCAAATAATCTATTCCCTAATTCCCATCAAATCAGGGAGTAATCTCGAACCTCTCTCCTTCATGAGGATTATTCTCATGGTGCGTGGAGACAGGGTTCTTAATATAAAATAAAGAGGCTTTATGTTTAACTAATCATTTCTCAATCTTGTAATTATTTCCCTCGGCACTTTGCAGCTAATTATTTGACTAAGAACATTTGAGTTTTGGTATTTTATCTTTTGCAGTAATGGCTTTAAATTTGTGAATAATGTCTCTTCTAACACTGCGTGATTTGTTGATCATACATTAAGGTTCAGCTCTGTAACTTCTCCTGATTGTTCAACAGAGAAAGCTCCAGAGTTCTTTGCTTGCTTTTCAGGGCTTAGTTCTTAGCTTTGATGTTCCCAGCCTGCAATATAATCCCGGCGCTTATAATATTATTGTCGGTGACGGTCTATTCACCTCCCCTCTCTCGAGCTGAAAGGCGTGACCTTTATCAGACGACCTCCTACAGCTTCCCATTCTCCACAACTGGCCCTCAGCGCTGAGTGTCAGCGGTTTATTCAATTGTCAAAACAAATTCTCTTTCACTGATACCCACATTCATGTGCTTTTGCAAAGCAGCTTACTGGTCAGCGAGATGTGGCCTCACATTATCCTGAACAGTACTAGGATGAAACCCCAGTGGCAGTCCTTCTGATAGAAGCTGGGAACAGCTGCGTGGAGTCTGCACATTCTCCCCGTGTCTGCGTGGATTTCCTCCGGGTGCTCCGATTTCCTCCCACACTCCAAAGATCTGTAGGTTAGATGGAATGTACATGTTAAATTGCCCCTTAGTGTCCAAAAATGTGCAGGTTATGTGGATTAGCCAACCTAAATTGTCACCTTAGGGCCCAAAGATGTGCAGATTCGGTGGATTGGCCATGCTAAATGCACGGGGTTATGGGAATAGGGCCTGGGTAAGATACTCTGTCAGGGAGTCGGTTTGATGGGCTGAATGTCCTCCTTTTGCACTGTAGGGATTTTATGGACATGGACAGCATGACACTGGGTCTCACCGGCACATGTTACCTGCTGCAAAAAGAGATAGTGTCTTAACCACACAACCAATGTCATCTCTGGCTTATTAATCAATGCCACTCCCTCGATAGAAGATAGAACACAGAACAGAACAGCATGGGAGCATAGGGGAGGCGGTGGCCTCATGGTATTATCGCTAGACTATTAATCCAGAAACTCAACAAACGTGCTGGGGACCTGGGTTCGAATCCCCCACGGCAGGTGATGGAATTTGAATTCAATAAAAAAAATCTGGAATTAAGAATCTACTGATGACCATGAAACCATCGTCAATTGTCGGAAAAACCCATCTGGTTCACAGTTGACCATCGGGAAGGAAATCTGCCGTCCTTACCTGGTTTGGCCTACATGTGATTCCAAAGCCACAGCAATGTGGTTGACTCTCAACTGCCCTCAGGCAACTAGGAATGGGCAATAAATGCTGGCCAGCCAGTGATGCCCATGTCCCATGAATGAGGGTGGCATAGTGGCACAGTGGTTAGCACTGCTGCCTTACATTTCTAGGGACTGGAGTTCGATTCTGTCCGAGGGTCACTGTCTGTGTGGAGTCTGCATGTTCTCACCGTGTCTGCATGGGTTTCTTCTGGGTGCTCCGGTTTCCTCCCACAGTCTAAAGATGCGTGGGTCAGTTTGATTGGCCATTCTAAATTGGCCCTTAGTGTTGGGGGATTAGCAGGGTAAATATGTGGGGTTATGGGGACAGACTCTGGGTGGGATTGTTGTCATGGCCAACTTGATGGGCCGAATGGTCTCCCTCTGCATTGGTGGGATTCTATGATTCTAAAAGTTAAAGTTTATTTATTAGACACAAGTAGGCTTATATTAACACTGCAATGAAGTTACTGTGAAATTCCCCTAGTCGCCACACTCTGGCACCTGTCCGGCTCGGTGCACCCTAACCAGCACGTCTTTCAGGCTGTGGGAGGAAGCCAGAGCACCTGGAGGAAACCCACACAGACATGGGGAGAATGTGCAGCCTCTGCACAGACAGTGACGCAAGCCGAGAATCGAACCTGGGTCCATGGCGGCTGTGAGGAAGCAATGTGTCACCGTGTCGCAACCAAAAAAACGCAGGCCCTTTGGCCCACAGTGTAGTGCCAAACATGATGCCAGATTAAACTAATCCCTTCTGCCTGCCCTTGCTCCACATCCCTCTATTCCTCGCAGGAACATGTGATTATCTAAAAGCCCCTTAAACACCCCGACGGTGTCTGCCTCCACCACCGTCCCCAGGCAGCACGTTCCAGACACCTCCTGCTCTCTGTGTAAAAAACACATCAAAACACATTGTTTTACTATCAGATAAATTGGTTGGACTTAAACCTGGTGCTATCAGACTTCTTACTGTAAAAATACACATCGCCAATGAACTTTCCCCATCTCACCTTAAGTGTACGCTCCCCTGTATTAAACCTTGCAACTGTGACACTACAGTTTGACTGTTTCTTTCTCCCTCAGTAATCGCTGGATTGTATAGGAGGGATATTAATAGTTGGGGCATTATTCCACCCTCATGCGCTCTCTGAGAGGACGGAGCTCCCATTATACCGTCATAATTAGCATCCTCAGTGGCTTTTGTGTGACCTCGCACTGGTCGATGAAGCACCTTCCTCAGCTAAGATACTCTGAATCCACTTGAACGCCTGCCAAGTCACTGCCTGTTCTTGCTTTCCCACACAATTTGTATTACAAGTGAACCCCAGCAACTGCGACTCGGGATCATTAATGAGCGTCCTGACCAGCCGAAACATGAGCACAGCTTCCGAAGAGCTTCGCCCAGTCAGTCCATCCTTCTCAACAAGTCCCATTATACCCACCATCTGTTCACCATTGCTGAATAAATCCTTCATCCAGCATTGGTCTTGGATTCCTTCCCACTCCGATTAACCACAAGAATAACAATCCTCCCCACTGTTCCCCGTGTCAAATATCAACTGCGTTATTCTGTCATCAACCAACGTAATATCAGTGATACAGAATATACCGACTTTTATCCCAGTCTGTATCCCAGAAAAGTGCTGAGGGAGTGCCGCTCTGTCAGAGGGTCAGTGCTGAGGGAGTGCCGCACTGTCAGAGGGTCAGTGCTGAGGGAGTGCCGCACTGTCAGAGGGTCAGTGCTGAAGGAGCGCCACACTGTCAGAGGGTCAGCGCTGAGGGATCGTCGCACTGTCAGGGGGTCAGTGCTGAGGGAGTGCCGCACTGTCAGAGAGTCAGTGCTGAGGGAGCGCCGCACTGTCAGAGGGTCAGTGCTGAGGGAGTGCCGCACTGTCAGAGGGTCAGTGCTGAGGGAGTGCCGCACTGTCAGAGGGTCAGTGCTGAGGGAGTGCCGCACTGTCAGAGGGTCAGTGCTGAGGGAGTGCCGCACTGTCAGAGGGTCAGTGCTGAAGGAGCGCCACACTGTCAGAGGGTCAGCGCTGAGGGATCGTCGCACTGTCAGGGGGTCAGTGCTGAGGGAGTGCCGCACTGTCAGAGAGTCAGTGCTGAGGGAGCGCCGCACTGTCAGAGGGTCAGTGCTGAGGGAGTGCCGCACTGTCAGAGGGTCAGTGCTGAGGGAGTGCCGCACTGTCAGAGGGTCAGTGCTGAGGGAGTGCCGCACTGTCAGAGGGTCAGTGCTGAGGGAGTGCCGCACTGTCAGAGGGTCAGTGCTGAAGGAGCGCCACACTGTCAGAGGGTCAGCGCTGAGGGATCGTCGCACTGTCAGGGGGTCAGTGCTGAGGGAGTGCCGCACTGTCAGAGAGTCAGTGCTGAGGGAGCGCCGCACTGTCAGAGGGTCAGTGCTGAGGGAGTGCCGCACTGTCAGAGGGTCAGTGCTGAGGGAGTGCCACACTGTCAGAGGGTCAGTGCTGAGGGAGTGCCGCACTGTCAGAGATACTTTCTTTCAGAAAAGACATCGGGTTGCCCTCCAAGTTAGATATAAAAGATTCCAGACGATTTTGAGGAAGTGTAGGGAAGTTGTTCTGTGTGGTCTGATGTTTTTTTCATACTCGTCCAACACTCAAAACACACAGGGGCAGATATCTGTCGATAAGCCAAGGCCATGAACATGACCATCTAGAAGGACAGAGGCAGCAGGTGCAGGGGAACAGCGCGGGTACAGAGCGCCGCCCGACCTGTTCCAGCTCCATCAGTCTCATTGTTCTTTTGTACTTTGAGTGGTGGAGGGGTGTGTGAGGGGGAATGGGGGGGCTGTGTGAGGGGGGTTATGTGGCAGGATGGTGGGGGTGGGTGTGAGGGGGGAGTGGTGAAAGGGTGGGGGGGTGTGAGGGGGGAGTGGGTAAGGGGTATGTGTGGGGGAGTGTGGGGATGTGTGGGAGTTGTGTGGGGGGTGTGTGAGGGGGGAGTGGTGGAGGGGTGTGTGAGGGGGAATGGGGGGCTGTGTGGGGGGATGGTGGGGGGCTGTGAGGGGGGAGTGGTGGAGGAGTGTGTGAGGGGGGGAGTGTGGGGTTATGTGGGAGTTGTGTGGGGGGTGTTGGGGGGTGTATGAGGGGGGCGTATGGAGGGGTGGGGGTGTTGCGTGGGGGGTTGTGGGTCGGGGGGTGATGGGAGGAGGGGGTGTTGTGTGGGAGGTTCCGGTAGAGGAGTGATGGGGGGTGTGTTGGGGGGAATGGGAGGAGGAGGGGGTGTTGCTTTGAGATTAAATCATATTCAGAATATCACAAAGGAAGTTCAGGCGAAGGAAAAAGTTCAGAACACAACCCAATCCTATTTTACTCAGCGTAGTGCCTGGAGAGGCAAAGCAGCATCGACACAGGGTAACTATCGACACGGGGTAATATCGACACGGGGTAATATCGACACGGGGTAATATCGACACGGGGTAATATCGACACGGGGTAACTATCGACACGGGGTAATATCGACACGGGGTAATATCGACACGGGGTAATATCGACACGGGGTAATATCGACACGGGGTAATATCGACACGGGGTAATATCAACACGGGGTAACTATTGACACGGGGTAATATCGACACGCGGTAATATCGACACGGGGTAATATCAACACGGGGTAACTATCGACACGGGGTAATATCGACACGGGGTAATATCGACACGGGGTAATATCGACACGGGGTAATATCGACACGGGGTAATATCGACACGGGGTAACTATTGACACGGGGTAATATCGACACGGGGTAATATCAACACGGGGTAACTATTGACACGGGGTAATATCGACACGGGGTAATATCGACACGGGGTAACTATCGACACGGGGTAATATCAACACGGGGTAACTATTGACACGGGGTAATATCGACACGGGGTAACTATCGACACGGGGTAATATCGACACGGGGTAATATCAACACGGGGTAACTATTGACACGGGGTAATATCGACACGGGGTAACTATCGACACGGGGTAACTATCGACACGGGGTAATATCGACACGGGGTAATATCGACACAGGGTAATATCGACACGGCGCAATATCGACGCGGGGTAATATCGACACGGGGTAATATCGACACGGGGTAATATCGACACGGGGTAATATCGACACGGCATAATATTGACACGGGGTCATATCGACACGGGGTAACTATCAACACGGGGTAATATCGACACAGGGTAATATCAATACGGGGTAATATCGACACGGGGTAATATCGACACGGGGTAATATCGACACGGCGTAATATCGACACGGGGTAATATCGACACAGGGTAACTATCGACACAGGGTAATATCGACACGGGGTAACTATCGACACGGGGTAATATCGACACGGGGTAACTATCGACACGGGGTAATATCGACACGGCGTAATATCGACACGGGGTAATATCGACACGGGGTAATATCGACACGGCGTAATATCGACACGGGGTAATATCGACACGGGGTAATATCGACACGGGGTAATATCGACACGGGGTAACTATCGACACGGGGTAATATCAACACGGGGTAACTATTGACACGGGGTAATATCGACACGGGGTAACTATCGACACGGGGTAATATCGACACGGGGTAATATCAACACGGGGTAACTATTGACACGGCGTAATATCGACGCGGGGTAATATCGACACGGGGTAATATCGACACGGGGTAATATCGACACGGGGTAATATCGACACGGCATAATATTGACACGGGGTCATATCGACACGGGGTAACTATCAACACGGGGTAATATCGACACAGGGTAATATCAATACGGGGTAATATCGACACGGGGTAATATCGACACGGGGTAATATCGACACGGGGTAATATCGACACGGCGTAATATCGACACGGGGTAATATCGACACAGGGTAACTATCGACACAGGGTAATATCGACACGGGGTAACTATCGACACGGGGTAATATCGACACGGGGTAACTATCGACACGGGGTAATATCGACACGGCGTAATATCGACACGGGGTAATATCGACACGGGGTAATATCGACACGGGGTAATATCGACACGGCGTAATATCGACACGGGGTAATATCGACACGGGGTAATATCGACACGGGGTAATATCGACACGGTAATATCGACACAGGGTAGCTATCGACACAGGGTAATATCGACACGGGGTAATATTGACACGGCGGAATATCGACACAGGGTAATATCGACACAGGGTAATATCGACACGGGGTAATATCGACACGGGGTAATATCGACACGGCGTAATATCGACACGGGGTAATATCGACACAGGGTAACTATCGACACAGGGTAATATCGACACGGGGTAACTATCGACACGGGGTAATATCGACACGGGGTAACTATCGACACGGGGTAATATCGACACGGCGTAATATCGACACGGGGTAATATCGACACGGGGTAATATCGACACAGGGTAATATCGACACGGCGTAATATCGACACGGGGTAATATCGACACAGGGTAATATCGACACGGTAATATCGACACAGGGTAGCTATCGACACAGGGTAATATCGACACGGTAATATCGACACGGGGTAATATCGACACAGGGTAATATCGACACGGGGTAATATCGACACGGCGGAATATCGACACAGGGTAATATCGACACAGGGTAATATCGACACGGGGTAATATCGACACGGGGTAATATCGATACGGGGTAATATCGACACAGGGTAGCTATCGACACGGGGTAATATCGATACGGGGTAATATCGACACAGGGTAATATCGACACGGGGTAATATCGACACGGGGTAATATCGACACGGGGTAATATCGACACGGGGTAACTATCGACACAGGGTAATATCGACACGGGGTAATATCGACACGGCGGAATATCGACACAGGGTAATATCGACACAGGGTAATATCGACACGGGGTAATATCGACACGGGGTAATATCGACACAGGGTAATATCGACACGGGGTAATATCGACACGGGGTAATATCGACACGGCGGAATATCGACACAGGGTAATATCGACACGGGGTAATATCGACACGGGGTAATATCGACACAGGGTAACTATCAACCCGCACCCAAACAATAACAGGAAATGCTGGAAAATCTTAGCAGGTCTGAAGGCACCAATGGGGAGAGAATTGATCCAACATTTCGAGTCCAGGTGACTCTTCATCAGAGCCCCACAGTTTCTGCTTTTAACAACTTAGAACAGTTTACCCAACCAGGTAGCATTATCCCAAATAGTGTTACTGTCAAAAACACAGACGATCAAATGTCAGCAGCGCCTTAGGGCATTTCTCGAAGCAGGTTTGATGAATGCATTCACCGTGTATCTGTGTAAATGCAGCATTGTCATTGGGATCCCATAATGCGGGTCAGAACGAACGGATCTGAGCGGAATAAAAATGTGATTGACTTAGTGATTCCATTCATTTTTATTCTCTTCATTCATGGGACCTGGGTGTCACTGGCTGGGTCAGTGTTTATTATCCATCCCTAGTTGCCCCTTGAGAAGGTGGGGGTGAGCTGCCTTCTTGAATCGCTGCAGTCCACGTGCTGTGGGTTGATCCACAATGCCGTTAGGGAGGGAATTCCAGGATTGTCACCCAGTGACTGTGAAGGAACGGCCGATATATTTCCAAGTCAGGATGGTGAGTGGTTTGGAGGGGAACTTGCAGGGGGTGCTGTTCCCCATGTATCTGCTGCTCTTGTCCTTCTAGATGGAAGTGGTGGTGGGTTTGGAAGGTGCTGTCTAAGGATCTTTGGTGAGTTGCTGCAGTGCATCTTGTAGATGGTACACACTGCTGCTACTGAGGGTCGGTGGTGGAGGGAGTGGGTGCTTGTGGATGGGGTGCCAATCGAGCTGCTTTATCCTGGATGGTGTGGAGCTCCCTGAGTGTTGTTGGAGCTGCACCCAAGCAGACAGATTGGGGAATTATCTTCAATCCATCGCGATTGGCCAGACCTCAGCAGAGTCAATCTGTCCAGGAGTCTGTGCGTTCTCTTTCGACACGGATTGCGATCGGCATGGAGACCCCCCCCTACCGAGAGCAATGTTTAGTGTTGCACTGTGTTTTGGTGAGCAAGACTGTGGCTCCATATTCTCAACACTTCAACACCCAGCTCAAAAGACAGCTCGATCACACTGTCCAATTACCAGAAAAGCAATCTACAAGTGCAAGAGAAATATATAAGAACGAGGCTGTGGAGGAGAGACACAGAGAGTGGGAAGAATCTGCTAATGGATTCCTGACTGTACAAAAGGAGGCCATTCAGCCCATCTAGTCTGCAGCAAATCTCCAAAAGAGCTTTCCACCCAGGTCAATTCCACTCTTCCTGCAATCCTGTGCATTTAGCATGGCCAATCCCCCTAACCTGCACATCTTTGGACAGTAAGGGACAATTTATCATGGCTGATCGCCCCAAACTACACATCTTTGGACAGTAATGGGCAATGTACCATGGCCAATCCCCCTAAGCTACACATCTTTGGGAGGAAACCGGAGCATCCGGTGGAAACCCATGCAGACACAGGGAGAATGTGCAGGCTCCACGCAGACAATGACCCAAGCTGGGAACTGAACCCGGGTCCCTGGCGCTGTGAAGCAACAGTACCAATCGCAGTGCCAACCAGATCGCCTCTGAATCATGTGTTCCCGTCCCTCCAATGCGTGAGGACCAGAAGTTTGACAATCCTGCCAGCCCAAGCACAGACAAACCTGCCCAGTATCTAAAATCAGCATCATTCTTGTAGTTTGAAGAAGAATTACAATTAAACTCAGCGATTAGACCCAGTGAGATACGAACAGTATCCAAACGTCTTTCCCAAATCCCTCTATGCCTGTCTCCCTCAACCATCAACTTCATAAGATTTGACACAGGGGCAACCATCCCCTTTGCGCTGCACCAAGGTGAGGTCCGCACCCCTCCCACTGTACCCGGGTTTGTCTCGATCACAGTACAGAGCTTCAAATCCTTCCCTCCAGTGAGATTGCTAATAGTGACCACGATAAAGAACCACCTCCGCAGAAAAGCAATGAATGTCCCACAGTGTAGAGTTCACTCCAGGATTGTCCACATCGTACGTTAAGGGTGGCACAGTGGTTGGCACTGCTGCCTCACAGCGCCAGGGACCTGGGTTCAATTCCCGGTTTGGGTCACTGTCTGTGTGGAGTTTGCACATGCTCCCCGTGTCTGCGTGGGTTTCCTCCGGGTGCTCTGATTTCCTCCCACACACCAAAAGACGTGCTGATTAGGGTGCATTGGCCTTGCTAAATTCTCCCTCAGTGTACCCGAACAGGCACCTGAGTGTGGCGACTAGGGGATTTTCACAGTAACTTCACTGCAGTGTTAATCTAAACCTATTTGTGACACTAATAAATAAACTTTTTATGCTGGAAAGCAGCATCTTGAAGTGCTCGGTCCAAGTGAAAAGGCACGGGAAGAATAGGACATGGGAGAGCTTTTTAAAGTTTATTTGTCAGTGTCACAAGTCAGCTTAGACTAACACTCCCACCACACTCCAGCACCTGTTCGGGTACACTGAGGGAGAATTTAGCATGGCCAATGCACCGTAACCAGTACATCTTTCAGACTGTGGGAGGAAACCAGAGCACCCCGAGGAAACCCACTCAGGCACAGGAAGTCTCCACACAGACAGTGACCCAAGCCTGGAATTGAACCCAGGTCCCTGGCGCTGTGAGGCAGCAGTGAACAGAGAATAAAGTACAATACAGGAATTGGGCCTTTGGCCCACCAAGACTGAACCAATCATGTCATCTTATCCAGACCAACCACTTATATCCCTCTCTTCTCCATCATGAGTCTATTTGGATAGTGTGTGTGTGCGTGTGTGTGTTTGAGAGTGTGACTGTGTATGAATGTGTGGACGAGTGTGCGTGTGTGAGAGTGTGTGTGTCTGTGTGCGTGTGTGTGAGTGCGTGTGTGAGTGTAAGTGTGTGAGTGTATGTGTGAGTGTGTGTGTTTGTGTGAGTGTGTCTGTGTGTGAGTGTGCCTGTGTGTGAGTGTGTCTGTGTGAGAGTATGCGTGTGTGAGAGTGTGCGTGAGTGTGCGTGTGTGAGTGTGTGTGCGAGTGTGTATGTGTGTAAGTGTGAGTGTGTGTGAGTGTGAGTGTGAGTGAGTGTGAGTGTGTATGTGTGTGAGTGTGAGTGTGAGTGTGTGCCTGTGTGTGTGTCTGTCTGTGTGTGAGTGTATGAGAGTGTGTGTGTGAGTGTGTGTGTGTGTGTGTGTGTGTGTGAATGTGAGTGTGTGTGTGAGTGTGTGTGTGAGTATGTGTGTGTGTGTGAATCTGTGTGTGTGTGAGTGTGAGTATGTGTGTGTGAGTGTGAGTATGTGTGTGTGAGTGTGAGTGTGAATGTGTGTGTATGTGAATGTGTGTGTGTGTAAGCATGTGTGTAAGTGTGAGTATGTGAGGGTGTGTTTGTGAGTGTGAGTATGTGTGTGTGTGGGTAAGTGTGAGTGTGTGATGGTGTGTGTGAGTATGTGTGTGTGTGTGTGGGCAAGTGTGAGTGTGTGAGGGTGTGTGTGAGTATGTGTGTGTGTGTGTGTGGGAGGATTCTCTGGGTGATTCAATATCTGATAGATCACAGCATGAACGCCCCATCCAATGGAGACTGTAACTATCTTCAGAGCAGCCAATCTCTGGGAGCTATTAAATCTTGAATGGAGCGGTGGTGTTTTATTAAACCTGCACACAAACAATTAAATCTGAGGAGTGAGGGTCTGCTCCTTGATATATTCCTCTTTTATCCTGTGGCAGCGATGAAATTATACCCAGCCACAAATCAATAAATAACAATACAGAATAATGACGTGCGATTTACAAGGTTGCAGGATACAAAATGTATTTGATTATTCTCCTGCAGCCTCTCTGATTTTTGGTTCCAGATGATTGCTTGTGCTTTTAGAGCAAAAACAGAGGCAAGAAAATAAATGTATTCCCGTTGACGGCTGGGTAATCCTAGCCGCAGATGTGCTGTCACTCCTTTCCCATTGCTCACTGCAGAGATAATGAATATTTTTTGAGACACCATGAACAGTAATGGGGGATTTTCACATTCCCCAAGACTTGGGGAGCTACGCCTGACCAAGTTCCCTTTGTCAACACTTACACCTGCCAATGTATCCCAAGGGATCGACTTTGGTTTTCGCGTTTGTAAAGGAACGGTTACTGTGATCGGAGACGAGAGGAGTTGACAGAATCACACAGGTGACGGGGAGATTTCACCTCAAAGGCAGGACAGGAGGGGCCATGGGAATGGCATTCCTGGGATGGCAGGATTGTCACGCCATTGAGTCGACTGGGCCTGTGTTCACTCAGAACCATGAGAGGAGATCTCATTGAAGCATATAAGAATCTGACAGGTCATAGAATCATAGAGATTTACAGCATGGAAACAGGCCCTTCGGCCCAATTTGTCCATGCCGGCCCTTTTTTTAAACCCCTAAACTAATCCCAATTGCCTGCATTTAGCCCATATCCCTCTATACCCATCTTACCCAGGTAACTGTCTAAACGCTCTTTAAGAGATAAAATTGTACCCACCTCTACCACTGCCTCTGGCAGCTCGTTCCAGACACTCACCACCCTCTGTGTGAAAAAAATTGCCCCTCTGGACCCTTTTGTATCTCTCCCCTCTCACCTTAAACCTATGTCCCCTAGTTTTAGACTCCCCTACCTTTGGGGAAAGATATTGGCTATCTAGCCAATCTGTGCCCCTCATTATTTGATAGACCTCGATAAGATTTGGACAAACTGGATGGAGGGATGTTGTTTTCTTTAGCTGTTGAGGGTTGAGGGGAGGGGGGTTTTATTTATCCATGGACCTGGGTGTCACTGGCTGGGCCAGCATTTATTGCCCATCCCTAGTTACCCTCTTTCAGAGTCAACCACATTGCTGTGGCTCTGGAGTCACATGTAGGCCAGACTGGGTAAGGACGGTCAGATTTCCTTCCCTAAAGGGCATTAGTGAACCAGATGGGTTTTTCATGGTCATCAGGAGATTCTTAATTCGAGATTTTTTTTAATTGAATTCAAATTCCACCATCTGCCGTGGTGGGATTCGAACCCAGGTCCCCAGAACATTAGCTGAGTTTCTGGATTAATAATCCAGCGATAATACCACTAGGCCGTCGCCAATCCCTTTGTGTTTTAGAACAAAGGGTCACAGTTTCAGCAGGATACGGGGGAGGCCATAGAAAATCATTGCCGGAATTTTACCGGCACGCCCACTCCATTTCTGGGGGCGAGCGAGGCTCGGAGAACACCATTCCCTGTTGGCCTCAAGCGAACGTCGGGCAGACGTGCTGGTAAAATTCTACCCATAGAATCCCTACAGTGCAGAGGGAGACCATTTGGCCCATCGAGTCTGCACCAACCACAATCCCACCCAGGCCCTATCCCCGTAACCCCACATATTTACCCCGCTAATTCCCCTGACACTAGGGGTAATTTAGCATGGCCAATCCACTTAACCTGCACATCTTTGGACTGCGGGAGGGAAACTGGAACACCCGGAGGAAACCCACACAGACACGGGGAGAACTCCATACAGAGAGTGACCCGAGGCCAGAATTGGACCTGAGTCCGTGGCGCTGTGAGGCAGCAGAGCCAACCACTGTGCCACCGCGCCGAACACACTGAAAATTGGCAGCTCCCAGTTGGGGAATTAAACCCTGGTCACCGTGCGACCGGCGGGGATACTAACCACCATACCAACGAGGAAATGCATTCAGGACTGAGATGAGGAGAGATTCCTTCAGTCAGAGGATGGCGAACCTGTGGAACTGTCGACCACAGAAAGCTGTGGCGGCCAAAACACTGAATGTATTTGAGAGGGAAATGGAGAGATTTCTACGCTCATTAAGGATTATGTGTGGAGAGTGCGGGGGGTATGGCATTGAGATAGTCAAGAATGACCATGTCGAATGGCTGAGCAGATTCAAAGGGCCAAATGGTCTCGAGTTGCTGCTGGTTTTGTGAATGTTAGAAGGTGCCCGTTTCCAGTGTGTTGATGGGAGGAGAATTTGTAAAACGCTAATCGGGATATTGTGATCTCTGATTGTGTAGTCTGTTCCTGTCTGATTATAACCATCGCAGCCAGATGTCTTTACATATTAAACACTCCTGTCTCCAGCCTGATTTGTTTTAAATGATATCATCACCAAATTGTCACATTTTTGGCTTTCAAGTTCCTTTTCCACCTCAGTGCTCTTGAAACTTTGTTCTCTCCTTCCCCAGCCTTTCACTTGTTCAGTCTTTATATTCCAGAGGTTTGTCTGGTGACATAACTCCTCGGAGCCCCCAGGCGCCGACTGTCTGTCTGCTAGCCATCACAAATTGCAGCATCGCAAATTTAATTCCCAATTTGTCCAAAGCATCAACTCAACATGAGAGGACAGTGTACAAGAGTAATCAATGAGTGATGAGGTGAGGTGGGGTGAGTTGAGGCAGATAGGGTGAATCTGGGGTTGGAGGACTGGAGGGACGAGGGTGGAGGTGGATAGAGTGAATCTAGTTCGGAGGGGTGGAGAGGTGAGGGTGGAGGTGGAGTGGTGGAGGGGGCCAGGCAGGAGTGGAAACAGAGTTGGCAGAGCAGAGGGAACAGCTGACAAACAGTTAGGGTGGCACAGTGGTCAGCACTGCTGCCTCACAACACCAGGGACCTGGGTTCGATTCCAGACTTGGGTCACTGTCTGTGCGAAGTTCTCCCCATGTCTGCGTGGGTTCCCTCTGAGTCCTCAGGCTTCCTCCCAAAGTGCGGGTTAGATGGATTGGCCATGTTAAATTGCCCCTCAGTGTCAGGGGGATTAGCATACGTGGGGTTACGGGGATAGGACCTGGGTGGGATTGTAGTCAGTGCAGGCTCAATGGGCTGAATGGCCTCCTTCTGCACTGTAGGGATTGTCTAATTCTAGGAACAACTAACAAATCCCAAACCAAGATTCGAATCCAGCTAGATTGAGCTAAGATATTTCCAATTTCTCTCTGATAGTCTACAAGACCTGTCCTCTATTAGCCTGTTCCTCTTTGCTCCAGGTTCCATGCATTCTATTTCCATTTATCCTGTGTCCCCTCTGTCTCAATTCCACTGATAGATCCAGATGCCCTGAATCCAGTTTCTTTTCTTTTCCTCCATTGCTCCACCTTCCTTTTGAACTTGGATGTTCTTTGGGCCTCAGTCACTTGTGTAACTTTCCGATGTGGGATTGCAGATGCTGGGGGAAGACTCCTCACTTCCAGGAGCAGGAGTTATTCAAAAGAAGATTGATGGTGCACGCCTGAACTGCTCACACGCTCAAGAGGGGAGAAGGAAACTATCAAATACGTGTCTCGGAGCGTCCGCGTTAATATTAGTAATGAACCCACTGTTATCTCCTGGTGCTGTATCCCATGACTCATGGGCTTTTTCCAACCCGTGGTGTCCTTTGTGAAATCGGCTTGGGTGGGGAATTAGTGCCGTGTGTTTGGCGGTGGGGAAAGAGTCACAGGAGTGAGGAGATATCACCAGATTCCGGAACAGTGAGTGTCAAGGCTTGAATGAAGGACAGGCTGCTTAAGGAAGAGTTGCGGATTTAACCGAGGGAAACCCTCTTGTAAACAGGTCTCAGACACTCGGCACACATCCTCAACACTTGGCACAGAAAGTGTCAATCTCTTCCGGAGCCTGGCGATAATGGGTGACACGAGACAAATGAAAACATCACTCTACTTCAGTCGGGCGTTCTCGCCTGAGCTGAAAATCCAGACTGTCGGGGCTCTGCAGAGGGTGATTTCCTCTGCATTTGATCCCCGTAGTTACTCATCTGAGGATGCTCACGGTGACAGCTCACAATGACAACAAAACCAGAAAGAGAAACATCAGCCCGTCCGATTGTTTTGCCCTTTCTAGGTGAGCAAAAAAGAAAATTGTAAAATTCTAACAGGGTTAGGCAGGGTAGATTCAGAGAGAGTTTCCCAGTGGAGTTGGGACGTCTTGTTGAAGTTGTACAAGACATTGGTAAGGTCACACTTGGAATACTGTGTACAGTTCTGGTCACCCTATTGTAGAAAGGATACTATTAAACTAGAAAGAGTGCAGTAAAGGATGCTACTGGGACTTGATGGATTGAGTTATAAGGAGAGACTGGATAGACTGGGACTTTTTCTTCTGGATCGTAAGAAGGCTGAGGGGTGACCTTATAGAGGTCTATCAAATAATGAGGGGCACAGATCAGCTAGATAGTGAATATCTTTTCCCAAAGGTAGGGGAGTCTAAAACTAGAGGGCACAGGTTTAAGAGGGGAGAGATACAAAAGTGTCCAGAGGTCCAATTTTTTCACACAGAGGGTGGTGAGTGTCTGGAACAAGCTGCCAGAGGCAGTAGTAGAGGTGCGTACAATTTTGTCTTTTAAAAAACATTTATACTGTTACATGGGTAAGATGGGTATAGAGGGGCATGGGTCAAACACGGGCAATTGGGACGAGCAAAATGGTTTAAAAAAGGGATGGCATGGACAAGTTGGGCCTAAGGGCCAGCTGTAAACCTCTATGACTATGGTGGGGGAGTCCAGAACTAGGGGTTATAGTTTATTGATAAGGGATTTCCTTCTCTAAAGGATATTAGTAAATCTTTTAGAACCGAGATGAGGAGAAATGTCTTCACCCAGAGGGTGGGGAATGTGTGGAATTCACTCCCACAGCAAGTAGTCGAGCCCAAAATGTTGTGTGATTTCAAGAAGAAATTAGATATTGCTCTAGGGGTTAAAGGGATCAAGGGATACGGGGGGGCGGAATCAGGATATTGAATTTGATGATCAGCCATGATCAAAATGAATGGCGGAGCAGGCTGGAAGGGCCGAATGGCCTCCTCCTGCCTCTAGTTTCCATGTTTCTGTGAACCTCAACGATTTGAGAGTTAAATGATCTATTTTGAATGGTGCTCCTACACGTTGTGAGGATGTTCTGAAGAATTCTCGACAATGCAACAAGCAAAGCAACGTTTGAAAAATCTCCCAACTGTTGAGATATTCCTTCTGGTGTAATTGTATGGGATTATCCAAAGCCTTTGTGAATTATTCCCACCGCATTGGGGGTGACGATCAGGGGCGACCAGGGAGGCAATGGGACAAGTGAGCCAGAGCTCAGCCAAAGTGGTAGATTTTAAGGAGCATTTTGAAGGCAGGGCGAGATAGAGAGGATTGCGGAGGGAATTCCAGAGCTTGGGGGGGCTGCTCAGGCCACGGAAAGTAATGGTTGCCAATGGTGAAGCGATGGGAATCGGGGATGTGCAAGAGGTCGGAATTAGGGGAGTGCAGAGAGCTTGAGAAGGTTGTAAGACTGTTACAGAGTCTGGGAGAGGGATGAAGCCACAGAGCAATTTTAGAGAATCCTTACAATATAGAAGGTGGCCATTCGGCCCATTGAGTCTGTACCAACCACATCCCACCCAGGCCCTGTTCCTGTAAACCCCACACATTTACCCTGCTAATCCCCCTGATGCCAAGGGGGAATTTAGCCTGGCCAATTAACCTAATCTGCACATCTTTGGAACGTGGGAGGAAACCCACACAGACACGGGGAGAATGTGCAAACTCCACACAGACAGTGACCCAAGCTGGAATTGAACCTG
This sequence comes from Carcharhinus amblyrhynchos, assembly GCF_965287045.1. Taxonomy (NCBI): domain Eukaryota; kingdom Metazoa; phylum Chordata; class Chondrichthyes; order Carcharhiniformes; family Carcharhinidae; genus Carcharhinus; species Carcharhinus amblyrhynchos. The sequence continues at coordinate 1,507,695 of NW_027649778.1, forward strand.
GGACCCTGGTGCTGTGAGGCAACAGTGCTAACCACTGTGCTACCGTGCTGCCCCTAGCGAATGGGACATGGGCATCGCTGGCTGGGCCAGCATTTATTGCCCATCCCTAGTTGCCCCTTGTTCAGAGAGCAGTTAAGAGTCACCCACATTGCTGTGGCTCTGGAGTCACATGTAGGCCAGACCGGGTAAGGATGGCAGATTTCCTTTCCCAAAGGACATTAGTGAACCAGATGGGTTTTTCCGACAATGGCTTCATGGTCATCAGTAGATTCTCAATTCCAGACGTGCTTCTGAAAAGGAGACGGCAGCCTGTTTGTAGCCTGGGGGCAAGTGGAGGGGAAAGTTTGGAGCCTGGGGTCAGTGCAGACGTGAACAGGAGCTGCTGATATGTTGCTCTGAGCTGGGATTGAGGACTCACAAGCTTCCTGACGCCCGCCTGAAATACGGTACAAGAGATCACTGATGATCTCACTGGATCACGCTAAGAGAGCAATCGGACAAACACGGACACCGTGCCAAACTTCACCACCTTCCCTTCAATCACTGACTAAATCCTTGGAACAGAAACAGTATTTTTATTGCATTATTTATTTTGGTTTGTGTGTGCGTGTGTGTTTTTGTGGGTGAGTGTGTGTGTGTGTGTCGCTGAGGTTTAGTGAATAGAAGTGTAGAAACACAGAAACTAGAACAGGAGGAGGCCATTCGGCCCTTCCAGCCTGCTCTGTCATTCATTTTGACCACGGCTGATCATCAAATTCAATATCCTGATTCCCCCCACCCCCCCATACCCCTCCATCCCTTTCGCCCCAAGGGCGATATCTAATTTCTTCCTGAAATTTCGGAAGAATAATGAACGTGCTTCCTGATATCACACTGAGATGGGGAGGAGCGAGTCTCGCAGAGGGTGGTGAATGTGTGGAACTCGCTGCCCCATAGCGCGGTGGAGTCTGAAGGAGATGGATATATTTCTATTAAAAAGGGATAAAGGGGATATGGGGAACAGGTGGGGAGGTGGATTTGAGACCAGGGAGAGATCAGCCATGATCTGATTGAATGACAGAAGGGCTGGATTTGCCAATTCCTGCTCCTATTCCAACGTTCCTGTGTTTTTACGCACATTAATAAGCTTTGTCTTTCTGGTTGATAACATTGATCTTATAATAAATTAATACGTCCATTTCTTATTGCATGGTGGCACAGTGGGTTAGCACTGCTACCTCACAGCGCCAGGAACCTGGGTTCAATTCCCGGCTCGGGTCACTGTCTGTGTGGAGTTTGCACATTCTCCCTGTGTCTGCGTGGGTTTCCTTCAGATGCTCTGGTTTCCTCCCACAGTCCAAAGATGAACATAAGAACATAAGAAATAGGAGCAGGAGTAGGCCATCTAGCCCTTCGAGCCTGCCCCGCCATTCAATAAGATCATGGCTGATCTGTCATGGCTCAGTTCCACTTTCCCGCCCTCTCCCCATAACCCTCAATCCCTTCTCTTATCAAAAACCCATCAACCCGCTTCTTAAAAATATTTAGCGAGGCAGCCTCCACCACTTCAACGGGCAGAGAATTCCAGAGATTCACCACCCTTTGAGTGAAGAAGTTCCTCCTCAACTCCGTTCTAAACCGCCTCCCCTTTATCTTGAGGCTGTGCCCCCTAGTCCTACTGTCTTTTTTGAGCGGGAAGAGTCTCTCCACCTCTATCCTATCCATCCCATTCATCATCTTATACGTCTCAATGAGATCTCCCCTCATTCTTCTAAACTCTAACGAGTACAAGCCTAGTTTATTCAGCCTCTCCTCATAGCTCAATCCCCTCAACTCCGGTATCAGCCTAGTAAACCTCCTCTGCACTCCCTCCAGGGCCAAAATATCCTTGCGCAGGTGCGGCGCCCAAAACTGCACACAGCACTCCTGAATTTCTACAGCACAGGAGGCCATCGAGACTGCACCGACCATGATCCCACCCAGGCCCTATTCCCATAACCGTGCATATTTAACCTGCTCATCCCCTGACATTTGGGCAAATTTAGCATGGCCAATCAACCCAAGATCCATATCTTTGGAGTGTGGTAGGAAACCAGAGCACTCGGAGGAATCCCACGCCAAATGGGGAGATTGTGCAATATTCACACAGACAGTGACCCAAAGCGGGAATCGAACCCCAGGTCCCTGGCACTATGAGGGAGCAGTGCTAACCACTGTGCCACCCTGTGTGGGATTAGGTGGATTGGCCATGCTAAAATTGCCCCTTAATATCAGGGGGATTGGCTAGGGCAAATGCATTGGGTTATGAGGATAGGGCTGATAAGGGGATCAGGGATTATGGGGAAAAGGCATAATTAAATGGCGGAGCAGGCTTGATGGACCGAATGGCTTAATTCTGCTCCCATGTCTTATGGTCTGATGGCCTGGGTGGATTGTGGTTGGTGCAGACTCAGTGGACTGAATGGCCTCCATCTGCACTGTAGGGATTCTGTGATTCCAAGATATTGGTTCAAGTCCGGTTTATTCCGGGCAGGGAGGGGAAGCGAGTGGCCAACTTGACGAATGGGAGGAGCTTGGAGGCGAACTGTGGGATTGTGGGGCGACTCTGTCTGTGTGGCGGCGACATTACTGGAAGGCCATGGAGCTGACATTTCCACATCATCATCTTATTATCAGTGAAGGATGCAGATAGGCAGGAAACCAGGGCAGGGTTACCATTCCCTCGTACAAAAACCTTGTCATCGAATTCTGCTCGACAGGCCCTCTGACAAGGAAAAAAAATGTTCAGGAAATTCTTCAGTTGAATAATTGAGGGTCGTCATGGAAACAAAACGCTGACGCTAGGCGTATCTCTGCCGACTGAATGTGCCATCACCTTCACAACATAATTCTCCAATCAGGGATATCTCAGCGAGGTGAGGCGTGTGGGTTCTTTATTTTTTTAAAGAGTTCCTTGTGTCATTTTACCAACTAATGTGTCTAGACGTTGTCGCCTTAGCAACCTCCCCTGGATCAGACCGGTTGGGTTGACTTCTGTCAGACTGTCAGGCAGTAAGTGGGAAATAGTTTATTTTGGGAGCGTGGACCGTGGTGGTGTTCACAATATTGTGAAGGCGATGTCAGGAGAAAGCGGTGTGGATATACACGTGGGGAAAAAAAACCCATCGGACCTTCCCAAGTTCCTCAGCAAGGGGAGAATGTGAGAGTTCTCAATGCTTCGAGCTGGTAATAAGATCGGGTCGTGGGATCATACTGTGCAGAAGAGGCCCTTCGGCCCATCAAATCACTCGCCAACACGCGACAAACACCTGACCTCTCACCCAATCGCATTTACCAGCCCTTGGCCCTGAATGCCAAGTGCTCATCCAGGTACTTTTAAGTTTAAACTTATTTATTAGTATCGCAAGTCAGCGTACGTTAACGCTGCAATGAAGTTACTGTGAAAATCCCCTAGTTGCCACACTCCTGTGCGGGTACAGTGCTAACCACTGTGCCACCTTTACAGAATCACAAAACAAATCTGTAATAAGACAGTCGTCCTGTCACCAAAATCGCCCTATTTACAAGTCTGACAACAGCATCCAGAGTGTTTTCAGTTCGCAGTCCCAGAGGAACAGATATGCCTGGTCAACTACAAAGCAAGACGTTCTGAGATAAGTCCATCAAGTTGGCCCTTAGATCGTAGAACCCTACAGTGCAGAAAGAGGCCCTTTGGCCCATCGAGTCTGCACCGACCACAATCCCACCCCAGCCCTACCCCCATAACCCTACATACTTTACCCTAATCCCTCTAACCTATGCATCTTAGGACACTAAGGGGCAATTTTAGCATGGCCAATCCACCTAACCCGCACATCTTTGGACTGTGGGAGGAAACTGGAGCAGGTTAAGTGGATTGGCCATGCTAAATTGCCTCTTAGTGTCCAAAGATGTGTAAGTTAGACAGATTGGCCATGCTAAATTGCCCCTTAAGGTCCAAAGATGTGCAGATTGGGTGGATTGGCCATGCTAAATTGTCTCTTAGCGTCCAAAGATGTGTAGGTTAGGGTATTTAGCAAGGCAAGTGCATGTGGTTACTGGGACAGGACGGGTAGTGGGCCTGAGTAAGATGCTTTCTCAGAGAGCCAGTGTAAACTCAATGGGCCGAATGGCCTTGTGCTGCTCTGTGCAGATTCTATGATTCGGTAACAGTGGGGAGCAGCAGCCAGGAGCTTTGTGATCAGTACATTTAACGAGGCCCATGGATCGATGCTGGGGTCTGAGCCACAGAAAGCAGCTTGCTCCAATGGGAAGCCCTATTACAGACTGCCTCACTGCACTCTGATTGCAAATTCCAGATGTGGACGCTTATCTACAAACACGGCGTTTATCGGCCAATTCCAAAAACCCCTCAATTCAGATACCGTGTCAAGTATTTAATTATTGCTGACTGGCCAATCAAAACCTGAGCTTGTTCTCTACTGTGTCATAAGCAGGCGCTGAGCAGATGTGCGATGTGTCAGGCAGGAGGCTTTTACTGGAGCGACGCTCTTTAACTGAGAAAACATTCCATTATATCACAAGGTTTATTTTTGGAACCTTTAAGCCTCATTAAATCCTGTCTCTCCGTTTCTTTTCCCTGTTTCGAATTCCCTCCGTTTCCTCTCCTCAGTCCCCACCCGCTCCCGATGGCTAAACCAGGTGCCTCTCGTCATTCACTAGTTCCCAAATTCTGATCGTGGATGGGATTCTCCGGCCGCTCACGTTGGCGGGATGCTCGGGTCCCCCTGCCGTGGGATTCCCTGACGGAGTGGGGGTGTGGTTACAAAGGGGATTCCCAATGACAGCGGTGGGACCAGAGGCTCCCACCACCAGCGAGTGGCGAACCGCTTCCTGGCATCAAGAAAAATCGCTGAGATGGGGCCACGGCCAATCCACCCAAACTGTGGGTGGCACGGTGGTTAGCACTGCTGCGTCACAGCTCCAGGGTTCGATTCCTGGGTTGGGTCACTGTCTGTGTGGAGTCAGCATGTTCTCCCCATGTCTGCATGGGTTTCCTCCGGGTGCTCCGGTTTCCTCCCACAGTTCGAAAGATGTGCTGGTTAGGGTGCACTGGCCATACTAAATTCTCCCTCAGTGTAACCCAAACAGGCACCGGAGTGTGGCAACTAGGGAATTTTCACAGCAAATTCATTGCAGTGTTAATGTAAGCCTTCTTGTGACACTAATAAAATAAACTCAAACTTTAAAGGCTCTTGTCTCCAGTCTGACACCATCACGCACTCACACGCAGCCACACACGCATTCACGTATGCACACGCACACAGAAACATTCATAGAATCCCTACATTGTAGAAGGGGACCGTTCGGCCCATCGGGTCTGGACAGACTCTCTGACGGAACAACACACCCAAGCCTTATCCCCATATCCTCGTTAATTCCCCTAGCCGACACATCTTGGAATACTAAGGGGCAGTTTAGCAATGGCCAATCCCCCTAACCAGCACATCTTTAGACATTGGGAAGAAACCGGAAGGTGGAGCACCCAGAGGAAAGCATCGCTGAAACAGGGAGGACAAGCAAACATGGCCAATCCACCTGATCAGCACATCTTTGGACTGTGGGAGGAAACCGGAACATCCGGAGGAAACCCACGCAGACACGGGGTGAACATGCAAACTCCACACAGACAGTGGCCCAAGCTGGGAATCGAACCCAGGTCCCTGGCGCTGTGAAGCCGATAGTAGTCATGATGTGGGTATGCCGGAGTGCTAACCCACTGTGCCATCATGCCCGCCTTGCTTTTCCAGGGCAGCGGGAAGTGCGGACAGAATCAATGGATGGGAGGTGGTTTGTGCGATGGACTGGGCTACGTTCACAAACCCCTCTGTCCAATAACAAATGGGTGTTGGATTCACATTGTCCCTTATCCCAACCCTTCAGCTCAACAGTTTAATTTGGACGGACGTGTTTGTTGTAATGCGGATCGGACAGGACAACACACCACAAACACATGGAATAAATGCAGCTGTTTGGAATTGAAGAGGGATATTAACCAGAATGAACAGCACGGAAAGCTCCTGCTTTTCTTACAGAGTCCTGTGGGGAGGTCTTTCACACTGACCTCATCACGTCCACAGAAGAAGCTCTTCAAACACAGCTGGATCTCACAGAGGATCAGTCTGAATATTGGATTTGAGTCTTTCTTCATCCTTAACCTCTCACTCGGGAGGGGAACTTGCCACTCACTCTGAGGCAGGCTGACAGATAGAACACTTAAGCAACAGTGTCATTATAAACCATTCTCTTTTGCCTTCACAATGCTCCCCAACTGTGAAGTTAATATCGTAACTGCTTCCTTCAGCTTTTCTGTCTTGTGTGTCTCAGGACTGAGAAGCTTGCAGCTCTACACTCTTAACTTCAGACACTTTCATTGTGAATCTGAGTGTCTTCGAGGCCTAAATATCTCCAATGTTTGTGAAAGCAACTGAGCCACATTCCCTGCCCAGTGGAGCACCCAGAGGAAACCCACACAGACACAGGGAGAATGCAGTGCTGCAGCCTCTCGGAGGGTACTGACCCAGGCCAGGCAGTTAGATCAATACCCAGTCTGCGTTGAGTTTGTTAATCTAATCAGGGAGAGCGATAAGGCTTGGTGGAAACAAGCAAATCAGCTGTGTCTGAGCTTCTGGTCACAGATGCACCATGGAAAGCGTTCTTTCTGGTTGTATCACAGCTTGGTCTGGGCTCCTGCTCTGCCCAAGACTGCAAGGAACTACAAAAGGTTGTGAATGTAGCCCAATCCATCACACAAACCAGCCTCCCATCCATTGACTCTGTCAACACTTCCTGCTGCCTCAGCAAAGCATAATCAAGGACCCCACTCACCCTGGATATTCCCTCTTCCATCGGAAAATAGATACAAAAGTCTGAGGTCACCCACCAACCAACTCAAGAGCAGCTTCTTCCCTGCTGCCGTCAGATTTTTGAATGGACCTGCCTCGCACTAAGTTGATCTTTCTCTACACCCTCGCTATGACTGTAACACTACATTCTGCACTCTCTTTCCTTCTCTATGAACGGTATGTTTTGCCTGTATAGCACGCAGGAAACAATACTTTTCACTATATTAATACATGTGGCAATAATAAATCAAATCAAATCAAATCATAGTGCAGTAGCAAAGTGGTTAGCACTGCTGCCTCACAGTGCCAGGGATCCGGTTTCAATTCCAGCCTCGGTTCACCGTCTGCGTGGAGTTTGCACGTTCTCCCCATGTCTCTGTGGGTTTCCTCCGGGTGCTCCGGTTTCCTCCTACAGTCCGAAAGATGTGCAGGTTAGGTGCACTGGCCGTGCTAAATTACCCCTTAGAGTCCCGGGATACATAGGTCAGAGGGATTAGCAAAGTTTTAAAGTTTATTTATTAATGTCACAAGTAAGGCTTACATTCACACTGCAATGAAGTTACTGTGAAATTTCCCTAGACGTCACTCTCCGGCAGCTGTTCGGGCCAATGCACCCTAGCCAGCATGTCTTTCAGACTGTGGGAGGCAGCCAGAGCACGCGGAGGAAACCCATGCAGACACGAGGAGAATGTGCAGACTCTGCACAGACAATGACCCAAGCCGGGAATTGAACCTGGGTCCCTGGCACTGAGAGGCAGCAGTGCCACCATGCCACCCCAGGGTAGCAGAGTAAATATGTGGGGTTACGGAGGTGTAGGGCCAAGGTGGGTACAGACTTGATGGGCCGAACAGCCTTCCTCTGCACTGTAAGGATTCACCGTTACTGGGCAATAAACGCAGCCTTAACCAGCGTCACCCAAGAACAATAAAGAATTTGAATTGGCTTTGTATCTGAGAAACATCCTGAGGTAAATTTAGAGAGGATGTGGAATGAACAACCGATTGGAAGAGGGAGAGAGCGAAGACATTAGCATAAAGCTTGGTTTAGTAGATGAACATTATGAAGGTTCTTTAAAAGGCAGAAGAATAGAAAGTGCTTCAGGAGAGGACAGCAGATGCTTCAGTGTCAGTTTTTTTTTAACTAAGTAAACACAATTATCCAATAACTTGAATTAAGAAGCGCAAATAATGCAGCAAAGTGAGAAGTTAGTGTTTACAAAGGTCAGTTGTCAGTTAATTTAAATGAAGTGATTTTGTATTGAGATTAAACTGTACAAAAACGAGCTGTGATATTTCTTCCTTTTTTTGTTAGATCACTCCAGCCTTTTAAGATCAAAACACTCATTTTCTCTGATCAATGAGAATGTTTTTTCCTTTGTCTTCTCACCAATTTAGATTCAGTTTTTCTCTATTTAGTCTTATTTAATTGTTTATAACTAATTAATGGCAATTACACGATTCTTCCTTCTGGACTCAATTAAAACACGCACAAATTAAATGATCACATCTTACTGTCAGCAGAGCTCCCTAAACAAGCATTCGGAATACTTGCAGTTCATTTAGCTGCTCTTCTGACTGTGACTGGGTCTCGTAATGCAGTTATTTGCCCCGGGGCACTTCTACATGTGTTTGGACTTGGACTGTTGACAGCTATTCGACCGTGGAAGGAGGCACAGCCAAAATACATCCACGTTCTCAGCTCAACATTCTGGAATACTCACCCATGTTAAATAACCCCAGAGTGTCCAAAGATGTGCGGGTTAGGTGGATTGGCCATGCTAAATTGCCCCTTAGTGTCCAAAGATGTGCGGGTTAGGTGGATTGGCCATGCTAAATTGCCCCTTAGTGTCCAAAGATGTGCGGGTTAGGTGGATTGGCCATACTAAATTGCCCCTTAGTGTCCAAAGATGTGCGGGTTAGGTGGATTGGCCATGCTAAATTGCCCCTTAGTATCCAAAGATGTGAGGATTAGATGGATTGACCATGCTAAATTGCCCCTTAGTGCCCAAAGATGTGCATGTTAGGTGGAATGGCCATGCTAAATTGCCATTTATTGTCAAAGATATTTAAGTTTAAGCTGAAGTTTATTTATTAGCGTCACAAGTAAGACTTACATTAACACTGCAATGAAGTTAATGTGAAAATCCCCTAGTTGCCACATTACAGCGCCTGTTTGGGAGAGAGATTTTGGAATGCCAAATGCACCTAACCAGCAAAGGAAGAAACTGGAGTATCCGGAGGAAACCCACACAGACACGGGGAGAATGTGCAGGCTCCGCACAGACAGTGATCCAAGCTGGGAACTGAACCCAGGTCCCTGGTGCTGTGAGGGAGCAGTGCTAACCACTGTGCCACCCTTCCGTCCGTGGGTTAGGTGGACTAGCTATGCTGAATTGCCCCTTTACATCCCAAGATATGTAGCTTAGTGGGATTGGCCATGGTAAAATATTATGGAGCCACGGCGATTGGGCAGGGAGGAGGCTGGGATGTCATTTCAGAGAGTCGATGCAGACCTGATGGGCTGAGTGGTCTCTGTCTGAAGGGTATGATTCGATTTTGACTAATGATCGGGAGGAGGGGTTGCTATACTTGTCACTCGCTAACAGAGAGATGCTGAGGTCAAACAAAGAACAAAGGACAGTACAGCACGGGAAACAGGCCCTTCGGCCCTCCAAACCCGTGCCACTCATTGGTCCAACTAGACCATTCTTCCGTATCCCTCCATTCCCAGTCTGTTCATATGACCATCCAGATAAGTCTTAAATGATCCCAGCGTGTCCACCTCCACCACCCTACTTGGCAGTACATTCCAGGCCCCCACCACCCTCTGCGCAAAAAATGTCCCTCTGATATCTGAGTTAAACCTCGCCCCTCTCACCTTGAACCTGTGACCCCTCGTGTTCGTCACCTCCGACCTGGGAAAAAGCTTCCCACTCTTCACCCTATCCACACCCTTCATCATTTTATACACCTCTATTAGGTCTCCCCTCATTCTCCGTCTTTCCAGGGAGAACAACCCCAGTCTACCCAATCTCTCCTCATAGCTAAGACCCTCCATACCAGGCAACATCCTGGTAAACCTTCTCTGCACTCTCTCCAAAGCCTCTGCATCCTTCTGGTATTCAGTTGTCCATTCAGTTGTCGGAATGTGAACAGCATGAACCCAGGGAACATTCCCTAGTGCGTTAACCCATTGCTTTCCACCAGGTCCCCAGTGCCGAGAGCAGCAAGAAACTGACTGCTCACCCATCACACACTCATTACAATACAAACTGGCTTCACTGGAGTGAGCAACAAGGAACGTGTCAGAGCGAGAGTGAGAACATGAAACAAGCAGAAATGTAAATAAATGATGTACAGAGTAGAGTAATTATCCCGCTAATGTTTTCATCCTTGATTGAAAAATCAACGCTTCTTTAATTTAATCAGTTTAGCGACATGCAAATTTGCCTCCAGGGCCTAATAACATCATCTAACCACAAGGGAGCAGTTGATGAGTGTGAGGGGTTGCCTGGGTAACGGGACGGCTCTCTCTGAGGGGTCAGTGACATTGGCGTGGATTTTCCGTTCCCGCAGCGTAATGGCGGCGAGGAGGGAGAATGCGGCTGGAGCCACACAGAGTCCATTTTCCAGTCTGTGGGGAAACGGTTTGAGACCCTCCGCTCCCCTCTTTAATGGTGGGACGTGATTCACGCCGAGCATGTTGAGAAGATCATTTGCATATATTTGAATATCATGAATGCTCATTATCAAGGCAGATTGATGGAGTCCCAGAATCCCCACCCTGCACAAGGAGGCCATTTGGCCCATTGAGCCCGCACCGACTCTCTAACAGAGCCTCTCACACCATCCTATCCCCGTAACCCCACAAATTCACCCTGGCCAATTCAACGAACCCACACATTTTCGGACATTAAGGGACAACTTAGCGTGGCCAATCCGCCCTAACCTACACATCTTTCAGACTGTGGGAGGAGACCGGAGCATCCAGAGGAAACCCACGTAGACACGGGGAGAATGTGCAAACTCCACACAGGCAGTCACCCAAGGCTGGGAATCGAACCCGGGTCCCTGGCGCTGTGAGGCAGCAGTGCTAACCCGCTGTGTCACTGCGCTGGAGTCACACACCGGACCAAATGGCCACATCAGTGTCGAATTAGTCCAACATGGATCAGGACTGGATGTAAATGTCGTAACCCTGGAAAACCGCCCTTGGCTCATGACTTTGAGGTAAATTTGCCAACCTTGCATTGTGCTGTGCTGGCCCTGTGCCAACCTGAGGCAAGGCTTCACATCCCAGATGGGTGGGATGGTGAGGGTGGCTTCTATTGCACTGCCAGTTCAAAGTTCGATTGGGTGGAGAGACAAAGAAAGAGGCTGGAGGTAGGAGGATTGATTGGTGCAAGGGATTGATAGGTTGAGGGAGCTCGGTCTTTTCTCCCTGGAGAGATGAAGATTGAGAGGTGACTTGATAGAGGTTTATAAAATGTTGAGAGGTATTGAGCGGGTGGATTCTCAGAGGCTATTTCCCAGGGTTGAAATGGACGCTACAAGAGGACACAGGTTTAAGGTGCTGGGGGACAGGTACAGAGGAGATGTCAGGGGTAAGTTTTTCACTCAGAGGGTGGTGAGTGAGTGGAATCGGCTGCCGTCGGTGGTGGTAGAGGCAAACTTGCTGGGGTCTTTTAAGAGACTTCTGGATGAGCACATGGGATTTAATGGGATTGAGGGTTATAGATAGGCCTGAAAGGTATGGATATGATCGACGCAACTTGTGGGCCGAAGGGCCTGTTTGTGCTGCAGTGGTCTATGTTCTAAGGAGTGGCACGGCGGCACAATGGTTAGCACTGCTGCCTCACAGCGCCAGGGACCTGGGTTCGATATCCGGCCTTGGATCACTGTCCGTGCAGAGTCTGTGCATTCTCCCCATGTCTGAGTGGGTTTCTTCCAGTTTTCTCCCACACTCCAAAGGTGTGCTGGTTAGGAGTTAAGTTCTCCCTCAGTGTACCCAAAGAGGCGCCGCAGTGTGGCGACTAGGGGATTTTCACAGTAACTTCATTGCAGTGTTAATGTAAGCCTTACTTGTGACACCAATAAATAAACACTAATTTATAGGTCTGGGGCGAATTGAACACAGACACACGACCGGAGGGGAAAACTCCGGGGATGGGGAGTCACAAGACATCCGCTCCCAAAAAGGAAAAGAATAGCAACGTTATTGAAAGATCAACACTTGTCATCATCCCAATGATGCAAACTATTCCAAACTGGATTCATATCACTGTTCCTTTGACATCCCTGGGTCAAATTTCCACTGTTCACTGCTTAACCTAACCCCCTGGAACAAAGAAGGGCTGACTCGACAGAGTTCACAATTATGAGGGGAAGAGACAGAGTGGGCAGGATAAAACTCTTTCCCTAGATGGAGAATTCAAGAACTGGGGGATATAGATTCAAGCTGATGGCAGTCGGTGTAGAGAGGATGGGGGGAGGATAACAGCAAAATACTGCGGATGCTGAAATCTAAAACAAAAACAGGAAATGCTGGAAAATCTCAGCAGGTCTGACAGCCTCTGTCTAACAGAGCCAAGCCTGGATGACCCTTCATCAGAGCTTAAAGAAGGACTTTTTTTACACAGAGAGTGTTGGAGGGGGGTGGAGACAGAGGCTCTAAACTCTTTGAAAAAGTATGTGGATCTGCACCTTCAGTGCTGTAAGTTACAGGGCAATGGGCTGGATGCAGGAAGATGGGATTGGAAAGGGGTGTCCTCGGGCTGGCATGGACAAGATGGGCCGAATGGTCTCCTTCTGCGTGCTGCAACTTTTCCATGATTCTATTGCTGGGCACATTTGCCCGCAAGGGTTGTAGTGATTTCGGCAGAAGGTGCACCAACGCCTTTTCAAGGGGCAATTAGGGATGGGCAATAAATACTGGACCAGGCCAGCGCCAACCACAGCCCGTGAATAAATAACTACATCGCGCAGTTTTACCCCAATCTCAGCCGCAGCCTTGCTGTGCGCTCTGCCTTCACTCCTGATTCACTGCAGGAGTCCGAAATCTTATTGCAGAAGCTGAACGTTTGGAGAAAAATGGGCTTTTAATAAACAGCAGGGCAAACAGAAAGGTTGGATTTCGGAATTTCCAGTGACCTGTAGGAGTGCAGCAACAGAAATTAGCATTCAACAGACTGCGTCCGGGAGGAATAAGCAATAAGAATGTAGCTTGAGGATTATTAAATCTGAAACCATCACCCCCCCCCCCCGGCCGATAATTCAGGCCACCCAGCGCACTTATTAATGGGTCAGAATCCAACAAGGGCCAATCAGTGGAGGGAAGGGTTTGATGATGTGCTCTGTACCAGGGTGAGTCCAAATGTAAAACGCCAGTGAGTGGAATGATCGAATTGTCCTGCAGCCTGTTCCTCACCAATGCTTCATTGTAAGGGAGCATGCTGATGAGGTTCATTGTCAGAGAGATGCATCGCTACAGGACACGGTTATATTTAGGGAGAAGCTTTTTTTTTACACGGAATGCGTCTGTTCCGTGCCGAGTCTCTGAAGTGCCTCCATTAACTCTTATCAGCTGCAATAATAAATCTTTCAGATCTGGTTGGAAGATTGGAATGCGGCAAGTGACGTTAAACTGAATATGTGCAAAGGATTTACAGGGACTGACACACACAGACTCACACTCATATATACACACACACTCACACTCATATATACACACACTCACACACACACACACTCACACTCATATATACACACACTCACACTCATATATACACACACAGACTCACACTCATATATACACACACACTCACACTCATATATACACACACTCACACACACACACACTCACACTCATATATACACACACTCACACTCATATATACACACACACACTCACACTCATATATACACACACAGACTCACACTCATATATACACACACACAGACTCACACTCATATATACACACACACACTCACACTCATACATACACACACTCACACTCATATATACACACACAGACTCACACTCAGATATACACACACACTCACACTCATATATACACACACACACTCACACTCATATATACACACACAGACTCACACTCATATATACACACACACACTCACACTCATATATACACACACACACTCACACTCATATATACACACACAGACTCACACTCATATATACACACACACACTCACACTCATATATACACACACACACACTCACACTCATACATACACACACACACTCACACTCATATATACACACACACAGACTCACACTCATATATACACACACACACTCACACTCATATATACACACACTCACACTCATATATACACACACAGACTCACACTCAGATATACACACACACACTCACACTCATATATACACACACACACTCACACTCATATATACACACACAGACTCACACTCATATATACACACACACACTCACACTCATATATACACACACACACTCACACTCATATATACACACACACACTCACACTCATATATACACACACACACTCACACTCATATATACACACACACACTCACACTCAGATATACACACACACACTCACACTCATATATACACACACAGACTCACACTCATATATACACACACACACTCACACTCATATATACACACACAGACTCACACTCATATATACACACACACACTCACACTCATATATACACACACACACTCACACTCAGATATACACACACACACTCACACTCATATATACACACACACACTCACACTCAGATATACACACACAGACTCACACTCATATATACACACACAGACTCACACTCAGATATACACACACACACTCACACTCATATATACACACACAGACTCACACTCATATATACACACACACACTCACACTCATATATACACACACAGACTCACACTCATATATACACACACACACTCACACTCATATATACACACACACACTCACACTCAGATATACACACACACTCACACTCATATATACACACACACACTCACACTCATATATACACACACACACTCACACTCATATATACACACACACTCACACTCATATATACACACACAGACTCACACTCATATATACACACACACACACACTCATATATACACACACAGACTCACACTCATATATACACACACACACTCACACTCATATATACACACACACACTCACACTCAGATATACACACACACACTCACACTCATATATACACACACACACTCACACTCAGATATACACACACAGACTCACACTCATATATACACACACAGACTCACACTCAGATATACACACACACACTCACACTCATATATACACACACACACTCACACTCATATATACACACACAGACTCACACTCATATATACACACACACACTCACACTCATATATACACACACACACTCACACTCAGATATACACACACACTCACACTCATATATACACACACAGACTCACACTCATATATACACACACACACTCACACTCATATACACACACACACACTCACACTCATATATACACACACACTCACACTCATATATACACACACTCACACACACACACACTCACACTCATATATACACACACTCACACACACACACACTCATATATACACACACACACTCACACTCATATATACACACACACACTCACACTCATATATACACACACAGACTCACACTCATATATACACACACACACACAGACTCACACTCATATATACACACACACACGCACACTCACCCTCACATATTCACTCATACTCAGTCACTCTCACACACTCACTCACACACTCATATTCAGTCACAGCATCACTTGCACATGCTCATACACACACTGATACACATACACACTCACACATACTCACACTCACTCACACATACTCACACACTTCATTTCCTTACCTAACGGAGGGGGTGGGGGGGATGTGCAAGTGCTGGGGAGGCCGCAATGATTGTAAATTCGCAGGGAATAAACAGACAGGCTGGAGAAAAGAAAGGTTAAAATACAGAGATTATGAAATGGGTTTTAGGCTATAAAGTACAAGAGCAGAATGAGGCCATTTGGCCCATCGAGCCTTCTCTGATATTCAATCATGGCTGATAAATTTCTCAGCCCCCTTCACCTGCTTTTTCCCCATAATTTTTCATCCCCTTACCAATCAGGGTGGCACAGTGTTTATCACTGCTGCCCCACAGCGTCAGAGACCCGGGTTCGTTTCCCGGCTTCGGTCATTGTCTGTGCGGAGTCTGCACATTCTCCCCGTGTCTGCGTGGGTTTCCTCCGGGTGCTCCGGTTTCCTCCTGCACTCTGAAAGATGTGCTGGTTGAGATGCATTGACCGTGCTAAATTCTCCCTCAGTGTACCCAAATAGGCACTGGAGTGTGGCAACTGGGGGATTTTCACAGTAGCTTCATTGCAGTGTTAACGTAAGTCTGCATGCGACACTAGTAAATAAACTTAAAATAAAAATCAAGAACCTATCTATCTCTGTCTTAAATATACTTGATGACTTAGCTTCCTCTGTGCCAATGAATCCCACAGATTCACCACCCTCTGGCTGAAGAATTTCCTCCTCATCGCGGTTCTAAAGGGTTGTCCCTTTACTCTGAGGCTGTGCCCTCGGATCTGAGTATCTCCCAGTAATGAAAACATCTTCTCCATGTCCACTCTATCCAGGCCTCTCAGTATCCTGGAAGTTTCAATGAGTCTTTGTATCAAGCAAATGTCTGCAATAATCTGCTAACCATGTACATAAAGATAGACAAGGGTGTTTAGAACACGGTTAGAGGGAGAGGGAGAGGCGGAGAGACTAATGGGTTTCAATAGGAGAGCTGGTACCACAAAGACATCCAGTTAATGTTTAGAATTCGCTGCTCGAGGACAAGGGGAGGCGATGGCCAAGTGATATTATCACTAGACAATTAATCTGGAAACTCAGCTAATGTTCTGGAGACCCGGGTTCGAATCCCACCACGGCAGATGGTAGAAATTAAATTCAATAAAAAATAACTAGAATTAAGAATCTACTGATGACCACCTTCATCAGGTGAGTGGGGAGTTGCCAGTGTTGGACTGCATCAGATAAGTGATGAAGGGACAGCGTTCCGAAAGCTCGTGCTACCAAATAAACCCCGTTGGACTTTAACCTGGTGTTGTGAGACTTCTTACTGTGCTCACTTGCTCTGGCCCACATGTGGGTCTAGAGCCACGGCAATGTGGGTGACTCTCAGCTGCCCTCAGGGGTGGGCAGTAAGTGCTGACCCAGCCAGCAATACCCACATTCCATGAACAAATAAAGAAAAACTATTTGGAGCTGAAGAGAGAGAGTGAGAGATAAAATGGGTTTCAAGAACGAAGTTGGGCACCACAAGACAGCGTCCGGAACGTGCTGCCGGAAATACAATAATCGTAAATACTAAGGGTGGGAGGAGGCCACTCAGCCCCTCGAGCCTGCTCCACCATTCAATAGGATGATCTCATCTCGGCCTCAACTCCACTTTCCTGCCCGTTCTCCACAATCCCATTACTCACTAAAAATCTGTCCATCTCCTCTTTAAATTGACTCAGTGTCTCAGCATCCACCGCACTCTGGGGCAGTGAATTCCACAGATTCACCAAAACTTCTGAGAGAAGTAGTTTCCTCTCATCTCTGTTTTAAATCTGCGACCCCCCCCCTTATCCAAAAACTCTAACCTCCTGTTCTGGATTGTGCCACAAGATGAAACATCCTCTCCACATCTACTTTGTCCATCCCCCTTACCACCTTGTTCATATAAAGGCCAATCAATAGTAGCTCTCAAAGAGAATTACATAAAAAAACCGAAAGGTAAAATCTGCACACAAAGGGCAGGGTGAGTGGGACTAATTAGATAAATCTTTCAAAGGGCTAACACAATGGACCAAATGGCCTTGTGTGCTGGATCATTCTATATCCACGATATTATGATAGTTTATTTTATGTTCTAGTTTAACAACACGTTTCACATCAATTTAAGATCTATTTGACAAAGTTAAAGGGCGGCACGGTAGCACAGTGGTTAGCACTGCTGCTTCACAGCTCCAGGGACCTGGGTTCGATTCCCGGCTCGGGTCACTGTCTGTGTGGAGTTTGCACATTCTCCTCGTGTCTGTGTGGGTTTCCTCCGGGTGCTCCGGTCTCCTCCCACAGTCCAAAGATGTGCGGGTTAGGTTGATTGGCCATGCTTAAAATTGCCCTTTAGTGACCGGAGATGTGAAGGTTAGAGGGATTAGCGGGTAAAACATGTAGGGATATGGGGGTAGGGCCTGGGTGGGATTGTGGTTGGTGCAGATTGGATGGGCCGAATGGCCTTTCTCTGGGCTGTAGAGTTTCTAAGTTCTCAGATATCATAGAATCCGTGCAGTGCAGAAGGAGGCCATTCAGCCCATCAAGTCTGCACCAACCATAATCCCACCCAGGCCCTATTCCTGTAACCTCACATACTTACACTGCTACAGGTTTATGGTGTTGGGGAGTAGGTACAGAGAAGATGTCAGGGGTAAGCTTTTCATTCAGAGGGTGGTGGAATCGGCTGCCGTCGGTGGTGGTAGAGGCAAATTCGATAGGGTCTTTTAAGAGACTTCTGGATGAGTACATGGGACTTAATAGGATTGAGGGTTATAGGTAAGCCTAGTAGGTGGGGGCATGATCGGCGCAACCTGTCAGCCAAAGGGCCTGTTTGTGCTGTAGTTTTTCTATGTTCTATGTTCTAATCCCTCTGACACTAAGAAACTTAGCACAGCCAATCCACCTAATCTTTGAAGCGTGCGAGGAAATCCGGAGGAAACCCACGCAGGCACGGGAAGTCTCCACATAAACAGTGACCTGAGCCGGGAATCGAACCCAGGGTCCCTGGCACTGTGAGACAGCAAGTGCTAACCCACTGTGCCAACGTGCCGCCCTCATCTTCAACAATATCAACACCCGGGGCTAATCATTGCCACGAGGCCTCACCGTATAATTTCTGAAAATATGAATTTTTAACTTTCAAGCGACGGGAGATTTTCTGTTTTGAAAAGAGGCGGAGCAAACTGTTTCAGAATGCAAGGCCACCTTCCAAGGTGAAGGTGAAAATCAAACAAAACACCCTGGGGGGGAATGTGACATTTCCTATAATTCAGATACCCATCAAAACTCACCACTGCCTGAGATATTAAAATGCAAAGTGCTGGATATTAAAAATATGTCAGACAAAGAACGGACACACCTAATACCCCTGGGAAATATACGATGGGTGAAGTATTTCAGGGCAAAGCTGCCAGTCACTACAGAGAGAAAGATTGCCAAAAGGATAGGGATCAAGCTGAGGGCTGCTCTTCCCTCCTGTCCTCTCTTTTGGAACAAGTCTACCATTCAACTCAGAAGGCTACTCTACTGGAAATGTATCAGCAAACCGGGACCTGGTAATAACTGCAAAGGAATGAAACATCTGCATTCTATTACAAAGATTGATTGGTATGCAAAGATTTTACATGTGCAACTATCCGTAAGAATATAAGAAGCAGGAGTAGGCCAGTCGGCCCCTCAAACTTGCTCTGCCGTTCAATAAAATCATCGCTGATCTGGTTGTGATGCCAACTCCACCTCCCTGCCTGTCCCCTGCAACCCTCGACTCTCTCGTCAATCCAAAATCTGCGACTGAATATTATACTTAACGTTGTAATCCTTCACCTCATCAGCAGACTTCCAAATGTGTCTTGGCCACAAATATCGGAACCATTCCGAGCTCCATCACTGATTGTGTTCATAAAGCTGCGATAAATAAAAATTATCATCTCGTCTTTGCTTTTAGTTCCTCTTAAGTGTAAGTAGTCAGAGCTGGAGATGTAACTGAGACATTAGCGGGGAGGATTACAGAGCCTGACAGCAAGTGGGAGTTGAGTTAACACTTACAATTGAAACTCCTCAGTCGAAACATTGAGAGGTTAAGGGTTTTAGCTTCACTGAAGTTAGAATGCAGTCGTTAATCTGCTTCAATAATGCAGAAACTTGCTCATCTTACCACTCTCCACACACAGGGAAAAGGAGATTGCTAATCTTGCTGCAAATCGCTCCTGAATCTGGCACTGCGAGAATGCTGCAATGAGTTCTGTCTGCCTCCAGAATTCAGATAACAAATATTTAGACTCAACCTTGCTTTAATGCTTGCTGACGCGCTGACAAGTGAGGGGTTATCCCGGAAAAGCTGGCAGCTCGTGGTACCTGGGTCAAGTTCCAGCTCTGTAATTCCAAGTCGTGAGCAGGTTTGGGTTCAGCCGTTGTTCCTGCACAATCCAGCTGGAATCAAAAGAGGGAGATCAGGGACAAGGTTTAAATCCGGATGATCTGGGGTCGCAATGAAATCTTTTTCAATTGGGCCAGTGGGCCGACGAATGGCGGATGGAGTTTAATTTTGATAAATGCGAGGTGATGCATTTTGATAGATCGAATTGGGGCAGGATTTACTCAGTTAATGGTAGGGCATTGGGGAGAGTTATAGGACAAAGAGATCTAGGGATACAGGTTCATAGCTCATACAAAGTGGAATCAAGGTGGACAGAGTGGTGAAGAAGGCATTCGGCATGTTTGGTTTCATTGGGCAGAACATTGAATACAGGAGTTGGGACGTCTTGTTGAAGTTGTATAATGATGTGGAGATGCTGGTGTTGGACTGGGGTAAACACAGGAAGAAGTCTCACAACACCAGGTTAAAGTCCAACAGGTTTATTTGATAGCAAAATCCACTAGCTTTCCAAGCGCTTCTCCTTTGTCAGGTAAGTGAGTTTGTGTCTTTATATGCCCTGTTTGTGAACAGAACTTGGTTCACAAACAGGGCATATAAAGACACAAACTCAATTTACAAAATAATGGTTGGAATGTGTGTCTTTACAGGTAATCAAGTCTCAAAGGTACAGACAATGTGAGTGGAGAGAGGGTTAAGCACAGGTTAAAGAGATGTGTATTGTCTCCAGCCAGGACAGTTAGTGAGATTTTGCAAGCCCAGGCAAGTCGTGGGGGTTACAGATAGTGTGACATGAACCCAAGATCCCGGTTGAGGCCATCCTCATGTGTGCGGAACTTGGCTATCAGTCTCTGCTCAGCGACTCTGCGCTGTCGTGTGTTGTGAAGGCCGCCTTGGAGAACGCTTACCCGAAGATCAGAGGCCAAATGCCAGTGACCTCTAAAGTGTTCCCCAACAGGGAGAGAACACTCCTGCCTGGTGATTGTCAAGCAATGTTCATTCATCTATTGTCGTAGCATCTGCATGGTCTCCCCAATGTACCATGCCTTGAGACATCCTTTCCTGCAGCATTACCTGTACTTATCCCTCTCTCCACTCACATTGTCTGTACCTTTAAGCCTTGATTACCTAGAAAGACTCGCATTCCAACCATTATTTTGTAAACTGAGTTTGTGTCTTTATATGCCCTGTTTGTGAACACAAGTCCCACTTACCTGATGAAGGAGAAGCGCTCCGAAAGCTAGTGGATTTTGCTACCAGATAAAGCTGTTGGACTTTACCCTGGTGTTGTGAGACTTCTTACAGAGGGACAATGACCAGGGGGAACAGATTTAAGTTAAGAGGCAGGAGGTTGAGGGGGAATTCCCAGAGAATGGTGGGAATCTGGAACTCACTTCCTGAAAGGATGGTGGAGGCAGAGACCCTGGCAGCATTGAAGATGTATTTAGATGTGAACTTGTGATGCCAAGGCTCGGGAACTGGGATTAGAATTGGGTGGCTTGTCATTGACCAGCACAGACAGGATGGGCTGAAGGGCCCTTTTCTGTGCTGTAGATCTCTATGACTCAATGAGGATATTTCACTCATCGTTTGAAGAGGCTGGGAGGATGAGATCGCAAAGGGACAAAGGACCGAGAAAATCCCAGATCCGCGCCATGAGCGGAGGTCTATCCGCAATCTGATCGTGTGTTTTGTGAAATTGTCCTTCTCCTGAAAGCTTTGTTTGGTGTTTTCTTTGGCTGAGGGGTTTTAATTTTGTACGCTCGGCATTTCTCGCCATGAAATTTGCCCAGTTTTCACACATAACTTGAATTCTGATTCTTTTGTCTGATGTGTAAATTTTCAGAATTGCATGTACTCACCTCCATCCACAGAAATCGACATCGGAAACCAGAGTTATTGACGTCAGTTAATGTTGGACTCGGCACCCGCAGTAAAAGTGATAAATGAAATGCATGTAAAGCAATAAAGGCAAGTGCAAATATAAAGAACAGCGGACAGCAGGGTAGCACAGTGCTTAGAATTGCTAACATTGCCTCACAGCGCCAGGGACCCGGGTTCAATTAGGGTCAGTCTCTGCGTGGAGTTTGTATGGACTCCCCATGTCTGCAAGGGTTTCCTCCGGCTGGCCCAGTTTCCTCGCAATCCAAAGATGTGTAGGTTAGGGGGATTGGCCATACTAAATTACCCGTTAGTGTCCAGTGATGTGTAGATTGGGGGATTGGCCATGCTAAATTGTCCCTTGATGTTCAAATATATGTAGGTTGGGGATTAGCCACAGCTAAGTTGTTCCTTAGTATCCAAAGATATGTAGGTTTGGGGATTAGCAGAATACAGATATGGGGAAAGAGCGGGGGTGGACCTGGGCAAGAGGTTATGTTACAGAGTCGATAGACCTCCTTTTGCACTGTAGGGATTCTGTGATGCCCCCTCTCAGTCTCCTCTGCTCCATGGAAAATAACCCCTGCCCATCCAATCTCTAACCAAAACTCTCCAGCCCTGCCAACATCCTGGTGAACCTCCTCTGCGCCCTTCCCAGTGCTATCGCATCCCTTCGTGCAGATAGGGAGGGAAGAGAGCAAGCGCAAGCATTGACTCATTGGAATGAAACATGTGGCGAGTTTGTCCTCTGGGTGTCACACCCACTCACAGCTCCGCACTGCAGTCCAGGCTGCCCTGCAGTTAAAACGGTAAGGCAGAGGAACAGAACTGGTCTGCGTGTGAGATCCGTGATTAAATTACAGTGCACATCCAGGCCTCAGGAATGGAGCAGGTTTATCACACCCTCTGATAGCCATCACTTCAAGGATATGCTTTGTGTGTGAACCAGCAGAACGTTTCTGGAACATTTGGGGGATTGTGTCTCCCACTCTATTAGAGTCTAAAGCACCTTCGCACAGATTCCTGTGGGAATAATCTGGGAGTGGCTTCAATCTGCAGAGGACCCGTCAGGGATGTTGCTCTGGGAGACATGGCCATCGGGCTTCAGTGTCTATACACAAGATAGCTCTCAGACTGCAACAGAAAGCTAGAGAAATAGTTCAACTCCTCAGCTTTGAGATAGCTTTGCTCTGGGAGTTCCCGGAAGTCCTGCCGTGGAGAACTTGAGTCTCAATGGTTCCGCCAATATTTCCAGGGGGATTTGATTAATTCTGGAAGAGTCTACCGGATTCGGCTATAGGATTGCCTCCTCTGTGGGACAGGTTGGGGGAAAATGGACTGGGTAAGATTCTCTGTCGGAGAGCTGGTGCAGACTTGATGGGCCGAATGGCCTCCTTCTGCACCCTTGAGATTCTATGATTCTATTTGATGAATATTCTACTCTGTCTCCAGCTGTTGTGTGGCTGGCCCATTTGCTTCCAGCCTTTGAACAATCAATATCTCCTCTCGGTTTTGGGAAGGCCTTTGGATGTTGACACATTTTCCTTCCCAGTTGCTTCCATTGTGAGGAAATCTTATCCTCCGATCGGAAACAGGAATCAGTTGTTAACAAGGTTTTCGACATGAGCAAGCACACAAGTTCCAAATGTCACGGCACAGAGGTTAATCCCTTTTATCACCGGACATTACAACACCTGAACTCCCATCTGCCAGCACTTAGCCCATGGCCCTGAATGTGATGATGTGCCGAGTGCTCATCCAGGATGTGAGGCATCCCACCTCCCCCACCCTCCCAGGCAGCGCATTCCAGACCCTCACCACCCTCTGGGTAAAAGGTTCTTGCTCACGTTCCTGCACTGGTCAAATCTGAATTCAAATGAAAAAAATACCTGGAATTAAGAATCTACTGCTGAGCATGAAACCATTGCTGATTGTTGGAAATACTCATCTGGTAATTTGTTACAATTATTTGGGGAGATGTTAACTGTTCTTAATTAACATTCAGAGGTTCATTAATATAAAGGCTTTAGGTGAATAAATAACAAGGTATTTTATTTAAATAACCAGGAACTTTAACTAAACAAGTAACACATTAACTAAGGTACGGTTCGGCTGAAATGCTGTTCGAATAATACAAGGAACATTCATTACCAAAACAGTCATGTGTAGGCCAGACCAGCATAGTGGTTAGCACTGCTGCCTCACAGTCCCAGAGACCTGGGTTTGATTCCTGGCTTGGGTTACTGTGTGTGTGTGTGTGTGTGTGTCTGTGTGTGTGTAAGTCTGCACATTCTTCCCTGTGTCTGCTTGGGTTTCCTCTGGGTGCTCTGGTTTCCTCCCACAATCTGAAAGACATACTGGTTAGGGTGCATTGACCCGAACAGGCGCCAGGGTGTGGCAACTGGGGGAATTTCACAGTAACTTCATTGCAATGTTAATGTAAGCCTTACTTGTGACTATTAAATAAATGTTACTTTATTTTACCAGGTAAGGAGGACAGATTCCCTTCCCTAAAGGGACATTAGCGAACCAGATGGGTTTTTCCGACAATTGACAATGGTTTCATGGTCACCAGTAGATTCTTAATTCTAGTTTTTTTTTATTTGAGTTCTAATTTGACCAGTGCAGGAAGGTGAAGAAAAACCTTTTACCCAGAGGGTGGTGAGGGTCTGGAATGCGCTGCCTGGGAGGGCGATGGAAGTGGGATGCCTCACATCCTTTAAAAAGTATCTGGATAAGCACTTGGCACATCATAACATTCAGGGCTATGGGCCAAGTGCTGGCAGAGGGGATTAGGTGGGAGTTCATGTGTTTCTAATGTCAAAGATGTATGGGTTAGGTTGATTGGCCATGGTAAATTGCCTCTTAGTGTTAGGGGGATTAGGAGGGTAAATACGTGAGGTTACGGGAACAGGGCCTGGGTGGGATTGTTGTCGATGCAGGTTCGATGGGCTGAATGGCTTCCTTCTGCACTGTAGATTCTAATGTGTTAGTATATGCTCAATAAACCAAAGGGCTTCTTGTATCCTGGATGAATCTATCATTTGCTGCAGGTAGGATTTGAACCCAGGTCCCCAGAACAGTAGCTGAGTTTCTGCATTAACAGTCCAGCGATAATACCACTCAGCCATTGCCTCCCCTAATCTATCTGAATCTGTCTCTTTGTAATTCTGTTCCAACTACGCTGTTTAAAATGCTGTTGTGTCAGCAGCAAGCGAGTGAAACGAGGCAAAAAAAAGGATGCACAGAGAGAAACAATTAACAAAAAGGAGGGATCAGGCAGTTAAAAAGGGAAGGGAGAGAGGCCACGCTGACACTATAGTTAAGAAAGCTCACCAATGCATCTACTTTCTCAGGAAACTATGGAAATTTGGCTTGTCCGCTACGACTCTCACCGACTTTTACAGATGCCCCATAGAAAGCATTCTTTCTGGTTGTATCACAGCTTGGTCTGGGCTCCTGCTCTGCCCAAGACCACAAGCAACTACATAAGGTCGTGAATGTAGCCCAATCCTTTCACGCAAACCAGCCTCCCATCCATTGACTCTGTCTAAACTCCCCACTGCCTCAGCAAAGCAGCCAGCATAATTAAGGACCCCACACATCCCGGACATTCTCCCTTCCACCTTCTCCCATTGGGAAAAAGATACAAAAGTCTGAGTTCACGTACCAACCGACTCAAGAACAGCTTCTTCCCTGCTGCTGTCAGACTTTTGAATGGACCTACCTCGCTATAAGTTGATCTTTCTCTACACCCTCGCTATGACTGTAACACTACATCCTGTACCCTCTCCTTTCCTTCTCTATGAACGGTATACTTTGTCCGCATAGCACACAAGAAACAACATATTTCACTGTACGTTAATACACGTGACAACAATAAATCAAATCAAATCAAATGAAAACTACAGAGGGATACAATGTTATTGGAACCAAATCTAAGGGAGGAACAATAAAGTTGAAAGTAATCTGTGGAGCATTGTGTGATAAGTGGCTCTTTGCTTACGAATCAAGCCTCAATTTATGTTGAACGATAACAAGCAAAATGGCCCTTCAAAGCTCTGATCTGTGCCCATTATACCGTTACACACACTGAGCTAAATCCAAATAATATAAATGGCCTTCCACTGAATCTCTTAGCGAGATGGTCAGTTACAATCAAACATTATTAATTTTTTAGTGCGTTCATAATACAAAGTGCTATTGAGTATTAGAAAGGTGATTCGTGATCGCACAAAGCACAATCAAGGAAACATTGAGATTCCAACCAAATCTGAAATCCAGGCTGATCCGTAATGAGAGCTCGTTCTGATTTATTCACAGCCTGTTTATCAGATCAGATTTCAAAACAATGAACAGTACAGCAGACAAACAGGTCCTCAGGCCCCTCAAGCCTCCATCGATCCTAATGCCTGCCTAAACTAAAATCGTACGCATTCACAGAGTCCGGATTCTTCCATTCCCATCCTATTCATGTATTTGATTAGATGCCCCTTAAATGCTGCTATCGTATCTGCTCCCACCACCCCAGGCAGCGGGTTCCAGACACTCACAACTTTCTCTCTGTAAAAATACTTGCCTCACACATCTCCTCTAGATATTTCCCCACTCTCCTTAAACCTATGTCCCCCAGTACTTGACTTTTCTTACCGAGGAAAAGGCTTCTGACTATCCACTCTGCCCATGCCCCTCAATCTTGTAGACTTCTATCAGGTCACCCCTCAACCTTTGTCGCTCCAGTGAGAACAAACCAAGTTTCTCCAACCTCTCCTCATAGCTAATGCCCTCCATACCAGGGTAACATCCTTGTAAATCTTTTCTGTTCCCTCTCCAAAGCGTCCCCATCCTTCTGGCAGTGTGGTGACCAGAACTGAACACAACATTCAAAATGAGGCCTAACTAAGATTCTATAAAGCTGCAGCGTGACCTACCAATTTTTAAACTCAATGCCCCAGCCGATGAAGGCGTACGCTGGGTATGCCTTCTTGACTACCTTCTCCACCTGCAATGCCACTTTCAGTGATTGGTGTACCTGTACACTCAGATCCCTCTGCCTATCAATACTCCTAAGGGTTCTACCATTTACTGTATAATTCCTACATGCAATGGACCTTCCAAAGTGCACTCTCTCACACTTTGGAAAAGGACCCAGTTCCTTCAGAGAGAAAAGGGCAGTGCCCTCCGAGTGAGGCGTTTTGCTGCAGTGTGTGCTGTTTTTGTTCAGAGTGCTGTGTGGGGTGTGTGTGTTCTTTGGGGCTGTGGGTTGCAGGAAGAGTGGAGTTGTCCTGTCAGTGTATAATTCACTCTGGGAGTTTGCGCTGTTGGAACTGCGGCATCCGGTTGTTCGGTGGACTTCAGGTCCTGGTATCTATAGCCCTGTTTGACACACAGACCCTACTCTGTGACTAATCAGGTCCCACTCTTGGTATCCCGTTCCCCTGAGGTACTCATTGTTGTTCATCCAATGGATCCAAGATAACAGCAGTTCTCTGACTCAATGCAACTAAAATATTAACTTCCTGGTCTGCCTGATACGTATCCGTGTGATTATCTCTCTTGTGATAAAGACTGGGATTCTCTGACCTCACCCACGGCTGGGATTCTCCGGCCTCGCCCCATGTCTGGGATTCTCCGACCTTGCCCCATGTCTGGGATTCTCCGGCCTCGCCCCACGTCTGGGATTCTCCGGCCTCGCCCCACGTCTGGGATTCTCCGGCCTCGCCCCACGTCTGGGATTCTCCAACCTCGGCCAGGTCCCTGGAGCTGTGAGACAGCAATGCTGATCACTGTGCCATTGTGCTGCTCCTAATGTAGGCTTCAATGCAAGGAGTGTAACAAACAAGGTAGAGAGGCTCAGGGTAAAAGTAGACATTTGGTGATATGATGTCATTGCTATTATGCAAACCTGGCTGAAAGAGTACAGAATTAACAGAAATAGGCCATTGGGCCCATCTGGTCTATCCACATGAGCCTCTTCCAACCCCTCTTCATCTCAGCCTATCAATATAGCCTTCATGGGCGGCACGGTGGCACAGTGGTTAGCACTGCTGCCTCACAGCACCAGGGATCCGGTTTGATTCCTGGCTTGAGTCACGTCTGTGCAGAGTCTGCACATTCTCCCCGTGTCTGCATGGGTTTCGTCCGGGTGCTCCGGTTTCCTCTCACATTCCGAAGATGTGTAGATTGGATGGATTGGCCATAGTAAATTTCCCCTTAGTGGATTATATGTGTAGATTAGATGGATTGGCCATGCTAAATTCCACTTAGTGGTTAGATGTGTAGATTAGATGGGTTGACCATAGTAAATGCATGATATAGATATATCATATATAGATATGGTGGAAAGACTCTTCCCACTCAAAAAAGACAGTAGGACTAGGGGGCACAGCCTCAAGATAAAGGGGAGGTGGTTTAGAACGGAGTTGAGGAGGAACTTCTTCACTCAAAGGGTGGTGAATCTCTGGAATTCTCTGCCCGTTGAAGTGGTGGAGGCTGCCTCGCTAAATATTTTTAAGACGCGGGTTGATGGGTTTTTGATAAGAGAAGGGATTAAGGGTTATGGGGAGAGGGCGGGAAAGTGGAACTGAGCAGCGACAGATCAGCCATGATCTTATTGAATGGCGGAGCAGGCTCGAAGGGCTAGATGGCCGACTCCTGCTCCTATTTCTTATGTTCTTATGTTCTTATGGGGTTAGTGGGAGAGAGTGGGGGAGAGGGTCTGGGTAAGAGTGCTCTGGTTTCCTCCCAATCTGAAAGACATGCTGGTTAGGGTGCATTGACCCGAACGGGCGCTGGAGTGTGGTGACTAGGGGAATTTCACAGCAACTTCATTGCAGTGTTAATGTAAGCCTTACTTGTGACTAATAAATAAACTTAAACTTTAGAGTCACCACAGACTCAATGGGCTGGATGGCCTCCTCTGCAAGTATTCTATGGAATCTGTTTGTTTTGCTTGCTCATGTCCTCCAGTGCAGGAGAAGGCCATTCGGCCCATCGAGCCTGCGCCGACTCTCTAACAGATTATCTCACCCAGGCTCTCTCCCCGCAACCCCACAAATTTAGCATGACACGTTTACCATCTCATCAGGGAGTGATTCTCAGCGCTGTCCGGGGAGGCAGGAGATGGTCCGGGGATGATGTGAATCAATGCGAGGTTCAGGATGCGGAGAAGGAAGGAAGGTATGTAGGGCAGACCTTAAAATAGAAAAGACAGCCTGACAAAGAGCAGCCCACACTCTGGCTGCTGTGTGCTTTGGATCAGATCCAACATTGTGCAGCACAGTATCTGGGGGGGACAAGTAGATTAAGTTCAGGACTGATGCCAGTGAAGATCTCAATTACTGAAATTATCCAAACAATTTCAATGAACTACTTTATACCCAATAGTATCGTGTGAAGTGTAGGAATAGAGAGATACAGCTGCGTTCTCCATGCTTAGTCAAGGCACGGGCCTCATTACAGAGTTAAGATTTGCTAAAGCGTTCTTTGGAAAACACTGGAGGCTCCTTCTTTCCATTTGGTATATTTTTATGCGCTTTGTATAACATTAAAACTTTGTCTAATTGTTTAACATTGCCACACAGGCACTGGAAAAACACAACCGTTTGATATTGATCTCATTAGTGAGTTAGGGATTTGATGCAAACATGCAGTAGATTTCCTGCGTTTACTGATATTAGATCACAAATGGTTCTCTGAATAAATGGAGAGAAATAAACTTCTCCCCTCGCAGTTAGAAGGATGTATTTTCAAAATAGAACCTATCACATAGCAATTTATTATAAATCATGTTATCTTTGCTTCAGTGGAACGTCAGAACGTTGAGAATGAAAGCAGTACAGAGATTAGCACTGCTGCCTCAGCGCCAGGGACCAGGATTCAATTCCGGCTTTTGGTCACTGTCTGTGCAGAGCCGGCATGTTCTCCCCATGTCTGCATGGGTTTCCTCCCCCAAGACTGGAAGACTTGCTGGTTAGATTCTCCCTCAGTGAATCCAAACAGGCACCAGGGTGCGGTGACAGGGGGATTTTCACTGTAACCTCATTGCAGTTTTAACGTCAGCCTATTTGTGACAATAATAAATAAACTTAAACTAGGAGGAGGCCGTTCGGCCCTTCGAGCTGCTCCCCCATTCATTTTGATCAAGGCTGATCATCAAATTCAATATCTTGATCCCCCCCCCCCCCCACCTCCCCCCAATATCCTTTGACCCCTTTAGCCCCAAGAGCGATATCTAATTTCTTCTTCAAATCACACAACGTTTTGGCCTCAACTACTTTCTGTGGGAGTGAATTCCACACATTCCCCACCCTCTGGGTGAAGACATTTCTCCTCCCCTCAGTTCTAAAAGGTTTACCTTCTATCCTCAAACTATGAGCCCTAGTTCTGGACTCCCCCACCATCGGGAACATTCTTTCTGAATCTACCCTGTCTAACCCTGTTAGAATTTTGTAAGTTTCAACTCTGTTCTAAACTGCCCCCCCTCTTATTTTGAGGCTGTGCCCTCTAGTCCTGCTATACTTTCTGAGTGGGAAGAATCTCTCTACCTCTACCCTATCCATCCCCTTCATTATCTTATACGTCTCTATAAGATCCCCCCTCATCCTTCTAAACTCCAACGAGTACAGGCCCAGTCTACTCAATCTCTCTTCATAGTCCAACCCCCTCATCTCCGGTATCAGTCTAGTGAACCTCCTCTGCACTCCCTCCAAGGCCAAAATATCCTTTCGCAAGTGCGGCGACCAAAACTGCACACAGTACTCCAGCTGCGGCCTCACCAGTGCCCTGTACAGTTGAAACAGACTTGCAGGACGGCAGATTTCCTTCTCTAAAGGGGACATTAGTGACCCAGATGGGTTTTTACAATTGACGATAGTTTCAGGGTCTGAGACCCAATTCCAATTAATTTATTTTAAATTCCTCCAGATGCTGTGGTGAGGTTTGAACCCATGTCCCCCATTAACCTGGATCTCAGGAATACTAACACATTACTCCACGTCTTGCAATCCCAATGACCCCACCTTCTCCCTATACCTTCCCCCTTTTTCTCTCCACAGACACACATTGTCCTTCCCTCCAGGAAACTACTGCTATGTTCAACAATCTTTCTCCATATCTTACTCCCCAATAAAGGTTCTAATTTGATTGATTTGATTTATCATTATCACATGTACAAAAGAACAAGAAAATTACAGCACAGGAACAGGCCCTTCGACCCTCCAAGCCTTCACCGACCATGCTGCCCCACTGAACTAAAACCCCCTACCCTTCTGGTTTTGGGATAGAGTGAAAAGTATTGTTTCTTGTGCACTATACAGGCAAGACATAACACTGTGGTTTACCAGGCTGTTTCCAGAGGTTTATCAGGCTGATCCCGGGGATGGTGGGACTGATGTATGAGGAGAGATTGACTGGGTTAGGATTGTTTTCGCTGGAGTTCAGACCAATGAGGGGGTCTCATAGAGATTTATAAAATTCTAACAGGACTGGACAGGGTAGATGCAGGGAGGATGTCCCCGATGGTGGGGGGAGCCCAGAACCAGGGGTCACAGTCTGGGGATTCAGGGTAGACCATTTAGGACGGAGGTTAGGAGACATTTCTTCACCTGAAGAGTGCTGGGCCTGTGGAATTCATTCCCACAGGAAGTAGTTGATGCCAAAATATTGAATGTAATCAAGAGGAGGCTGGATGTAGTGCTTGAATGGGATCAAAGGTTATGGGGAGAAAGCAGGATTAAGCTATTGAGTTGGATAATCAGCCGTGATTTTAATAAATGGCGGAGCAGGCTCAAGGGGCCAAATGGCCTTCTCCTGCTCCTATCTTCTATATTTTTATGTTCATAGAGAACATTGGAGAGATGTTTTATGAGCGATGTCAGAAACGGCACGGTGTTTTACAAAGTTAGCCTAGATCCTAAGTTTTTACATTGGATTTTGGCATTCAGGTGAATGTAATGTGCTTCACTCCAGGGATGATTCAAGTGACCCACTAGGGAGCTTTTATTAAAACAAACTTTATTATAGGATACAGCTATAATATCGTAAGAAAAAGTAACATAGCTTTTCCCAATCAAAATAAAAAACACCATATTGTATTATCCTTAACAGCTAACTATTGTTACAAATCATATAACCCCTCCAAACATACAGCCCTTCCTAGTCTTGGCACAGAAAGCAAGTATGCCCATGTGAGGCTGGACTTTGCAGCTTTTTAACACCTGCTATGAATGAGTCCTTGGGATGTTGAATTAGAATATTGAGGCTTTCCAACCCTGGAATTTTCAGCACAGAGAGAGAGAGACAGAGACAGAGACACACTGCCTTCTTTAGTAGCTTCTGACAGAATCTCACAAACAGCAGAACTTTCAATGCAGAAAGAGAGAGAGAGAGAGAGAACCAGGAACACTGTTTCCAGTCTGCAGTTTAAAATCATAGAATCCCTACAGTGCAGGAGGGGGCCATTCGGCCCATCGGGTCTGCACCAACTACAATCCCACCCAGACCCCATCCCCACAACCCATGTATTTACCCTGATAATCTATGTATTTACCTTCATTATTCCCCTGCCAATAAGGGTCAATTTAGCATGGCCAATCCACTTACTCCACATATCTTTGGACTGTGGGAGGAAACTGGAGCACCCAGAGGAAACCCACACAGACACAGTGAGAACGTGCAAACTCCATATAGACAGTGACCCGGGGCCAGAATCGAACCCGGGTCCCTGGCGCTGTGAGGCAGCAGTGCTAACCGCTGTGCTACTGTGCCATTTCAGACCAAAACGAAACTAAAACCTTGGACCTTACTGTGGGAAAAAAAAGGCATCATCTGACATGTCAATCAGGCTCCACCCAACAATTCCTAAGAGGTCATAAAACCCCAGGACACTGCACTAGACCCAGATTAAAAATAAACAAAAATTGCAGGGAAAGATGATTGAAATACATTTGTTAAAGTCACAATATGCCACTGAAGGAAAGGAGAGGATGCTGAATGTGGTGTTATAGTTATAGCTAGGGTGTAGAGAAAGATTAACTTAATGCAAGGTAAGCCCATTCAAAAGTCTGAAGGCTCACAGTACAAAATGATGTTTAAATCAATCTTCAGGCACCATCACTTATCCTAACACATTAGGCAGAGTTCTCCCAATGGTGGTGTTGGGACGGTGGCTGAGACAGAATTCAGGAGGAAACCTAAAAATTCTTCTTGCTCTGTATGAATTCAGGGTGAGATTTTCCACTGGTGTCACCAGGGTAGCCAGGGAAACATGCTGGAGACCAGCGTGAAACCCCCTTGACATCTCACTAACGGGGTGCAGATTGAGGTCGAACCACCCCTCAGGAAACAAGCCCGTGTGGAACACATATCATATCGTACAATCACTACGGTACAGAAGGAGGCCATTCGGCCCATCAAATCCACACTGACCACTGTCTCACCCAGGTTCCTATCCCTGTAACCCCACACATTCACCCTGCTAATCCCCCCCACCACGACACTGGGGTCAATTTAGCATCAACCTAACATGCACATCTGGAGCAATGTTGGGTGGAGGCATCAGGACTCACCTGTATAATGCCTGGGGCTGCCTTTGGAGTTAAAGATGGGGACTGTTGGTGCACCTAGCCCCCCCTCTGGGGGTGGGTGGTGGTGGGGGTAACATCCGCAGGTGGACCTTCCA
Organism: Carcharhinus amblyrhynchos; assembly: GCF_965287045.1. NCBI lineage: Eukaryota > Metazoa > Chordata > Chondrichthyes > Carcharhiniformes > Carcharhinidae > Carcharhinus > Carcharhinus amblyrhynchos. The sequence goes on from NW_027649778.1 coordinate 1,541,416, forward strand.
GATTCAGTGTCCTGGAAGGGGGTCCACCTCCCGACCTCAGAATGTTCCTGGAGGTCTATCTTCGTTTTCAAGTGGTCCAAGGTCTTTCTTCAACGGTGGGTCAGTGATGCTGGACACCTTCCCAATATGGCATCTGGATAGGATAGCGGGACTCCGCCCTATCCGTTCTGCCCAGCCAAGGGATACAGAGCAAATCAGTTAACAATTAAGGAGGTCGGGACTGGAAGATCTGGCGTGTTTTCCAGCCAGCTTCCACAGTGGGAAGCAATCCGCATTTCTGCCTCCGCCATGGGAATTAGCCCTCGGACGGGGGGAGTTCCTCTGGTTGTTTTCCAAGATGTCATCCTCCCCCACCCTATGGAAACTCTTGGCTCCTGATTTTTCCTGTTTCGGTGATCATTAACCAGCTCCTGGTATCTCCAGGTGTTAGATTACTGATCTATCTCAGGTTGCGCAGCATTGACAATCTCAATATCCAACTCATTATCCCATCACCTGCTTCATCAAGAAAATCTAGCTTTAGCCCCAAAGAGTCTCTTGTGTGTGGTTAAAAATTTCCATTCAGCGCTGAAATTAAAAGCTCAGATACTCATAATGCCTAAGTAAGTTCTGGATTTATTTGGAGCTTGAAGTTTATAATTTATTTGTTCTCAGTTTCTATATTAGCCGGGTAATTATTGGTACCAAGCTATGGGGAACAGGCCATTAAGAAAAAGTGTTACCCATTGTTCACCCATCTGTGTCCTGTAATAAAACTCAGACAAAACTGAGTGATGGAGTTTCTCCTCTGACCGAGCGCTGAAAATTTAGACAATCTCAAACACAATTCCTTGCACAATGCTGCTCGCAGTGACTTTTATTCTACTTTCTCAGAAGACTAAGGAAATTTGGCATGTCCGCTACAACTCTCACCAACTTTTACAGAGGAACCATAGAAAGCATTCTTTCTGGTTGTATCACAGCTCGGTCTGGGCTCCTGCTCTGCCCAAGACCGCAAGGAACCACAAAGGGTTGTAAATGTAGCCCAGTCCATCACCAAACCAGTCTCCCAACCACTGACTCTGTCTACACTTCACGCTGCCTCAGCAAAGCAGCCAGCATGATTAAGGACCCCACGCACCCCAGACATTCTCTCTTCCAGCTTCTTCCGTTGGGAAAAAGATACAAAAGTCTGAGGTCACGTACCGACCGACTCGAGAACAGCTTCTTCCCTGCTGCTGGAAGATTTTTGAATGGACCTACCTTATATTAAGTTGATCTTTACACCCCAGCTGTGACTGTTACACTACATTCTGCACTCTCTCATTTCCTTCTCTATGAGCGGTATGCTTTGTCTGTATAGTGCGCAAGAAACAATACTTTTCACTGTAATACATGTGACAATAATAAATCAAATCAAAATCAAATATTAATTTGTTTATGGGGTCTGGGTGTCAGTGTCTAAGTCAGTGTTTATTATGAAGCTGATCTTTCTCTGCACCTTAGTTATAACTAACATTACATTCAGCATCCTCTTCTTTCCTTCAGTGATGTATTATGACTTTAAGAAATGTATTTCAATCATGTTTTCCTGCAGTTTTTTATTTGTTTTTAACCTGGGTCTAGTGCAGTGTCCTGGAGTTTTATGACCGTTTTGGAATTGTTGGGTGGAACCTGATTGATAGGTCAGGGGATGCCTGAAAGTTTACTTGCATAGTAAGGTTCAGGGTCATAGTATCATTTTGGTCAGAAGTGGAGCGCTGGCTCGGTGCCATTGCAGTTAGCACTGCTGCCTCACAGCACCAGGGACTTGGGTCCAATTCTGGCCTCGGGTCACTGCCTATTTGGAGTTTGCACATTCTCCCCGTGTCTGCATGGGTTTTCCCCGAGTGCTCCGGTTTCCTCCCATTGTCTGAAAGATGTGCAGGTTAGGTTGCTTGGCCATGCTAAGTTGATCCTGGTGTCAGGAGGATTAGCAGGGGAAATGCATGGGGTTGTGGCAATATGGCCTGGGTGGGATTGTGGTCAGTAAGGACTCGATGGGCTGAATGGCCTCTTTCTGCACTGCAGGGATTGTATGATTCTATTCTATGATTCTCTAATTGCCCCTGAGAAGGTGGTGGTGAGCCGCCTTCTTGAACTGCTGCTGTCCCTGTGGTGTAGGTACACTCATGGTGCTGTTAGGGAGGGGACTGCACCAGTTGGGGGGGATGGAATAAGGGTGAGTTGAATGTCTTTGTCCTTCACTTGCCGAGGGTGTTGTTGGCAAAAACATTGCTTGAACCAATTTCAAACCTAAATCTGGTCACGGAGAGAGAGCTGGCGGGGGGATATTAGGGACAATGTTGAGATGAGTAAGGTGATGAGGCAGTAAGTGATGAATGGTGTTGCCGTGATACCTGCCTTGGAGAGGGAGCTGGGAGCACTCATTGGAAAATACGAATCCCTCTTAGTAAGCTAAAGCGTGACAGACAGGCATAATCAAAATGGTGTAAAGCAAAAGCATTATCCACAATAGACTGTGACAGGACAGATATCGCAACATTGGTTCAGTCACTGAGGTTGAAAGAGGGAAGCAATAATACTCAGCTGTGAGGCTTTGAATGGGTCCCATGGCAGCTATTGTCGGCGCAGACTCGATGGGCCGAAGGGCCTCTTCTGCACCGAATGACTCTGCAGGTGGAATGCCCCCATCCTGCCAGCCGTGGGAATTGTAGAGAGTGAGATGCCGAACGTGGAAAAGCCTGTTGATCTCAGGTGGGACTTTTCAATCTTGGCTGGAAAATCCCACCCAGACCGATCACAGGCCCCTAACCCCCACCCCCCTCTCCCTCCCCCACTGATCTCAGGCAGGGTGACAGCGAACCCACCGTTCCTCCCGCGCAGAGAGTTATTGGATGCTCAGCGTTACCTCCTCAGTAACTGGGGCATCCTAATCGCACTTCTGTTTCGCTGTAATTCTGGATTGGCAAACGCGAAGGGAAATGCCGGTAAAATTGGGCGTACAGCCCATTAATTCTATTTATATGCATGCAAATGTATTTAAATTACCATCATGCCCATTTCGAGTGCAGTCCTGAGCGTGGACATTTTCTGGCTTTGGTAAAGATGGAACCGGCACAGAGATGGGCGTGGATTGCACTACTCGCCTCACGCCCAACTTTACCAAGTTTTGTGCCCAAAAACCAGCGCAACGTGATGGTAAAATTGGGCCCTGAGAGTTTGAATCCCACCATGGCAGGTGGTGGATTTCAAATTCAATAGAAAAATCTGGAATTAAGAATCTACTGATGAAACCATTGTCAGAAAAACCCATCTGGGTCACTAATGTCCTTTAGGGAAGGAAATCTGCCGTCCTTACCCGGTCTGGCCTACATGTGCCTCCAGAGCCACAGCAATGTGGTTGACTCAATTGCCCACTAAGGGCAAATAGGGATGGGCAATAAATGCTGGCCCAGCCAGTGACACCCATGTCCCATAAATGAGGAAAGGAAATCTGGAAAGCAATTTAGCGTGGCCAATCCATCGAACCTGCACATCTTTGGATACAAAGTGGCAATTTTCCATGGCCAATTAAACTAACCTACAAGTCTTTGAACACTGAGGGGCAATTTAGCATGGCCAATCCACCTAACCTGTACATCTTTGGACACTAAGGGGCAATTTGGCATGGCCAATCCATCTAACCTGCACATCTTTGGACAGTGGGAAGAAACAGGAGCGGTGGAAATCCACAGAGACACAAGGAGAACCTGCAGACTCCGCAGACAGTGACCCGAGGCCGGAACTGAACCCGGGACCCTGGCGCTGAGAGGCAGCAGTGCTAACCCACGGTGCCACCGTGCCACCTCTAAATCAGTCAGTGGGATATGGCCTTTCTAACGGGGAAAGTATTATTATGTCTGTTCCTGGAGCACATGTTGAAAGAGGATAATCTGCCGGTTTTTCTTGTGTGCTGAAATCCTGCAGAATCCCTCAGGATTGCGAGGCTGGGGAATACTCCACATTATTAATGTCAAACAAATTTCAGATCATGTTCCATTGATGATTCCAGGTAGTTGGAGCTGATTGTACCAGCAGGAAAGGACACCTTTACAAAACGCTTTCAGAGGAACAGTCTTGCACTCAGCTCCCACTTTGCAAAACTTACAACTGCCAATGAAGGCTGTTATTTTTCATTTTAATGCTTACCTATCATTTAGCTCACTTTTATTCCTCTATCATCCATCACAGAATCATAGAGTTTCTACATTCAGCCTATTGAGTCTGCACCGTATCTCTGACAACAATCCCACCCCAGGCCCTTCCCTGTCGCCAAAAGTATTTACCCCATTGATGCCCCTAACCTACATATCTTGGGGTAATTTAGCATGGCCCATCTTGAGACACTAAGGGCCAACCCACCTAACCTACTCATCTTTGGAGTGTGGGAGCAACTCGAAGCACCCAGAGGAAACCCACGCAGACATGGGGAGAATGTGCAGACTCCACACAGACAGTGACCCAAAGTCAAACTCGAACCTGGACCTCTGTCTCTCTCTCTCTCCCTGTCCATTAGTTTTAAAATAGTTTTGGAAAAGGCTAGGTCTGGTCCACAAGTAAAAGTTCAAAATTGGGGCAAGGCTAATTTTTGATGGTATTAGACAGGGAATTTCAAAAGTTGGTGAGGTGCGGCTGTTCAGGGGTAAAGGAATGTTTGGCAAGTGGGAGGATTTCAGAATTGAGATAAGGAGAGTTCAGGGCCAGCATGTCCTTGCTAGTGTGGAGGGCAAGGCTGGCAGGAGGAGGGAACTCTGGACGATTGGAGATATCGAGGCTTTCTGACACTGTGACTCTTTCCTTCAGCAGAAGCAGACAATTAGAATGATGACAATCACCCTTCTGTGATTTGTTGAGGTTGTCAAACTGCTCAGAAAGCTTCTGGACAATTGGACTTTGGATTTGCAGGCTGAAGATTATATGAACACAGACCAAAGACAATTCCAGCACAGGAACAGGCCCTTCGGCCCCTCCAAGACTGCATCGACCGTGCTGCCCGACTGAACTAAAACCCCCTACCCTTCCGAGGAACAAAGAACAAAGATCAAATTGTTCCTAAATTAGTCTCCCCTCAATCTGGTTTCCAATGTGGAGTGCCATAAGCGTAGACAAGGGTCATGGGCGGAAGAGGGGACTCACGATGTTAAAATGGTGGCGTGGGCTCGTTGGGCCGAAGGGCCTGTTTCCCATGCTGTGTTGTTCTTTGTTCCAGTCCCAAACAAGCAACATTCCTTTTACACGCTTAAATGTTACTTTAAATAAGGTTAGCAAGCATTTATATGTGTGGGTTAGGTTGATTGGCCATGCTAAATTAGCCCTTAGTGGCCCGGGATGCGATGGTTAGAGGGTTAGCAGGGCAAATATGTGGGTTTACGGGGATAGGATTGTTGTTAGTGCAGACTCGATGGGCCAAATGGCCTCCTTCTGCACTGTAGAGTTTCTACGATACCTGCTATAATTGTAGACAGTCTTGAATCTTTCACAGAGAAAATGAGGTTCACAGCAGCTTACAGTGAACTTCTGTCTTCAAGAAAACCCTAACCGGAGATTAAAAACTCTTTCTTTTCTATAGGCTTAGCTCCTCCCATTAACCACATCATCACATGTCCCTGTTAATCAACTTCCCAAACAATCTTCTGTGTAAACAAAAGTCCATTAACTATATCAAAGTAAATTCCTAGCTGAAATAAGTGATTAAATTGCATTTACAATCCTTGGGCTAAATGTCACAACACCGTCTGCCTGTAGAATAAAGTTGAAATTTTAAGAATTTTTCCTTCAGCCAAAGAACAATTTATGTATTGATATCAATTGCACTACTTTGATCACAGGATATCCATCCTACCTATCATCCTAATCGACATTGATTCCAAACCTGGCAACATCGCAGTTTAAAATTCTCACTCTGCCTGATCTATCCAGCAGTTTCTGTTTTGATTGAAGATTTCTGGCTTCTGAAGCACTTTGTATTTGTGTTAAAATCCTCACCCTTGTTTTCAAATCCCTCCATGCCTACATCCCTCCCAATCTCTACAGTCTCCTCCAGCCCTCCGAGAGCTATCCACTTCTGCGCTCCGCCAAAGATTGGATTTCCATTTTTGGGCGTTCCTGTCTGGGGCCCCAAGCCCTGGAATCCCCTCCCTAAACACCTCCGTGTCTTTCTCCTCCTTGAAGTCTCCCGCTCAGACCCACCTCGTCAACCAGCCCTCACTTCACCAGACACAATATCTACTTAAGTGGCAGATTTTAATGTAATGTTCCTGTGAAGTGTCTGGACATGTTTTACCACATTAATGATAATCATAGAATCCTACAGTGCAGACCACAATGCCACCCAGGCCTTATTCCCGTAACCCTACACATTCCCCTGCTAATCCTCCTGACACCAAGGGGCAATTTCGCATGGCCAATCCACCTAACCTTCACATCTTTGGACTGTGCGAGGAAACCAGACCACCCGGAGGAAACCCATGCAGACATGGGGAAAATGTACAAACACCACACAGACAGCCACCCAAGCCGGGGATTGAACGTGGGTCCTTGGCACTGTGAGGCAGCAGTGCTAACCGTTGTGTCACCCCCACTGTGCCATCCTTGATGCTACATAAAAGCAAAATACTGCAGATGCTGCAAATCTGAAATAAAAACAGAAAATGTTGGATAAACTCAGCAGGTCTGGCAGCCACCACAGAGAATCACACAGTACAGAGGAGGCCCTTCGGCCCATCGAATCTGCACTGACATACCAGAAATACCTAATCTCTTACTTAATCTCATCAGCCAGCACTTGGCCCTTAGCCCTGAATGTTGTCATAGAACCCTACAGTGCAGAGAGAGGCCATTCGGCCCATCGAGTCTGCACCGACCACAATCCCACCCAGGCCCTACCCCCATATCCCTACATATTTACCCACTAATCCATCTAAAATACACATCTCAGGGACACTAAGGGACAATTTCAGCATGGCCAATCAACCTAACCTGCACATCTTTGGACTGTGGGAGGAAACCAGGGGAAACCCACGCAGATACAGGGAGAACATGCAGACAGTGACCCGAGCCAGGAATTGAACCCAGGACCCTGGAGCTGTGAGGCAGCAGAGCTAACACTGTGCCGCCGTGCCACTTATGATGTGCCAAGTGCTGATCCAGGTACTGTTTAAAGGATGTGAGACATCCCGCCTCCACCACCCTCCCAGGCAGCACATTCCAGACCCTCACCACCTTCTGAGTAAAAGGTTTCTCCTCACATCCCCTCTAAACCTCCTGCTCTTCACCTTGACCCTGCGTCCCCCTTGTGACTGACCCTTCAGCTAAGGGGAAAGGCTGCCCTTTATCCACTCTGTCCGTGTCTCTGATAACCTTTGAGTGGATTTTGAAACACTAACCGTGTTTTTCTCTCCACAGATGCTGCCAGACCTGTTAAGATTATCCAGTATGTTCTGTTAATATATAAATGTTTCTTTAGTTGAGTCACTGATTTGGAGGATTTTTAAGTTTATTTATTAGTGTCACAAGTAGGCTTACATTAACACTGCAATGAAGTTACTGTGAAAATTCCCTCGTCGCCACCCTCGGGCATCTGTTTGGGTACACTGAGGGAGAAGTTAGCATGGCAAATGTACCCCTAAACAGCATGTCTTTCAGACTGTGTGAGGAAACCGGGGCATCCGGAGGAAACCCATGCAGACATGGGGAGAACGTGCAGTCTCCACACAGACAGTGACCCAAGCCAGGAATCGAACCCAGGTCCCTGGCGCTGCAACTGTGCCACTGCGCAGGTTGGGTAGACTGGCCATGCTAAATTGCCCCTTAGTGTCCCAAGATTTGTAGGTTAGGGGGATTGGTCATGGTAAAATGTTACAGGGTTACAGCAAAACCCGTGCAGACACAGGGAGAACGTGCAGGTTCTGCACAGACAGTGACCCAAGCTGGGAATCAAACCAGGTCCCTGGGGCTGTGAGGCAGCAGTATTAACCCACTGTGCCACAGGAGATAAAGATGTCTCAGCTTGTCTCAGTTGCGTTGCTGGTTCATGCATGGTACCAACCTTTGTGCCACGTTGTCCCCGCGATGGAACTGGCTGTTTATATCGGAGAATCAACACGAGGCGATGATGGCTTTTACCTCATGTTTTATTCCTGTCACAAATGTTCTGCCTAAATGTTGAATGTTTACAGAATCTGTCCACGTTTGCCTGTGAAGTTGGGAGATATCATGTTCGCGATCATCATTGTGCTGTCGAGATAGTCAGAGGGAAATATTTTACTGCTCTCCCTTAGAAAGACGAAGCAATTAAAATGTCTGGAACAGTGCAGCAGTGATCAGTGTGAATGTGCCGTTCTGTGCTGCGACTGGATCTCGTGGAGCAGATAGCAACCGAGCCCACATTTCCTGAGCACTGTGTTGGCTGGAAGTGTTGGATGTCTCCCCAGCCATGTCTAATGTCTTTCACTGCTTCTGAAAGGATTCCTTTCCTCTTTATGTTTGGGAATGCACCCCGTCCCCAGTGCTGATCCCTGGAGACTCTGTGCAGCTTTGATAAAAAGGGAGAAGTTCCTCCTCTTCTCGGCCAGCACCCAAACCTTGGCCAACTTTTTAGGGACCAGTTCACACCTGAATGGCCAATTGACAGTGAGCACTGGTGAGCTTAACTAAGAAAAAGATTGCAAAGTAAAGAGCAACATGGTGGCACAGTGGTTAGCACCGCTGTCTCGCAGGGGACTCAGATGCAATTCTAACTTTGGGTGGAGGCAGCACATTCTCCCCACGTCTGCTTGGGTTTCTTCCAAATGCCCCATTTCCTTCCCACACTCCAAAGACGTGTAGGTTAGATGGATTGGCCATGTTAAATTGTCCCTTAATGTCCAAAGATGAACGGGTTAGGTGGATTGGCCATGCTAAATTCCCCCTTAGTTTCCAAAGATGTGTAGGTTCGGTGGATTGGCCATGCTAAATTGCCACTCTGTATTCCAAGATACATGGATTAGGGAGATTAGAGGGGTAAATTGGTGGGGTTACTGGGATGGGGCTTTGGTAAATTTGGGTTCAGATTTGATGAGCCAAATGGCCTCCTTCTGCACTGTTGGGGTTCTATGATTCTATGGTACATGATCCTGCATTTATATGAAATTATTATCATATCTCTCAATGTGTTTCACATATAAATAATGTGGGAAGGTGATAGCCTAGTGCTATTATTGCTAGGCTACTAATCTGGAAACCCCACTAATGTTCTAGGGACCCGGTTTCGAATCCCACCGCGGCAGAGGGTGGAATTTAAATTCAAAAAAGATATCTGAAATTAGGAACCTACCGATAACCATTAAACCATTGTCGGAAAAAACCATCTGATTCAGTAATGTCCTTTAGGGAAGGAAATCTGCTGTCCTTACCCGGTCTGGCCTACATGTGACTCCAGATTCACAACAATGTGGTTGACTTTCAACCACCCTCGGGCAACTGGGGATGGGCAATAAATGCTGACCCAGCCAGCGATGCACATGTCCCACAAATAAATGAGAAAAATAATTACTCTGAAGTGCATTGGCTGCTGATCTGTCGGCCGATTGTAATACCCCTATTGCCTCGCTGGGAATCTGTGATATTCATGTTCACACCAGGAGTGATGCAACAGAACAGGAAACAGAGAGAGAAGCAGCCATAGAAGAGATCACACACTGCTCGGTTCTTAACCAAAGCCTGTCTTAGCATATCACGGCCCCAAAATACAACGGTAACAGCTGTAAGGATACTGCAACAGCTGGATTGCCATGGCAGGAATGATGTCCCAGCCCCTGGAAATGCTGGGGCACAGACGTGGTTGGGTATGTAGTGGAGAATCAGCCGAGACACATCGAGGACGGAGCAAAGAGGTTCTTGCTGGGCAGGTCCTGACATGTTAAAGCAAGGCAGCTCCTTACTGCGAGTATGAGGGATCCCGCAGCATTAGGTAAAGAGCTTGGAGCCCTTTGATCTGTCCATCACCCCTCGCTTATCCACCTGCTGGATAGCTGCCATGTTTTACTCTGTGTCATTAGCTGTGTGAGCCCTGCTGTAGTGTGATGGATAAATAACGTGTCTTTTGCTCTGGGAGAGCTCTAATCAAGATGGAGAATTTTGCCCGCCTTACTGGGCTCACCACTGCAGTGCTGGCGATGGAGACTCCCTCACTGCCCCACACACAGACCCTGAGCAGTGAAAACCCCATTGACCCAGTCATTCCTCTCCGCTGTGCTTCAAGCAATCCTACAAGTTAATGCCCACATTCTCTATAATTCATTGCAAATGTTTCTTAAATTCTGCGGTTGAGTCTAATCTTCTTACACAGCTAAGCATTGCAACTGGCCTGTCCACGTCTCCACTTCTCCCACCCGACCCTGTTTTAAGTCACCTCATTTTTTTTTGTGAAGCTGATGCACTTCAAATTCTTGAAATTTAAAAAAAAACTGGAACCTCCAGCCCAGGCGTAGCCGTCCCACGCTGCTGATCTACGGGCACCCCAGTCCAGAGGGGGTGTGGGGAAGGTGGAGAACCTCCTTGTGAACCTGCTCCTGGGCCTGGTTAAATGAGTTATTAACAGATCCAGGTAGCTGGGGGCTGTCTCCCCCTCTCCCGCGACTATATCCTGGAGAGGGAGAAAGGGGTGTCCATGGTCACCATCAAAGCCTCCCAGGCCCTATGGACACCACAATATTGACCCCTTTAATGACATTTTGGTTTAATCTTTAATCTTCTGTTTTGTTTTAGATGGTCCATTTCTTTTTTTGGGGGGAGTTTGCTCTGGCCCTGAGTTTGTTTACTTAAGTTCAGTTGCTTTAGCAAAAAGAAAGGTGTAGGCCATTCGGTCTACCTGCTGTTGAGTATTTATGCTTCTTCCGTGTCAATGATATACAAAGAACAAAGCAAAGTACAGCACAGGAACAGGAACAGGCCCTTCAGCCCATCAAGCCCGTGTGGATCATAATGCCCTAACTAAACTAAAGACAAAACCATCTGCCCTTACTCAATCTGTATCCCTCTATTCCCTCTCCATTCATGTACCCATCCAGATGCCTCTTAAATGCAGCACATTCCATGCTCCCACCACTCTCTGTTGTATCTGGATTGTACCTGGGCTGTACCTGCCTATACCTGGGCCGTATCTGGACCGTACCTCAGCTGTACCTGGGCCATACCTGGGCCGTACCTGGACTGTAACTGGGCCGTACCTGTCGGTACCTGGACTGTATACTTTCTGTGTAAAGGTTTATTTCAACATTCAGAAATAGAAAAGAATTATCTTGGAATTAAATCAAGCTGTTTAGTAATGTTTGGAAAGGTGGTGGGAGTTTGGTGAGAGGTAAATATTTGAACATATTTTCTTTCCCCTGAGGATTGTTTCTCCAGTTGGCCCGGCTCCCTATTGGCAGATTCCAATCCCTCTGTTTTAGGCTTTCTGCACAGTCCACAGCTCCTGGGAGAGGAATGTGTTTACTCGCTCGCTCACTGTTTGTCTGAGGAGTAAAAGCCTCAGAAAATAGTGGCTGGGGAATGTCCTCAAAATGGGTCAAAATAAGGGCAGGATTTTTCAGCCATTCCTACCAGCGAGATCCTCCTGCAAATGCTGAGGTCCCGCCATGGTGCAGGGACCATTCATTCCTCAGAATAGACGGAGACTGCACCGATACGTTGAGTTTCTTTTATTGAGCAGAATTTAAAATTAACACATCACAGAGAGTGAGAAAGCTGGGGGAGAGAGAGATAGGAGAAAAAGCTAGTATTGTACTGGACAAAAGCAGATTACTGGGGATGCTGGAATCTGAAACCAAAAGAGAAAATGCTGGAAAATCTCAGCAGGTCTGACAATATCTGTAAGGAGAGAAAAGAGCTGACGTTTTGAGTCCAGATGGGCCTTTGTCAAAGCTAAAAGGTATAGAAAGTGGGAGATATTTATACTGCAGGGGGAGGGAAAGAAAGATGAGTCGTAACCACAGAAACCAGGGGAAAGGCTGCTAATGGCAGCCCAGAGAGAGGATAGAGGGTGTGAATGGCCAAACGGCAGAGAAACTAAAATGACAATGTTGGGGGATGGGGGGGCGGAAATGAATGGAATAGAGGTAAGACTTAGAAAAGGAGAAGCAAAGGGTGAGAAAAGGTAAGGGAAGGGGTGTAAAGTAGGGAGAAAGAGTGGGAGGGGGAAGGCGGAAGAAAAATGAAGAAAGACAATAAAGAAATAAAAGGTAGAGAATGGTAAAAAATTAAATAAAACAATGAAAACAAAGGGGTGGAGGTGCAGTAGAGCAAATCATCTGAAGTTGTTGAATTTGATGTTGAGACCACAAGGCTGTAAAGTGCTGAGCCGGAAGATGACCCTGAAAACAGATTTGATCAAAACATACTCTGGATTGAACTAACTAGGATGTGGAGATGTCGGCGTTGGACTGGGGTAAACACAGCAAGAAGTCTCACAACACCAGGTTAACACCAGGTTATTGAACTAACTAGCACAGAGCTGAATACAGAATAATAAGTTTTCCATGATCTTGCATTCAAATTGTTTGGAACACGCTGTCTCTAACTTTCATAAACAATTTGCAGCTGTGGACATGAAATGCTTTGTTTTGGCTTATGAGACAACTGTTTCTGCTAGCATCGTACTTTCAAAGAACGCAGTCAATGTTTCAGGCTAATCCCAGCATGCCTGCTAAGCTTAAAACGTGGTTAAGGTAACTTTAAAAGCTTAGCATTTCAATGTAATTGCATCGGCGGAAATATCTTAAAGTGAAGTCTTCATACAAATGAAACAAACCGCACACAGGATCCACAGCACGTGATTTCCCCGCCAGTGGGAGAAGTGAACAATGGGAAACCCCATTGACAACAGAGGGAGCAGAAGATCCTGCATTGGCTTCTGCTGCTGTGAAGCACCCCCCTCTCCACTGCCACCCCCCTCCTGGGGCTGAGGAACCCTGCCCAAAATATTTGACCATTGTCACCATGTTGGGGGTACCATATATAAAATTGAGCCATGCACGAGCGCCAGAGAATTAAAGGATTCACTTCTGAATCTATCATACTTCTGTGGAATTCTCTATCACAGAAAGAGCCAGGGAAGAAAAGTCACTCAGTATATTTCAGAAAGAAATAGATGGGGATTTCTAGACTCTAAAAGTGTATGGGGAGAGTACAGGAGTATGGTGTTGTGATAGAAAGTCAGCCATGATCATATTGAATGGTGGAGCAGCATGAATGGCCTATTTCCTATGCCTCTATGTTCTATATTTTCTCTAAGCACATTAATGTTTCGGGAACAGAAGTAGGTAGGGGGAATTAAACAGACGGAATAAAATAAAAACAAAACACTCTGATGCTGGAAATCTTAAATAAAAACAGAATAAAAGGGAAAAACTCAGCATGTCTGACAGTATTTGTGTGGTGACTGTCCCTTTAAGAGTCATTCTGCAGAGTAGGATTCACCTGACCTGGGAAGTCAATTGGGAGTAGGATGTGGGGTCACCTTGGTAAGTGTTGGCTTCTGTTCCAGAGTCATCTGGGGAGTTGATCGCAGCCACAAGGCTGTGAGCCTCTGTATAGTTTTAACTTATAAATAAATCAGTTGTGTTTTCCTTAACCTGGTGAATGAGCATCTTTACAATCTGTGTAGAGAGATACAGAGTAACCATTTCAAGTCCAATATGATTCTTCTTTGGAATTGGCTGTGGTCCCGATCTGAAGGGTGAAGTGACCTCCTTCTGTTCTCTCTATTCTGCCACATAAACCTCACTCTGTTGTTGAACATTGATTGTAACAAAGTGAAATTTTACAGAGTGATGAGTGGATCTGTTTTTGGTCAATGTCTTCTCTCTTACTGTTGGGGTTAACTCTGAATTTACTTCTATCTCATTCCCTACCATGCAGGTAACAGACAAGGACTATGACCAATGAGAAAAGGTATGGATTAAATTTTAACTGGTCCTTGATGATGGTGCGTTCTAATTGGCCGGAAGATGAGGCATTTCTTGGCAAGTGCGATGCTAGTGTACCTTTAAGAAGTGTTTTTTTTTAAATCATGATCTCTGCAGCTCCCACATTCAGTGTGTCTCAACTCATAGCCTCAGCTGGATGGCACAGTAGCACAATGATTAGCACTGCTGCCCAAAGTGCCAGGGGTCTAGGTTCGATTCCCGGCTTGGTTCACTGTCGTGTGGAGTTTGCACGTTCTCCTCGTGTCTGCATGGGTTTCCTCTGGGTGCTCCAGTTTCCTCCCACAGTCCAAAGATGTGCAGGTTAGGTTGATTGGCCATGCTAAAATTGTCCCTTAGTGCCCTGAGATGTGTAAATTAGAGTGATTAGCAAGTGAATGTGCTGTGATATGGGGGGAGGGCCTGGGTAAGATTGTGGTCAGTGCAGAGTTGATGGGCCGAATGGCTTCCTTCCACACTGTAGGGTTTCTATGATCTATCTATGATGCCATTTCGTCATTGGTTTGACTGGAGATATCCTTTCATTGCTACTTCAATAGCTTAAATAGGGGTTGTTTTTATGCCCCTGCATTGTTAGAGGGAAGGCGTTAGTGATGTTCCTTTTGTCCTTTTGAGAGAATTCAAGATTTTACTTTCTATTTTTGGCTGACAGCAGTGTTTTAGTTTAGAAGGGAGTGGATCTCAGCCTGAAAGCAGTGTCTATCTCCTTCTCCTGCCCTGCTTTTGGGAAACTCTGCTGCTTAGTTGAAAGTCTTCCTGGAATAGAAAATCTGCTGTTGGTGGCTAAACCAGAGAGTCTCCCTGGACTGGGGAACTGTTCTGACTTCAAACTGTATAGACCGTTTCAAGAGAACTGTGGACCTCAACCAAAGGACTCAATTTCCAGTATTACGTGAGCAGTAGTCTTTGCTATGTTGAACTTGTTTAAAGGGTTTTGTCTATGGGAGGTTTTTGGTTTTGATTGGAACACATTAGATATATTTGTCAAGGATTATATATTAAAGTGGTCATTTTGGTTTCTTATTTGTAATTGGTAAAAGTTCTTGCTAACTATATTCTCAAATAAACTTTGTTTTAGAAAAGCTCCCCAGTGGATCATTTGAATCAAACCTGAAGTGAAATATTTCACGCTTATCCTAGCCAAATTCAAGATGTAAACCTTGTGATCCAGAAGGGCTCCATAAAACACTTTGAAGTTTCTGACCTGAACCCTAACAATGAGAAGCTAGGCGAGTGTACAGCTGCATCGGCTGCTTTCCTGGAGAGGAAGAGAGCAGCATCTCTGAAGTATTAGATTTTCCACTCACAGTAAGTGTGATATTATTTGTTCTTTGTGCAGAATTTTAGCAGGAAAATCGATTTGCTTCTACAGGTGGTAAAGTGCTGGAGGTTTCATTAGATAGGAGGACATCACGGGTGACACCGTAGTAAAGTGGTTAGCACTGATGCTTCACGGCTTCAGGGACCTGGGTTCGAACCCCAGCTCGGGTCACTGTTTGCACATTCTCCCCATGTCTGTGTGGATTTCCTCCGGGTGCTCCGGTTTCCCTCTATAGTCCAAAGCTGTGCGGGTTAGGTTGATTGGCCATGCTAAAATTGCCCCTTAGTGTCCTGAGATGCATAGGTTAGAGGGATTAGCAGGTAAAATGTGTGAGGATATGGGGTGTAGGGCCATGTCATCTACGACTCTCACCAACTTTTACAGATGCACCATAGAAAGCATTCTTTCTGGGTGTATCGCAGCTTGGTATGGGCTCCTGCTCTGCCCAAGATCGCAAGAAACTACAAAAGGTCATGAACATAGCCCAATCCATCACACAAAACAACTTCCCATCCACTGACTCTGTCTACACTTCCCGCTGCCTCGGCAAAGCAGCCAGCATAATTAAGGACCCCACACACCCCGGACATTCTCTCTTCCAACTTCTTCCATCGGGAAAAAGATACAAAAGTCTGAGGTCACGTACCAACTGACTCAAGAACAGCTTCTTCCCTGCTGCTGTCAGTCTTTTGAATGGACCTACCTCACATTAAGTTGATCTTTCTCTACGCCCTAGCTGTGACTGTAACACTGCATACTGTACCCTCTCCTTTCCTTCTCTATGAACTGTATGTTTTATCTGTATAGCGTGCAAGAAACAATACTTTTCACTGTATGTTAATACATGTGACAATAATAAATCAAATCAAAAGATTGGATCATTAAGTATGTTCAAGGCTGGAACAGATAGATTTTTAATCAGCAAGGGAATCGAGAGTTATGGGGAGAAGGCGGGAAAGTGGAGTTGCGGATTATCACATCACATCTGTCATGATCTCATTGAATGTGGAGCAGACTCGATGGGCCGAATGGCCTGCTTCTGCTTTTGGGTCTCATGGTGTCTTATGGTCTATGTACACACCCTTTCAGCAGGTATACTGGACAGTGATCACTGTAGAATTGTAATAATGAAATTAACTCATTAACCCAACACCTATCAGATGGAAGGGAGATTTTAACAGGGTGTAATCTCCCACCACACCATATATTTACCCAGTGCCCATTTTAAATTTAAAAAAAGGGTTAAATGTTCTATTTTTGAGACATTTGCAACATGAATTCACACAAGTAGTGAAGTGAAGTTTAAACAATTTCTAAAGCAGAAGAGTGGCACGGTAGCGCGGTGGTTAGCACTGCTGCTTCACAGCTCCAGGGACCTGGGTTCAATTCCCAGCTCGGGTCACTGTCTGTGTGGAGTTTGCACATTCTCTTCATGTCTGTGTGGGTTTCCTCCCACAGTCCAAAGATGTGCGGGTTAGGTTGATTGGCCATACTAAAAATTGCCCTTAGTGTCCCGAGATGCGTAGGTTAGAGGGATTAGTGGGTAGATGTGTAGGGACGTGGCGGTAGGGCCTGGGTGGGATTGTGGTCAGTGCAGACTCGATGGCTGAATGGCTGCTTTCTGCGCTGTAGGGTTTCTATGATAGATCGGATTGGTTCTGAGCAATATCAAACCTCAAGGTGATGATCACAAAGTGATAACACACAGCTGATCCAGTCAGGGGTCAGAACAGCCTTGGCGTCATTTTGGTTTTTGTCAGTACACCGGCACTCATTGCCTGACACTGTGAGATAGTCCAACATGTGGATGTTGTGATGTGAATGTCTCCCCGAGAGTTCAGAGTTACATTATACAAAGCGCTTCCTTCTCTTCAATGGAGTCATCCATGCAGAATGATCAAATTACAAGAAGGAACCAGGCCAGCCTATCAGCAATGATTGTCTTCATTTGCATTGATTTATAGCCACTCTTGCAAAAACCCAGATCAGAAACTCCAAGCTGTTTGGTGAAGGGAGCTTAGACCTGAAGTTTGATGTTGGCATTGGTAAACATAAAGGGGGACAACTGTCCCACCCCGTCCCACCCATGAGAGCCGTAGTGGACAGGGACCAGGCCACACAAAGGTCCATTGACCTCAAACGGGATTCTCCGGTTTTGGGGCAAACATGGCCGGAGAATCCCACCCAAGATGTTTTGCTCCATGTAAGATTCGAGTGACTCATTAGGGAACATTTATCAAACTAAATTTATTTAAGAACTCAGTTATAATCTAACAAAGATAATTAGCTTTTTTTTACCAACTGCAAGGCATGAACATGACACAGTACAACTCTTAACCTCTAGTTATCTCTGCTGTTCCAAGTTAAAGCACTAGTCCAAAGGTTAGGTTGATTGGCCATGCTAAATTGTCCCTTAGTGTCCCAGGATGTGTAGGTTACAGCGATTAGTGGGGTAAATATGCAGGGTTACCAGGATACAGCCTGGGGTGGGATTGTTGTTGGTGCAGACTCAATGGGCCAAATGGCCTCCTTCTGCACTGCACAGATTCTATGACTCCCACAGACATATACCCTATTTCAGAATTAGATAGCACAAAAACAAGTATGTGAAGCTGAGATCCCAACAGCAGTTTTCAGAGAAGAATATATCCTCAAAACAGCAAAACATCAGAGAGGCAAACATAGCCTTTGGTAGCCCTCAATCTCCAGATTTCAGAGATGGGGGAAGAGAGAGACTGCTCTCTCTTAACTCAAAAGCAGCATTTAAAACAGCAACACTCAGATAGCAAAAACTCCAACTCTGGAGAAGGAGAAAAGTATTGCTGGGTCTCTTAGCTCCAAGCAGCTTCTGACAAACTGAAACTGGACTTCTCTGTAAAAACGTGGCTGTACCCAGTCATATGACCCGACTTGTTAATCACCATGGATCAAGCTCGACTCTGCCATCCCAGGCAACACAAGCAACCAAACACTGCATTAGTTCAGATTAAAACAAGCATGATATCAATTTCACTGCTTCAGGAGCACTAAAGGACACTAGTTGAAGACAACATGGCTCCAACAAAATCCCAGGGACTTCTAAAACATCCTGCAGGAGAAATATGATTAAGGTACGTTTCTTAAAGGCACAGTACTGTCACACTGTGCCCTCTTTCACCAACCTGGTTGAAGGCAAATGGGGATTGGTGGTTATGATTGGGGTCAAACCAAGTGAAAAGTTCATTGTTCCAGTCCTTTGCTCCCAATAGTTTATTAAACACCTTAATGATTGACTGATTCACGCCAGGAGCTCAGAAATCACAGGGAAGAATGGAAATTCATTTCAAAATTTCAGAATTTGGCCTCAAAATTGAATGTTGAAAATCTGGCCCGCAACAAAATGTTATGTACATCGCGGTGTCGCCATCACAGAGTGAAAGACAATAAGCTTATCACAGAAATGCCACAGAGGAAAATATTAACTCAGGCCCACATTCCGAAATGTGACGGGCCCTTTGGTCAAAGAGATCGGGTTATAATTCCCACCCCACCCCCTTCAGTGGAGGTCATTTGCCTTTGGCCAATGGGATCTTCCAGTCCCACCAATGACCACGGCGTTTTGCGTGGCTCATCTGGCCCGCTGCTGGGGAACCCCTCATAAGGGTGGGGGACGGGGGTCACCTTTGACGGGACTGGAAGACCCGCACGGTGGAAAAGGCTGGAAAATCCCATTTTTACTTGTTGAAAATGGTTTAAGAGGAGGAGAGAGAGTCGGAGAGGCTTAGGAATAGATCTGCAGACTTAGAAACGTAGAAATGTAGAAACTAGAAGCAGGAGGAGGCCACTCAGCCCTTCCAGCCTGCTCCGCCATTCTTAATCATGGCTGATCATCAAATTCAATATCCTAATTCCACCCCTTCCACCCCATATCCCTCGATCCCTTTAGCTCCAAGAGCGATATCTAATTTCTTCATTGAAATAAGATTCAGGCAGCTGAAGGTATGGTGATTAATATATACCAGCATCAGATGTTGCCTCAAAGCCGGAGAAGGTTCCCAATGATCATATTTTAGGATCATGTTCTCAACTTCAGGGGGAGATTTGTTTCTGATGGTGTAAGGATGTGTAATGAGGGGTTAAATCCTCTCCAGAAACCAACAATCTCTCCATTAGACCAGCGCACTGTCTGTGACTATCCTTCCTGATCCTGGTACATAAATTCCACTTTGAAATGTATTAGTTCTGACTCTGTCCGTTCACAGTTTCTTTGTGATCCTCATTCTGCTGTCAGGACTGAGATTAAAGTAGGACGCGGGAATTAACCCTTTCTACCCTGCTCTGCATCTTGACTGAATCCTGAAAACAATTGTCCGTTATCTGCTTCGATTAAAGGCCAGTAAGGAAGTTAAGTTTATTTATTAGTCACAGGTCAGGCCTACATTAACACTGCAATGAATTTACTGTGAAATTCCCCTAGTCTCCACACTCCGGTGTCTGTTCGGTAAATGCACCCGAACCAGCGCATCTTTCAGAGTGTGGGAGGAAATGGGGGCAGCAGGAGGAAACCCACGCAGACACGGGGAGAATGTGCAGACTCCACACAGACAGTGACCCAAGCCGGGAATCAAACCCGGGTCCCTGGCGCTGTGAGGCAGCTGTGCTAACCATTGTGCCACCATGCTGTCCCTAAATCTGAGTATTTCTAATATTCCTGTAACCCAGTCAAAGACCAAAAAACAAAGAACAAAGAAAAGTACAGCTCAGGGACAGGCTCTTCGGCTCTCCGAGCCTGTGCCGATCATGATGCCCCAACTAAACTGAAAAAACCTTCTGCCCTTACTCGATCCGTATCCCTCTATTCCCTCCCTATCCATCTACCCATCCAAATACCTCTTAAATGTTGCTACTCTTTCTCTGCTTCCACCACCTCCTCTGGTAGCGCGTTCCAGGCACCCACCCCTCTCTGTGTGAAAAACCTGCCCTGTACATCTCCCTTAAACTCTCCCCCTCTCACCTTGGACCTGTGCCCCCCCCGTGTAATTGTCTCTCCCACCCTGGGGAAAAGCCTCTGACTATCCACCCTGTCTGTGCCTCTCATCATTCTGTAGACCCTCTATCAGGTCTCCCCTCAGCCTCCGTCTTTCCAGTGAAAACAATCCCAGTTTAATCAACCTCTCCTCACAGCCAACACCCTCGAGACCAGGCAACATCCTGGTGAACCTTCTTTGCACTCTCTCCAAAGCTTCCACATCCTTCTGGTAGTGTGGCGACCACAACTGCACGCAATACTCCAAATGCAGCCTAACCAATAGCTGCAACGTGATTTCCCAACTCTTGCACTCAAGGCCCCAGCTGAAGAAGGCAAGCGTGCCGTATCCCTTCTTAACCACCTGGGCCACCTGTGTTGTCACTTTTAGGGAACTGTGAACCTGCACACCTCTGAGGCTAAAAGAGAAAACACTGGAAAATCTCAGCAGGTCTGGCAGCACCTGTAAGGAGAGAAAAGAGCTGACGTTTCAAAACCAGATGTCAAAGCTTTGACAAAGGGTCATCTGGACTCAAAACGTCAGCTCTTTTCTCTCCTTACAGATGCTGCCAGACCTGCTGAGATTTTCCAGCGCCTTCTCTTCTCCAGACTGCCGCATCCGCAGTAATTTGCTTTTCTCCAGTCCTCTGAGGGTTTGGAGGAGAGTCTGGGGACTGTTTCCAAGTCTCAGGTATTTATTGAATGACAAAGCCTTGTGATGCTGAACCCTGGATCGATGGGGACTGTGACAGAAACCCCTCACGGTCCTCAGGGTAATCAAGCTCCCTATCTGTGACAAGACACCAGGAATGCATTGGAACAATTGTAGTGAGTATAAGAAAGTTTTCAAAGTTTATTTATTAGTGCCACAGTAGGCTTACACTAACACTGCAATGGAGTTATTGTGAAAATCCCCTAGTCGCCACACTCCGGCGCTCGTTCAGGTAAACTGAGGGAGAATTTAGCACCTAACCCTTTGGGCTGTGGAAGGACACCGGAGCACCCGGAGACACGGGGAGAGACCATGCACAGACAGTGACCCAAACCGGGAATCAAACTGGATCCCTGGTGCTGTGAAGCGGTAGTGTAACCACTGTGCCACCCACTGTGCCGCACTTGTCCCCTCTCTCAGATTTGTTGTGTTTTGTTAATTACCCTCTCTCCCACTGCTACCAAACCGATTGGCTCCCCCGATGCTGGAGGATGCCAATTGTCCTGTCAAATATTCCTGAGCGCGAATTGTGGTTTGGGCTGAAGTACATTAATCACGTTATCAGAAATCTATCGGACTGTACACTCAAAGGCAACCTTTATTCAAAGCTGCAGCTCATTATTTCAAACTCCAATTGACTACCATCGTCAATCATAGAACAGAATCACAGAATCCCTACAGTGAAGACGACCATTCAGCCCATTGGGCCTGCACAGACAACAATCACACCCAGGTCCCATCCCGTAACCCCGCATATTTACCTTGCTAATCCCCCTGACACTAAGAGTCCATTTAATATGGCCAATCCACCCAATTCTCACATCTTTGATTTGATTTATTATTGTCACGTGTATTAAAATACAGCGAAAAGTATTGTTCCTTGCGTGCTATATAGACAAAACAGACAGTTCATAGAGAAGGAAAGGAGAGAGTGCAGAATGTAATGTTACAGTCATAGCGAGGGTGTAGAGAAAGATCAACTTAATGCGAAGTAAGTCCATTCTAAAGTCTGATGGCAGCAGGGAAGAAACTGTTCTTGAGTCGGTTGGTACGTGACCTCAGACTTTTGTATCTTTTACCCAACGGAAGAAGGTGGAAGAGAGAATGTCTGGGGTGTGTGGGATCCTTAATTATACTGGCTGCTTTTCCCGAGGCAGTGGGAAGTGTAGACAGAGTCAGTGGATGGGTGGCTGGTTTGCGTGATGGATTGGGCTACATTTGTAGTTTCTTGCAACCTTGGGCAGAGCAGGAGCCCATACCAAGCTGTGATACAACCAGAAAGAATGCTTTCTATGGTGCATCTATAAACGTTGGGGCTAGGGATATAGGGGAAATGATGGGGTGGTGGAGGAAGGGAATTAAGATATTGAAGTCGATGATTAGCCTTAATCAAAACGAATGGCAGAACAGGCTGGAAGGACCAAATGGCCTCCTCCTGCTTATCATTCCTATATTTCTATGTTTCATCCCAAACTCCACGAACTTGGGGCAAGAAATGAGACATGGGGAGAAGAGCTGTCGCTACAAATCATGGAAAGTACCTGGAATGAAAGGCAAAATCCCAGAAAATCTGACCTTCGGCCGGATTTGTTTCTTTTATAAAGAAGCGCTGATTTCCATTTCTCCCTCTGATAGGTAATGTGGAGGCCTCTACACTGTAATATTGCGGTCAACAATAAATCTTGATGCAGAGTGTACAAAACAGAAGCACTTAGTGACACGGTGTTACTGAGCCTAACTGCCTACTAAGTGGAGCCTGGTGATACGGCCCTGATTATTGGCATTGTTCTGAAGGCATCCCGCGAGCTGGCGTTGAATAGCAGGCAGTTCCCGGCTGCAGCTGTTTAAATAACAAGTTTGACTTGAGACCGCAAGACAAATGGTTTCTCCAACTGTGTCAGACAGCTGGGTTTTGAAAACAAGTTACGAATACGGGGAGGTGCGAGGAGAGGGGGGGGGGTGGGGGGTGGGGGGGGGGAGGTGGGCGAGGCCTCGATTGGATGAAAGACACTTAGCAACCTGAATGGATTCCGGTGAAGTAGACTCGGCCAATTCAGCTCGTCACAGGCCGAGTGGATGCTCACGGCCCCTCGAATTCAACAGAGCCGCTCATTAGAGTCTGAACATCAAGGGGAAAAGCAGCGAGTGCCCTCACCGTCCGCAAGCCTCACAAATAAAACACACCAAGCATTTAGGGTGGAAATAATTAAAGGCAGGCAGCCGACGGCCAGTGGCGCGGCAATTATTTAGAAAACACCAGCCGATCGATCCAGTTTACAGAGAGGCAGCTTCAGTATCCACCAGGCGGAAGGTTCCAGCAGCCTGAGGCCCATGGGTTCAGACCGGGGGGGGTGGAGGGGAGGAAGGGCAGCATTTCATTGGCCAGTTTGTTATTTTGGATCTGGAGTTTTAAAGCTTAAAGTTTTATTTGTTAGCATCATAAGTAAGTCTTAACGTTAACCCTGCAATGAAGTTACCTAATTGAGGCATACAAGATGATCAGAGGATTGGATAGGGTGGACGGTGAGCGCCTTTTACCTCGGATGGTGATGGCTAACACGAGGGGACGTAGCTTTAAATTAAGGGGTGATAATTATAGGACGGATGTCAGAGGTAGGTTCTTTACTCAGAGGGTAGTAAGGGCGTGGAATGCCCTGCCTGCAGCAGTTGTGGACTCGCCAACTTTAAGGGTGTTCAAATGGTTAGTGGATAGGCATATGGATAACATTGGAATAGTTTAGGTTAGAGGGTCATTAGATTGGATCCACTGGTCAGCACAACATCGAGGGCCGAAGGGCCTGTACTGCGCTGTAATGTTCTATGTTACTATGAAAATCCTCTAGTTACCACACTCTTGTTTGGGTTACACTGAGGGAGAATTTAGCACGGTCAAGGCACCCTAACCAGCGCATCTTTCGGACTGTGGGAGGAAAGCGGAGCACCCTGAGGAAACCCACGCAGACACTGGGAGAATGTGGAAACTCCACACAGACGGTGACCCAAGCTGGGAATCTAACCTGGGTCCCTTGCACCGTGAGACAGCAGTTCTTAATGTTTTAAAGTGTAACAAGTAGGCTTACATTAACACTGCAATAAAATTACTGTGAAAATCCCCTCGTTGTCGCACTCCGGAGCCTGTTCAGGTACACTGAGGGAGAATTTAGCACGGCCAATGCACCCTGACCAGCATGTCTTTTAGACTGTGGGAGGGAACCGGAGGAAACCCACGCAGACACACGGAGAACATGTAGACTCCGCACAGACAGTGACCCAAGCCGGGAATCGAACCTGGGTCCCTGGCGCTGTGAGGCAGCCGTACTAACCATTGTACCACTGTGCTCCTCTGAGGTGTTTTTGTTTAAGGGCATATCTCTCAGCAAACCCCAAAATCAGAGGAAAATGTCAATTAATGATGACATGTTGGTGGCTTTGGTTCCTCCAGCCAGACAGCGATGGGTGGCAGTGTCTCAGAAAGGACGGCAATGTCTCTCCCATGTTCCTGTCCTCGATGTGGGGGGCTGCTACCCAGGGCCCCCTCCCCTTCCAGCTCACATCACCCACTGGTATTGGTAGAACCATGCAAGTTACAGCTCTCCCAGACTATCCTCTGACCATGTGACTATGTAAATCACACAATGGCCACTCCACAGGCCCGTGTTCACCCTTGCTCTACCGACCAGCTTACATTATATACAGGTGTATGGCATGCTGCCCTTCATTGGTCAGGGTGTTGAGTATAGGAATTGGAAAATCATGGTGTAGCTGTATAAGACTTTGGTTAGGCCGCGTTTGGAGTATTGTGTACAATTCTGGTCGCCACACTACCGGAAGGATGTTGACACATTGGAAAGGGTTTGGAAGAGATTTACCAGGATGTTGCCTGGTTTGGAGGATATGGACTATGAAGAAAAGATGAACAAACTTGGATTGTTTTCATTGGAGCGTCGGAGGATGAGGGGGGGTTGGGGGTGGGGGGGGGGACCTGATAGAAGTTTACAAGATTATGACAGTCTTGGATAGAGTGGATAGTCAGAGTCTTTTCCTCAGGCTCTAAGGGTCAATTACTCAGGAGCAAAGGTTGAGAGCGAAAGGGGACAAAGTTTAAGAGCGATGTAAGGGGCAAGTTTTTCAAACAAAGGATGGTGAATGTCTGGAATGCGCTGCCGGAGGAGGTGGTGGATGCAGATTCTAGAACAATATTCAAGAAGCATCTGGGTAGATATATGAATAAGCAGGGAATAGAGGGATATGGACCACCTAGAGGCAAGAAAATATTAAACTTGGTGGGCCGAAGGGTCTGTTCAGGTGCTGTACTGTTCTTTGATATGGGGGTGGAAAGGGGGAATCAGGATATTGAATTTGATGATCATCTCTGGGATTGCCCATATTGTCCAGAGGGATATAAAAGGCCTCTTGGCTGTCTCATAGAGCTATTGGGAGATTTATTTTTTATTCATTTGTGGGACACAGGCGTCGCTGGCTGGGCCAGCATTTATTGCCCATCCCTAGTTGCCCTTGTTCAGAGGGCAGTTGAGAGTCACCCGCATTGCTGTGGCTCTGGAGTCACAAGTAGGCCAGACCGGGTAAGGACGGCAGATTTCCTTCCCTACAGGGAGATTACTGAACCAAATGGTTCACATCTCCCAGAGCAAAAAGAAACTGACATTAGAAATTTCTTCACATAAAGAGAGATCAGAGGTAGGGTTCTTTCCTGCAAAGATGTGGAATCAATTATTGATCTGAAATTTGAGATGGAGAGATTCTTGCTCTCTGCAGGTCTGTAGGCTCCCTCAAATTGGGCTGCTAGTCAATCACAGATTCACTGAGCAGTGGATACAACCTCTCAAGGTTCTGAGTGCAATATTGCTGGAGGTCAAAGGGTTTGGGAATGGAATTGGTCGGTGGGTAATCTTGCCCACCTGTAAGTGAAACATTGGCAGTATGATCCCATGGGGAGTGAACATAAGAACATAAGAAATAGGAGCAGGAGTAGGCCATCTAGCCCTTCGAGCCTGCCCCGCCATTCAATAAGATCATGGCTGATCTGTTGTGGCTCAGTTCCACTTTCCCGCCCTCTCCCCATAACCCTTAATCCCCTCTCTTATCAAGAACCCATCAACCCGCTTCTTAAAAATATTTAGCGAGGCAGCCTCCACCACTTCAACGGGCAGAGAATTCCAGAGATTCACCACCCTTTGAGTGAAGAAGTTCCTCCTCAACTCCGTTCTAAACCGCCTCCCCTTTATCTTGAGGCTGTGCCCCCTAGTCCTACTGTCTTTTTTGAGCGGGAAGAGTCTCTCCACCTCTATCCTGATGCCACCCTGTTACTGTGAATGGTTGCCATAGGAATACTTATCCAGAGTTTGGAATGAATTGTTGAGATATAAATATTGAAATGAAATTTCCTCACCACCTCTCCATCTCTCTTTCTCTCTCACTCCCCTTATTTGTTCTTGCTCAACTTATTCTTCAATTATAGCTGCTACTTCCTCCCTCGTACTCTCTCCCCATTTCTCGCTTTCTTCCCCCCTCCCCTGTTTATATTGTTCCTCCTATCTCTTTCTGTCCCCCCCTTAGCTTTCCACCATCTCTCCTTCTTTCTCCTTTAGAATCATAGAACCCCTACAGAGCAGAAGGAGGCCATTTGGCCCATCGCGTATGCACTGACCACAATCGCACCCAGGCCCTACTGCCGTAACCCCACGCATTTACCCTTGCTATTCCCCCTGACGCTAAAGATTTATTTATCATGGCCAATCAGCCCAATCTGCATGTCTCTGGAGTGTGGGAGGAAACCAGAGTACCTGGAGGAAACCCACGCAGATATGGAGAGAATGTGTAAACCCAATTGAACCCAGGGCCCTATCGCTGTGAGACAGCAGTGCCAACCACTATGCCACCATCCTTTCCTTTTCTTCTCTCACTCTCCTTTTCTCTCCCAGCCCCTTTTCCACCCTACTTCTCCGTAATCTCTCTATTTAATACCCCCTTCCCTCTCTTTTCTCCATTCTCCCCCCCCCCACCCCTCCCTTGTGGAGCCTGAGAATTGATTCTTCAGCTGAAGGCATTGTTCCTGGTTGGGTGAGTGTGTTCAGTTTTTATTTAGCCGAGTGTAGCATTGTGTAATGAGTACATTCCTTATTCTGAAACATCTGTGGCTCATTGTAAGAAAATTGAATTAACCAATAGACTGTGCATTCATGTTAATAAACAGGTTCAGTTTCGACAAGTGCACCCCATTGGGTACCAAGTGAGGAGATGGGGGGAAAGAACTGGGAGAAAGTTAAATGCAAAAGGTTCCTGCGGGTGGGATCTGGAGGTGCAGAAGGAAGGGCTTGAGATACAAATACCCAATTCCTGCCCCCAAAAACCCCCAACTCTGAGAAGTGTTAACATCATTAGTTTCAGTTTCATTCATTTCTCACTGGAACCTGCTTCACTCTGTCTGTTTACCAAGTTTCCCTCGCAAAATTTCCATTCACGTTTTAGCTTCTAGCCGACTGTCGTAGGGTCATAGAGGTTTACAGCATGGAAACAGGCCCTTCGGCCCAACTTGTCCATGCTGCCCTTTTTTTTTCTAATCCCTAAGCTAGTCCCAGTTGCTCACATTTGGCCCATATCCCATCTTACCCAGGTAACTGTCTAAATGCTTTTTAAAAGACAAAATTGTACCCACCTCTACTACTACCTCTGGCAGCTTGTTCCAGACACTCACCACCCTCTCTGTGAAAAAATTGCCCCTCTGGACCCTTTTGTATCTCACCCCTCTCACCTTAAACCTATGCCCTCTAGTTTTAGACTCCCCTACCTTTGGGAAAAGATATTGACTATCTAGCTGATCTGTGCCCCTCATTATTTTATAGACCTCTATAGGATCACCCCTCAGCCTCCTACACTCCAGAGGAGGAAGTCCCAGTCTATCCAGCCTCTCCTTATAACTCAGTCCATCAAGTCCTGGTAGCATCCTAGTAAATCTTTTCTGAGCTCTTTCTAGTTTAATAACACAGGGGGGTGTTCGTTTCTTACATTTCTCTCCTCTTGTCTCCTTTATGCTGCGAATATCACTCTCTCCCCGTTCAAACATCTATCACCCCGGCACTCAGCAGGTCGACTCACTCCCTCTCCTTCGCTGTTTGATCATTCTGCTTTTCCCCTTCTCCTGCTGCTATTGCTTTTTGAAATATGTTCCACGCCTGAAAAGCTGTCAGCCGCTGAACTCTGCTCACCTGGATGTTTGTAACTTTGCTCTCATTTCCGACATCCACACTGTGTTGTCCGCTGGTTAATGTGAATTACTGGAGCAGTTGACCCCTTGCTAACCCACACCTGACCTTCTCACCGTCTCCCTCAGCCCTCAGAGGGACGTTGTTTAGATCCTGTATTGAACTTTTCACTTCAGTGACCACCCCGGGACGGAAGTACTGACCGGAATTCTCCCACTGTTCATGCCGGCGGGATTCCCTGGTCCGGCTGGAAGGGCACCCCCGCTCACGGGTCTTCCCGTCAGCGTTGGGGGCTGAGGTCGGGACTGTAGAGATAGTTACAGTTGGTACAGCCCCGATGGGCCAAAGGGCAGCACAACTCGAAGGCTGGAATTTCACCACCTCGCTCGCCACGGCAATCGGAGTGGGCGAGGGGCGGACCGTGAGAGGGTCGCTTGACCTCGGGCGGGATTTTGTGGTCTCGGGACAAGCGAGGCTGACTCTATGGGCGGGATATCCCGGCTGCGCTCGCCCCAAGACCGGAAACTCCCACTCAAGGTCAAAGGGCATTTGCCTGGTCCTCCCCTCCCCCATTCGCTTCCCCTGATGGACAGGATGGGAAAATTCTGCCCCATGACTCTATAACGGATTAATAGATCCCAACAAGTTAGTGAATCCCAGCAAGGACTCGGTATCATGGTCCATTTTGCCTTCTCTCTGCCAAGACCCTTGAGTAATATCCCTCCTAGAACACAAGAACTAGGAGCAGGAGTCGGCCATCTGGCCCCTCGAGCCTGCTCCGCCATTCAATAAGATCATGGTTGATCTTTGCGTGGACTCAGCTCCACTTACCCGCCCGCTCACCATAACCCTTAATTCCTTTACTGTTCAAAAATCTATCTATCCCTGCCTTAAAAACATTCAGTGAGGGAGCCTCAACTGGGCAGGGAATTCCACAGATTCACAACCCTTTGGGTGAAGAAGTTCCTCCTCAACTCAGTCCTAAATCTGCTCCCCCTTATTTTGAGGCCATGCCCCTTAGTTCTAGTTTCACCCGCCAGTGGAAACAACTTCCCTGCTTCTATCTTATCTATTCCCTTCATAATCTTATATGTTTCTATAAGATCTCCCCTCATTCTTCTGAATTCCAATGAGTATATCCCCAGTCTACTCAGTCTCTCCTCATAAGCCAATTCCCTCATCTCCTGTTATACCATTCTCGGATTACAGGTTGAAGGTCAGATGCAGTATCTGGCTGTTTGTACGGTTCACCCACTGAGCACCGTAAACCAGAGGACATTCCAGCTCGATGGTTAACACCACCGGTTCTCGTTGAACTGGCTGTCGAAGTAATTGGGTACGAGACTGTAAGTAGCAGAGGCGGCTTCCTTACAGAAATGTGTGTGAAAGTGCAGCCTTGCAGCGCTCTCTGACAGACAGACAGAAAGCTGAGAGCTCCCAGCACCTCAGACCATGGCAGGCAGCAGGAGTAATTCACAGAGACTGCATTAACCAGGATCATTCACTTTATCACCTCACACCTGTCAACTTCCTTATTTCAGCTCGGTGCAGAGTGGAGCTTTCTTTGTGCTTTTCAATTTTCTCTCTCCTCTGCTAAAGTTGCTGATTCTTTCCCCAGATAAAGCTAATGAGATTTTTGATATCTCAGTCCAGCAGTCAAAACAAGGAGTGTTTGCTGGCTATTTAACTGCATGGAGCATCACATCTTGTCCCACTCAAGCCCTTCAGCTGTCATTTTTCAGGAGGGGGTTGCAGTGGATAATGATCAGGGATTAGGACCCCTCCCTCAATTGATTTCACTGATCAAATATCACCTGAAACAAAGTTTGGAGTAACTGTTTGGAGCAATTGGGCCAATGGGCTGATGAGTACATTTGCAGATGACACCAAGATTTGTGGCACTGTGGACAGTGAGGGTCTAGGATTGCAACAGGATCTTGATCAATTGGGCCAGTGGGCTGACAAATGGCAGATGGAGTTTAATCTAGATAAATGCGAGGTGATGCATTTTGGTAGATGGAAACAGGGCAGGACTTACTCAGTTAATGGTAGGGCGTTGGGGAGAGTTACAGAACAAAGAGATCTAGGGGTACAGGTTCATAGCTCCTTGAAAGTGGAGTCACAGGTGGACAGAGTGGTGAAGAAGGCATTCAGCATGCTTGGTTTCATCGATCAGAACACTGAATACAGGAGTTGGGACATCTTCTTGAAGTTGTACAAGACATTGGTAAGGACACACTTGGGAATATTTTGCACAGTTCTGGTCACCCTATTATAGAAAGGATATTATTAAACTAGAAAGAGTGCAGAAAAGATTTACTAGGGTGCTACCAGGACTTGATGGTTTGAGTTATAAGAAAAGGCTGGATAGACTGGGAGTTATTTCTCTGGAGAGTAGAAGGCTGAGGGGTGATCTTATGGAGGTCTATAAAATAATGAGGGGCACAGATCAGCGAGATAGTCAATATCTTTTCCCAAAGGTAGAGGAGTCTAAAACTAGAGGGACAGGTTTAAGGTGAGAGGGGAGAGATACAAAAGTGTCCAGAGAGGCAATTTTTTTCACAGAGGGTGGTGAGTGTCTGAAACAAGCTGCCAGAGGCAATAGTAGAGGCGGGTACAATTTAGTCTTTCAAAAAGCATTTAGACAGTTACATGCGTACGATGGGTATCGAGGGATATTTGCCAAATGTAAGCAACTGGGACTGGTTTAGGGTTTAAAAACTGGGCGGCGTGGACAAGTTGGGCATAAGGGCCTGTTTCCATGCTGTAAATCTATAGGCCCCAAGATAAGATCCTCAAAACTTGTAATGACATAGGCAGCTCTACCACTGCTGCTCTCGTCTTATTGTCCATTTCACTGTGAACAGATTGAAACTGTGAATCAAATCACACACCCGCAGCTCCTTCAGATATGCACCATTCAAAGATAGATCTGCATTTATATAGCAACGGCACTCCCTCTGCACTGACCCTCTGACAGAGCGGCGCTCCCTCGGCGCTGACCCTCTGACAGAGCGGCGCTCCCACAGTGCAGGTTGTATGCTCCTTTCTGATTCAGGTGTAGGGCTGCTGTATCAGAGTCGGTATTTTAAGGCCTCTGTTCACAGCTGTTCTTTGGTGTTGATGAAATTTAAGGGAAACCCCAAATATCTGAACGCTCCAGGCTCCAGAGCACGGCAATGGTGGAAAATAATGAAAGTCTTTAGTGGCTTCTGCACTGATCGGTCCCCATGAGGACAGGCAGGATGCCGAGCAGAATTGCCAGTGCAAACTTGTTGGATTGTACTGACATTCATCCCTCGAGCCACACTCACAGGACACACACACCCATCATTGCTGTGAGTGCTCACTGCACTCTCAATGGCTGAGACTCGCATCAAGAAGCCATCTACTGGCTGTGAGCATGGTGGCACAGTGGTTAGCATTGCTGCCTCACAGCGCCAGGGAACCAGGTTCAACTCCCGGCTTGGGTCACTGTAGGTGTGGAATTTGCATGTTCTCCCCATGTCTGCGTGGGTTTCCTCCGGGTGCTCCAGTTTCCTCCCACAGTTCAAAGATGTGCAGGTTAGGTGGATTAGACACACTAAATTGCCCCTTAGTGTCCAAGCATATGTCGGTATGGTGGATTGGCCATGCTAAATCACCTTGTGTCCGAAGGTGTGTCCATGTTAGATTGTTACCTTAGCGCCCAAACATATTCAGGTTAGGTGGATTGGTCACATTAAATTGCCTGTTAGTGAAAAATAGATGTGTAGGTCAAGTGGATTGGCCAGACTAAATTGTCCTTTTATGTTCAAAGATGTGCAGGTTAGGAGGATTGGCCATGCAAAATGATATAGTTATGGATTAGGATGGCGATGGGCTAGGGGGGGAGCCTGAGTAAGATGCCCTTTGGAGAGTTGGTGCAGACACAATGGGCCGAATGGCCTCCTCCTGCTCTATCAGGAGTCCACGATTGTAAATCTCCTGCAGTCACAGATAAATGTGAGTTTGTTCTCTCTAACACCTGACATGAACACAAGTTCAGCCAGAACATTCCTTACTCAATTAGTTTGGCAATTAGAGGAATCTGATATTAAAAGTTTATGAGTGGATGTGGAGGGCGCACTAATTAGGTTAAGAACCTCATTAGGGACTCTCCGTTGTAGCTGAACCCATCTCAGCGAGCGATACAAGCAGTGCATAGGCTTGACCTGTTTTATTGATGGTAAAAATGACTCTTAATGTTTACTGATTATCTTTTTGCAGGTTGGACACATCCCGTAATAGGCAATTTATTACAACTCAGAAGGTGATTACTGATGCGGTACGGTTTGATGATATTGGCTGGAGGACACAGGAAGGGGAGATTTCCTTTTTGGTTCATTGGCAGGATGTAATGTTTATTTCCCAACACTCCCTGAGGCGCTGCCTGAAGGCCTGATCTCTGACCCCTGGAGGAGTAGATGCCCGGGGTCCGGTGCAATCCATGAAAGAACAGTTGTAGAAATCCGTGCAGCAATCCTGCTGATGGTTACATTTCCTGAAATTCGGCATCAATCCCAAATCCATCTTTCTTGCTTGGGTAAAATCTCAGTGCGAGAGCTTGGCTCATTCTACAACCCTCACTTTCAACCCCTGTGGTCACTCTGCCATCCAATTATAATAGAAACAATATTAAAATTCAAACCTATCCTGTTTTGAAGGGTAAACTTGTTTTAAAATATAATTTTATATATATAGTTTTTGTTCAAAGTGTGCAGGAAGGTTTTTTGACTCAATATGTAGATAGGCCAACTAGAGGTGAGGCCATATTGGACTTGGTGCTGGGAAATGAGCCAGACCAGGTGCTAGACTTGGAAGTTGGTGTGCATTTTGGTGATAGTGACCACAATTCGGTTACGTTCACCTTAGTGATGGAAAGGGATAGGCATGAACCTCAGGTCAGTAGTTTTAGCTGGGGGAAGGGTAATTATGAGGCCATTAGGAGAGAATTAGGAAGCATTGGTTGGACTAGGAGATTACAGGGACTAGGAACGTCTGAAATGTGGAGTTTTTTCAAGGAGCAGCTACTGCGGGTCTGTGATAGGTATGTCCCTGTCAGGCAAGGAGGAATTGGTAGGGCTAGGGAACCGTGGTGCACAAAAAAAGTTGATTTGTTGGTTAGGAAGAAGAAGGAGGCTTATGTTCGGATGAGGCTTGAGGGCTCGGGTAGTGCAGTAGAAAGCTTTAGATTAGCTAGGAGGGAGTTGAAGAGGGAGTTAAGAAGGGCTAGAAGAGGGCATGAGATGACTTTGGCTGATAGGATTAAGGAGAATCCTAAGGCGTTCTATAGGTATGTCAAGAACAGAAGGTTGGTTAGGGCAAGTTTAGGGCCAGTTACAGACAGTAGGGGGAAGTTGTGTGTGGAACCGGAAGAGATTGGAGAGGCATTGAACCATTATTTCTCTTCGGTGTTCACGCAGGACGATATGAATGTAGCTGAGGAGGTCACTGGGGTGAAGGGGTGTAAAATAGAAAGTATTGCAGTTGATACAGAGGATGTGTTGGATATTCTAGAAGGGTTGAAAATAGATAAGTCCCCTGGTCCAGACGGGATTTACCCTAGGATTCTATGGGAGGCAAGAGAGGTGATTGCAGAGCCACTGGCTCTGATCTTCAGGTCGTCGTTGGTCTCTGGTATAGTACCGGAAGATTGGAGGACAGCGAATGTTGTCCCATTGTATAAGAAGGGGAACAGAGACTTCCCCGGGAATTACAGACCAGTGAGTCTTACTTCTGTAGTGGGCAAGGTTTTAGAAAGAATTATTAGGGATAGGATTTATAGTTATTTGGAGAGTAATGAATTGATTAGAGATAGTCAGCATGGTTTTGTAGCAGGAAGGTCGTGCCTTACTAACCTTATTGAGTTCTTTGAGAAGGTGACCAAAGAGGTGGATAGGGGTAAGGCAGTAGACGTGGTATATATGGATTTTAGTAAGGCGTTTGATAAGGTTCACCATGGTATGCTTCTGCAGAAAATGCAGATGTATGGGATTGGTGGTAATTTAGGTACTTGGATCAGGAATTGGTTAGCAGATAGGAGACAGAGGGTGGTGGTTGATGGTAATTATTCATCATGGAGTTCGGTTACGAGTGGTGTGCCTCAGGGATCTGTTTTGGGGCCACTGCTGTTTGTAATCTTTATTAATGATCTGGATGAGGGTATAGTTGGGTGGATTAGTAAATTTGCTGATGACACCAAAGTCGGAGGTGTGGTAGATTGTGAGGAAGGGTGTCGAAGTTTGCAGGGTGACTTGGACAGGTTGCAGAGCTGGGCCGCGAGGTGGCGGATGGAGTTTAATGCGAAGAAGTGTGAGGTAATCCATTTCGGTAGGAATAACAGATGTGCTGAGTATAGGGCTAACGGGAGGACTTTGAATAGAGTGGAGGAGCAGAGGGATCTAGGTGTATGTGTACATAGATCCCTGAAAGTTGGGAATCAAGTAGATAAGGTTGTTAAGAAGGCATACGGTGTCTTGGCGTTTATTGGTAGGGGGATTGAATTTAGGAGTCGCAGCGTCATGTTGCAACTGTACACAACTCTGGTGCGGCCGCACTTGGAGTACTGTGTGCAGTTCTGGTCCCCACATTACAGGAAGGATGTGGAGGCTTTGGAGAGGGTGCAGAGGAGGTTTACCAGGATGTTGCCTGGTATGCAGGGGAGGTCCTATGAGGAGAGACTGAGGGATTTGGGGTTGTTTTCACTGGAAAGAAGGCGGCTAAGAGGGGATCTTATAGAAACATATAAGATGATTAGAGGTTTAGATAGGGTGGATGGTGATAGCCTGTTTCCTCGGATGGAGAAAGCTAGCACGAGGGGGCATGGCTTTAAATTAAGGGGGGGTAGTTATAGGACGGATGTCAGGGGCAGGTTCTTTACCCAGAGGGTGGTGAGGGACTGGAATGCCCTGCCTGCTGCAGTTGTAAATGCGCCTAGTTTGGGGGCGTTTAAGAGATTGGTGGATAGGTTTATGGACAAAAAGGGATTGGTTTAGATTAGTGGGTCAATGTTTTTTTTTAAAAATAAGACTGGTCGGCGCAACATTGTGGGCCGAAGGGCCTGTTCCGCGCTGTAATGTTCTATGTTCTATGTTCTATGTTCTAATCTCCATTGGTCCACACATCTATATTTGTGTACTTTGTAATATATTAATATCTTTCCCTTTCCAACTCTCTTTTTCCCCCCAAATCCACGTTTTCT
Organism: Carcharhinus amblyrhynchos; assembly: GCF_965287045.1. NCBI lineage: Eukaryota > Metazoa > Chordata > Chondrichthyes > Carcharhiniformes > Carcharhinidae > Carcharhinus > Carcharhinus amblyrhynchos. The sequence goes on from NW_027649778.1 coordinate 1,576,881, forward strand.
CTCTCTCCTCCATCACCCTTCCATATCTCTCCATCCCGTTACGGTGGCACGGTGGTCAGCGAATGTTCTAGGGACCCGGGTTTGAATCCCGCCACAGCAGATGGTGGAATTTGAATTCAATTTAAAACAAATCTGGATTAAGAATCCAGGGCGGCACAGTGGACAACTAATGTTCTGGGGACCCAGGTTCGAATCCCACCATGGCAGATAGTGGAATTTGAATTCAATAACAAAATGTCTGGAATTAAGAATCCAGGGTGGCACATTACTGCTTCACAGGGACCCAGTTCAATTCCTGGCTTGGGTCACTGTTTGAGCAGAGTCTGCACATTCTCCTCGTGTCTGCATGGGTTTCCTCCAGGTGTTCCAGTTTCCTCCCACAGTCCAAAAGACATGCTGGTTAGGGAGCATTGACCGTGCTAAATTCTCCCTCAGTGTAACCAAAACAGGCGCTGGAGTGTGGCGATTAGGGGATTTTCACAGTAATTTCATTGCAGTGTTAATGTAAGGCTACTTGTGGCACTAATAAATAAACTTAAAATAAATCAATATGTTTCTAGATATATTAATACCTTTTCTTTCCAACTCTCTCCTTTTTCCCCCCCATTTTCTCATTCTGTCTCTCTCCCCTCACTTTTCCATTTCGGTCCTGTCATCTTTCTCCCCCTCTTTGCCATTTCTTTCTTCCCACCACTCTCTTTCCTCTCCCATCTCTTTCTCCATGCCTCCTTCCCCATTTCCCATTCTCCACATCAAATCGATTGTTTCTACCCCACCTCCACCCCTTTGTTTTCATTCCATTTAATTTTTAAACAATTCTCCACATTCACTTTTTTATAGTCTTTATTTTTCTTCCCTCCCCCACTCTTTCCCCCTACTTTATCCCCTTTTCCTAACCTTTTTCACCCCTTTCCTTCTCCTTACCCCCTTTTTCCTCAATTTTATCTTTCTCCCACCCATCTCCCCTCTCTCCCACATCTCCATCTGTCACAGTTTACCCTCCGATTTTAGTTTCTCTGCCATTTGGCCATTCACACCTTTTATACTCTCTGTGGGCTGCCATTAGCAGCCTTTCCCCTGGCTTCTGTGGCTATGACTCATCTTTCATTCCCTCACCCTGCAGTATAAATACCTTCCACTTTCTCTGCCTTTTAGCTTTGACAAAGGGTCACCTGGACTCGAAACGTCAGCTCTTTTCTCTCCTTACAGATGCTGCCTGACCTGCTGAGATGTTCCCGCATTTTCTCTTTTGGTTTCAGATTCCAACATCTGCAATAATTTGCTTTTATCCCAACCCTCTTCCTTTCAGCCCAATCTCGCTCTTTCTTTCTCTCCCTTTGTTTCTCTCTCACTCTCTCTTCCCCCCACCCCCATCTGTGTTTGTCTCATTGTCTTTTTTCTCCATCTGTCGCACTCCCTGTCTCTGTGTCCCCCAGTCTTTTACAACCTCTTTAACCCTCCCTGTCTCTCTCTCTTTGGGGTGTTGGATAGCGAACAGAGAAAGGAACTCTTGCCAATAGGGATTGGTCCCTCAAGACGTGCTTGACAATTTTAGAGTGATGAGCAGAGGAATGGGGCTGCCTAGTGATGTGAGTGATCAGAATGCAAGGGGCAATCCCCTTCTCAACCATTCTGCCCCTCTATTCCAGTCTCTCTGCTTCCTTTACACAGCTGCTGGATTATTTCCTCCTTCCCTTCACCTGCGGCCAGCCTCGACCTTACTTTCCATGAGTAAATGTTGATACTGGCATCACCCTCCTCACCAATGAGCTTTCTCTCTCACTGTTAGAATTACCACCAAATTTAATCACCTTGATGAGAATACCAAAGGGTTCAATCCCTTTCATAATCCCACCACGGCAGATGGTGGAATTTAAATTCAGAGGAATCTCCGGAATTAAGAATCTGCTTACGACCATTGTCGGAAAAACACATTGATTTATTGGGTTGGCACGGTGGCAGTGATGTGTAGCTTAGGTTGATTGGCCATGCTATATTGGCCCTAGTTTTTTTTTGGGCAGGGGGGATGTGGGAAAGAATGAACAGGGTAAAATATGTAGATTACAGGGATAGGGTGGGATTGATGTCCTTGTAGGCTTGATGGGCCGAATGGCCACCAACTGCACTTTAGGGATTCTATGATTCACCCTATTATAGAAAGGATATCATTAAACTAGATAAAGGGAAGGAAAGATTTACTAGATGCTACAGGGACTTGATGGATTGAGTTATAAGGAGAGGCTGGATAGACTGGGACGTTTTTCTCTGGAGCGTAGGAGGCTGAGCGGTGATCTTAGAGATCTATAAAATAATGAGGGGCACAGATCAGCTAGATAGTCAATAACTTTTCTCAAAGTTCTAAAACCAGAGGGCATAGGTTTAAGGTGAGAGGGGAGAGATACAAAAGGATCCAGAGGGGTAATTGTTTCACGCAGAGGGTGGTGTGTGTCTGGAACAAGCTGCCAGAGATAGTAGTAGAGGCAGGTACAATTTTGTCTTTTAGAAAGTGTTTAGATAGTTACATGGGTAAGAGGGGTATAGAGGGATATGGGCCAAACGCAGGCAATTAGGACTGGCCTCGGGGGTTTTAAAAAAAAGGGCTGCATTGACAAGTTGGGCCGAAGGGCCTGTTTCCATGTGGTAAACCACAATGACTCTATGACAAGATGTAGTATAAACCAGTAAAGTGCAATAAGTGTAACGAACGTAAAACTTGATGTCCCATTCTTCACATTTTTTTTCTGAAAATACAAAAACCAATTATATTTTTTCCCCAACAAAGATGTGAATAATGAATAAGATGAAGTATCTGTAGCAGCTTGAGTCAATACAGCCTGGTTAAATATTAAATACAGGTTCAAGAATTTAATTCCTACAGCTAAGGTTAATGTTAGGTACTTAAATATTTAATGACTCCCAAGCTTCTCAATATTATCACTCTAACTGGTCAATGAATTTTAATTATTTACTATTGTCCAAAACTAAATGTTGTTGCACTTCCTGATTCTGATGTTGGGTGTTTTCCAACCAATCGTCACTGATATTCAAATTGTGCTCCCATCGTTGAATGCCCCCCACCAACATCCTAAGGGTTGCCATTGATCAGGAACTGAGCTTGACCCAGCCATATAAATATAGTTTCTACCAGAGCAGGTCAGAGACTAGGAATACTGCGGCCAGTAACTCACCACCTGATTCCCCCAAAGCCTGTCCACCACCTACAAGGCACAAGTCAGGATTGTGATGGAATACTCCCCACTTGCCTGGATGGGTGCAGCTCCAACAACGCAAGAAGCTCCACACCATCCAGAACAAAGCAACCCCATATGATTGGTACTCAAGCTTAAATCTTCACTCCCTTTACCACCAATGGTCACCATCTACAACAGCTGCCATCACCCAGTAGAACGAGGGCGACAGATACACGGGAACCCCTTCAAGTTGCCCTCCAACTCGCACACCATCCTCACTTGGAAGGATATCACTGCTTCTTCACAGTTGGTGAATCAGATTCCTGTAAATCTGATTTCCCCGGGCTGAAATGGTCGCTACGAGAGGACACAGGTTTAAGGTGCTGGGGAGCAGGTACAGAGGAGATGTTAGGGGTAAGTTTTTCACTCAGAGGGTGCTGAGTGAGTGGAATCGGCTGCCATCGGTGGTGGTAGAGGCGAACTCGCTGGGGTCTTTTAAGAGACTTCTGGATGAGTACATGGGATTTAGTGGGATTGGGAGTTACAGATAGTTCTATGGCCTGGTAGGTATAGATGTGATCGGCGCAACTTGTGGGCCAAAGGGCCTGTTTGTGCTGTAGTGTTCTATGTTCTAAATCCTTTTTGTACAGCACTGTGGGTGTACCTACACCGCACGGACTACTGATGCTCAAAGCAACAGCTCACCATCACCTTCTCAAAGGCAAGTGAGTTTGCACAATAAATGTTGCCCTAGCCAGCAGAGCCCACATCACACAAACAAATCAAAAACAATATCAAATCCGACTCAGGCTCCACAGAATTCAGGATCAGAACATGTTGCCTCTTTGACCATCTTTCCTGCAGCTCCCTGAGTAAACGTGGCACGATGGCACAGTGGTTAGCACTGTTGCCTCACAGCACAGAGGACCCAGGTTCGATTCCCAGATTGTGCAAACTCCGCACAGACAGTGACCCATTCTCCCCGGGCAGGATTTTATAGCTTTGCTTGTCCCAAAACCATAAAATCCCACCTGAGGTCAAAGGACATCCCCAACCTCTGTCCCTCGCCTGCTCCAATTCCTGTGGTGGGCAGGCCAGTAAAATTCCAGCCCCTCTGGGTTTCCTCTGGGTGCCGCACTTCCCTCCCACAATTTGAAAGATGTGCTGGTTCGGGTGCATTGGCCCTCAGCGTACCTGAGCAATGTGGCAAGTTGGGGATTTTCACGGTAACTTCATTGCAACGTCAATGTAAGGCTAATTAGAATAGAATCCCTACAGTACAGAAGGAGGCCATTTGGCCCATGGTGCCTGCACAAACACCCATCCTATCCCCATAACCCCACAGAATTACCCTGCTAAACCCCCTGAAGCTAGGGTCAATTTAGCATGGCCAATCACCCTAACCTGCACATCTGTGGGAGGGAACTGGAGCACCCGGAGGAAATTCACACAGACACAGAGAACGTGCAAACTCCACAAGACAATGACCCAAGCTGGGAATCGAACTTGGGTCCCTGGTGCTGCAAGGCAGCAGTGCTAACCACTGTGCCATCCTAAGTATTTGTTGTGACACGAATAAATTAAAAGACTTAGTCCGATTTCTGAGGTGGGATTCTCCAACCTCATTCACCCCATCAGGGCTGCCAGCTAGAACGGAGAATTTGGCGCTCAGCCAAAACTTCATTCACCGCAGCAGGGCTGGAGAATCCCAGCTGCAGGCGAGGTCAGAGATCATCAGTGCTGTCTTGCTGAACTGAAACAGACCTATGTCACAAAGGCATCTTCTGTTCCTGTGACTATGTCACTATTTCACTCCGTATGCCAATTTTGCTTTTGTTGTGGAGTTGAGTTTGTGAAGTTGGAATGTGGTAAAGATGTAAAAAAAAAGGTAAAAATGAGAGGGAAAAAGCACTGCGTGGTCCCTTTAAAAGCTGGGGTTGTGTGTCAGTGCTTGGAAATGCAAAATACATCAAGTCCCAGACTGAAACGTCTGTATCAAAAAGTCAAGCAGTAGTCCTAACAAAGACAACCTGCTTTAAATTTAGCCTAATCAATTTAAAGCAGCCACTCAGCTACCAAGAAGCTATAAAATTAGAATATGATGTTGTTGACAAAATCAGCCTAGTGTAGGAAAATTGACAAGTCATCACACGTATAGAAGCGACTGCAAGGGAGGGGAAGGAGAAGATAACATCTGCCACCTCTCAAGCCTTGAGAGAAAGAGTGACCAAATGTCAGTTGTCAAGAGCTAAGAGCTCTGAGCTCTCAACTCTGTCAGCTTCAGATATCTCTTAAAAGAACACATCACCTAGCCAGCAAAAGTTAGTAAATCAGAAATAAACTTACAGAAAAACATACAAAGCTGGTTGTATATTTTTTGAGACTGACAAATTCTATTACGTTTTTTTTCTAATGAATGGGCATTGTATTTATTTGAACAGCACTCCAGTAGTATATTACTTTAACTGATATATTACTTGTTCAGTTAAAGCTCCCGGTTGGTTAAATGAATAAATTAAGTGTTCATTTTAAAGTGAGTGTGGGGTATTTCTGCGAGTTACCCATTAGACGTTACTGAGGGACAGTTCACTCCTTCCCACACACTTTAAAGAGATTATGAGGCGAGGAATTCCTCTCTGGGGGAGCCAACATGTCCGTCATAACGCTGGGCCCTTTAGCAAGGTCCAATCCATCGTCCATTTCCCAACACAGTTCCCGACACCTGGACCAATCACCGTGATTTGAACGTGAGTTCAAATTCCACAGGGAGAATTTGCCTTCAAAACCTGGAAGCTGAAGCCGGTAAACGTGACCAGAAAATCGTCAGGGTATCAGAAATACACAAGTTGCTTATGCTTATCCTTTGGGAAGGAATTCCATCTGGCTGATGTGACTCCAGTCTCCTGGCAACACAATACAGCCCTAACTGCCCTCCGAAGGGTCACAGAGTCAGAGGTTTGGAACTTGGAAACATGCCCTTCTGCCCAACTTGTCCATGCTGCCCTTTTTTAAAGCCCCCAAACTAATCCCAATTGCCTGCATTTGCCCCATACCCTCTAGACCCATCTTACCCATGTAACTGTCTAAATGCTTTTAAAAAGACAAAATTGTACCCGACTCTACTACTACCTCTGGCAGCTCATTCCAGACACTCATCACCCTCTGGAAAAAAAATCGCCCCTCTGGACCCTTTTGTATCTCTCCCCTCTCACCTTAAACCTATGCCCTCTAGTTTTAGACTCCCCTACCTTTGGGAAAAGACATTGACTATCTAGCTGATCTGTGCCCCTCATTGTTTCATAGACCTCTATAAGATCACAAGCCACTGCATCATTTTAAAGAACATAATTAGAGACATGCCAGCAATGCTTACAATTCCCAGAATGATTTTCTCTTTAGTTTAGACAGGTATTTATCTTTTCTACTGCTGTTTAGCTTCTGCCTGGATTTGATTTGATTTAATTTATTATTGTCACATATATTAACATATAGTGAAAATTATACAGACAAAACATACCGTTCATAGAGAAGGAAAGGAAAGAGTGCAGAATGTAGTGTTACAGCCATAGCTAGGGTGTAGAGAAAGATCAACCTAATGCAAGGTAGGTCCATTCAAAAGTCTGACAGCAGCAGGGAAGAAGCTGTTCTTGAGTCGGTTGGTACATGACCTCAGACTTTTGTATCTTCTTCTTGAAAGAGGAAGGTGGAAGAGAGAATGTCCGGGGTGCGTGAGGTTGTTAATTATGCTGGCTGCTTTGCTGAGGCAGCAGGAAGTGTAGACAGAGTCAATGGATGGGTTTGCGTGATGGATTGGGCCACATTCACAACATTTCCTAGTTCCTTATGGTCTTGGGCAGAGCAGGAGCCCATACCAAGCTGTGATACAACCAGAAAGAATCCTTTCTATGGGGCATCTGTAAAGGTTAGACAGAGTCGTGGCTGACATGCCAAATTTCCTTAGTCTCCTGAGAAAGTAGAGATGATGGTGGGGCTTTCAACTGTAGTGTCAGCATGGGGGGACCAGGACAGGTTGTTGGTAATCTGGACGCCTAAAAACTTGAAGCTTTCGACCTTTTCTACGTCGTCTGGAGGAGGTACCAGAGATCTGAAGATCTCGACACAAGCAAAATCCAATTTTTTTGAGGGTAAAGAGTTAAAAAGGAAGAAAGAATCACAAGGGTAGGATATTGTTCCCTTTCCATGGTGTGTTTCACAGTGGCAGGAGATGGCACATTAATCGCTGATGTGGGATCTTAAGATCCCACTGTTGTGGGTGGGATTTCCTGTTGAAAAGCAGGATAACCAGCAGTTTGGGTGCACTATAGTGTGAATGGCAGGAAGGTTTTAACGTTACTCTTTACACAGTTAGTGGTAATCTGAACGAGATTTACAGCCAATGAAATACTTTATAAGAATAATCACTGTAATCAGGGGACCAGGCGACCATATTAATACTTGCACCATCTTCTGTAGCAATGGATCTCTCCGTCATAGCTTTCAGAGCGGCAATGTTACAATAACCAGATAATCTGTTCTTGTGATGTCGATTGAGGGAGAAATCTTTTGCTTTGATTTATTATTGTCACATGTATCAGTACACAGTGTAAAGTAATGTTTCTTGCGCACTATACAGACAATGACGAGATGGAGTACAGGTGGAGGAAAGAGATAGAGAATCTGGTGAACTGGTGCGGCAACAATAATCTTTCCCTCAAAGTCAACAAAACCAAGGAGATTGTCATCGACTTTGGGAAGTGTAGTGGAGAACATGCCCCCGTCTACATCAATGAGGAGGAAGTAGAGAGGGTCGAAAGCTTCGTGTTTTTAGGTGTCCAGATCACCAACCTGTCCCTGGTCCCACCATGCCAACACTGTAGTTAAGAAAGGAAATCTGTCGTGCCAGCTACACCTTTCAGCAACTTCTACAGATGCACCATAGAAATCATTCTTTCTGGTTAACTTACAGCCTCACCCAATTAGTGACACGATGGTTAGCACTGCTGCCTCACAGCGCCAGGGACCCAGGTTCAATTCCAACCTCGGGTCACTGTCTATGTGGAGTTTGCATGTTCTCCCCATGTCTGTGAGAGTTTCCTCCGGGTGCTCCAGTTTCCTCCGACACTCCAAAGATGTGTGGGTTAGTTGGATTGGCCATGCTAAATTGCCCCTGTAGTGTCCAAAGATGTATAGCTTTAGTGGATTGGCCATGATAAGTTGCCCCTTAGTGTCAGGGGGATTAGCAGGGTAAATACATAGGTTTATGGAGATAGGGCCTGGGTGAGATTGTTGTCAGTGCAAGGTCAATGGGCTGAATGGCCTCATTCTGCCCTGTAGGGATTCTATGATTTTATTAGAAACTTTAAAGTCAATTTGTGCGTACAAAACTTACAAATCTCAACAGGGAGAAAAACTCTTGGATTTTCCATTCTTATAATCTTTAAATATTTAATATGAATTATGACAAACACACAAAATATTCATCAAAGTGAAAAATGTGAGTGCTGAGCATTGGAACACTTCCTGATTCCATCATCAAGAAGCAAAAACAACTGTATCCTGGAGTACCTTTACTGTAACAAAACATCCCAAACTGATAGAGAAAACAATCCAACACTGAGTAATACAGGGAGATAGTGTGACAGGTGCACCTGCACTTAGCAAGGAGGCAATGGCCCAGTGGTATTATCGCTAGACTATTAATCATAATGACCTGGATACCAAGGCTCAAATCCTGCCACAGCAGTTAATAGAATTTGAATTTAACTTTAAAAATTCTGGAATTAAGAACTTACTGATGACCAATGAGTTCCACAGATTCACCACTCTCTGGCTGAAGAAATTCCTCATCATCGCGGTTCTAAAGGGTTGTCCCTTTACTCTGAGGCTGTGCCCTCGGATCTGAGTATCTCCCAGTAATGGAAACATCTTCTCCATGTCCGCTCTATCCAGGCCTCTCAGTATCCTGGAAGTTTCAATGAGTCTTTGTATCAGGAAAATGTCTGCAATAATCTGCTAACCATGTACATAAAGACAGACAAGGCTGTTTAGAACATGGTTAGAGAGAGAGGGAGAGGCGGAGCGACTAATGGGTTTCAATAGGAGAGTTGGCACCACAAATACATTCAGTTAATGTTTAGAATTTGCTGCTTGAGGACGAGGGGAGGCGATGGCCTAGTTGTATTATCACTAGGCAATTAATCCAGAAACTCAGCTAATGATCTGGGGACCTGGGTTCGAATCCCGCCATGGCAGTTAATGGAATTTGAATTTAACTTAAACAATCTGGAATTAAGAAGCTACTGATGACCATGAAACTATTGTCGATTGTCAGAAAAACTCATCTAGTTCACTAATGTCTCTTTAGGGAAGGAAATCTGCCGTCCTTACCCAGTCTGGACTACAGGCGACTCCAGAACCACAGCAATGTGGTTGACTCTCAACTAGGGATGGGTAATAAATGCTGGCCCAGCCAGCGATGCCCACGTCCCACAAATGAATAAAATAAATTCGGAGGTGGGAATTACACAGCTTGTGGCCATTTAAAATTGTGGATTAGCGTTTTAAGGAGTACAGAGCTCTCACAGAGCTCCAGAGTTGGAGGGGGTCAAAATTTGAGTCAAATCTCTGCTCCCAATCCAGAGCAGAAGAGTATGGAACATTTCTGGGTCGGTAAACCCAACTTGGGACAAAGAACCCCTCGAGGGCAGGTACTAATGGGACTTGGGCCCATTATTCCATCCTTTCTGCCCCCCACCCCACAAAGAATATGGGGGGGGTACTGGGTGTGGGGAGATGGACTATCTGACACTCAAAAGTAAAGTTTATTTATTCGTGTCACAAGTAAGGCTTACACTAACACTGCAATGAAGTTACTGTGAAAATCCCCAGTAGCCACGCTCAGGTGCCTGTTCGGGTTCACTGAGGGAGAATTTAGCATGGTCAATGCACCCTCACCAGCATGTCTTTTGACCGTAGGACAAACCAGAGCACCCGGACGTAACCCACGCAGACACAGGGAGAACATGCACATTCACATGGGTGGTGACCCTAGCTGGGAATCGAACCCTGGTCCCTGGCGCTGTGAGGCAGCAGTGCTAATCACTGTGCCACCCCACCTTTTGCTGTAAACAAAACAATGAAACCAATAACAGACCTCACTCCTCACACTCCCCAGGCCCCATTAACATCTGCCACCTCACACTCCAAACGCAGGACCCCCATGAGGGTAAACTTGGCTTACCGTCTGAGGCCAGCTCTGATAGAGAGAGTGATGCACACAGCAGCTGAGAAGCCCAGACAGAGCATTCCATGGAGAAGGAAAGGACTGAAGATCTGACGTGGCCTATTTGGCCAATCACCCTATCAGTCGGGCTGGTCCACACACGGGATTGGTTGCTTTGAGCACTGATCATCCATACTGAGATTGTACTGGGCCAAGGAGCTTGGCCCCCATTGAGGCATGGGCCCTGCTGTGTGGTACTTTGTATGTCTCGCTCCCCAGGGCCCTGACAGTGAGTGCAGCAGTGGGAGTTGTGGGATTGGGCCTCAGGAATTGTTTTAGCAGAGCCAGGAATCCCTCCATCTTTACTCAGTGTTAAACATTCGAGTGGAATGTTTAAAAGACAGATAAAGAACCTGTCTACCCACTCACTAAACACAGAAGGATCTGGTGCTGAATCCTGTGTGGTTCCTTATTTATTCCCACTCCAGCCAACGTCTTCCTGTAACCCAGATGTGGTTGTGTGGCGTGACGATGAGGAATGGGTGTAATCTCTGCACAGCCATGGGATTAAAGCTCTCACTTCCTGCTCTGTACCCCAAACCTGAGTGAAGAAGGTGATGGAAACAAGATGGAAGGAAATGTGGAGGATTACCATGTTTAACATTCTGGGACCTTGGTACTAGAGTGTTTTTATTTATTCTTTCATGGGACACAGGCGTCGCTGGCTGGGCCAGCATTTATTGCCCATTCCTAGTTGTCCTTGTTCAGAGGACAGTTGAGAACCAACCACATTTTTATGGCTCTGAGGTCTCACGTGGGCCAGACCAGGTAAAGATGGCAGATTTCCCTCTCTAAAAGGAGATGAGTGAACCAGGGGATAGGCAACAAAACCTTCTCCACGATCATCCTCAACACTGGTGCCCCACAAGGCTGTGTTCTCAGCTCCCTACAATACTCCTCATACACCTGTACCTGTGCGGCCAAATTCCCCTCCAACTCAATTTTCAAGTTTGCTGATGACACCACTGTAGTGGGTCGGATTTCAAACAGTGAGGAGACAGTACAAGAGTGAGATAGAGAATCTGGTGAACTGGTGCGGCAACAATAATCTCTCCATCAATTACAACAAAACAAAGGAGATAGTCATCGACTTCAGGAAGCGTAAAGGAGAACATGCCCCCGTCTACATCAACGGGGAAGAAGTAGAAAGGGTCAAGAGCTTCAGGTTGCTAGGTGTCCAGATCACCAACAACCTGTCCTGGTCCCCTGATGCCGACACTAGTTAAGAAAGCCCCACCAACATCTCAACCTTCACAGGACGTGAAAGAAATTTGGCATGTCAGCTACGACACTCAGCAATTTATACAGATGCACCATAGAAAGCATTCTCTCTGGTTGTATCACAGCTCGGTATGGGCTCCTGCTCTGCCCAAGACCGCAAGGAGCTCCAAAGGGTTGTGAACAAAGCCCAGTCCATCAGGCAAACCAGCCTCCCATCCATTGACTCTGTCTACACTTCCCGCTGCCTCGGCAAAGCAGCCGGCATAATTAAGGACCCCACGCACCCCGGACATTCTCTCTTCCACCTTCTTCCGTCAGGAAATAGATACAAAAGTCTGAGGTCACGTATTAACTGACTCAAGAACAGCTTCTTCCCTTCTGCCATCAGACTTTTGAATGGACCTACCTCGCATTAAGTTGTTCTTTCTCTACACCCCTAGCTATGACTGTAACACTACATTCTGGACTATCACATTTCCTTCTCTATGAATGGTATGCTTTGTCTGTATAGCGCGCAAGAAACAATACTTTTCACTGTATGTTAATACATGTGACAATAATGAATCAAATGAGTTTTTCTGACAATAGTTTCATGGTCATCAGTAGATTCTCAATTCCAGATATTGAATTTAAATTCCACCATCTGCCGTGGCAGGGTTCGAACCCCGATAGCCAAAACTTTAGCTGAGTTCCTGGATGAAAAGGTCTAGCAATAATCCCAGTGGACCATCACCCTCTCCCTGCTTAGGGTTACTGTACGCTGGCAACGGGACCAGACGATTTTTGGAATTCAATACATGACATTCAAATCAAATTGGCCCAATTTAATTGACGTACAGCAGGAGACACAGTGAAACTCCTCTGATTAGGGCAATACACTGTTTTTATGGGATAATGAATCCAGTATAAAGTTACAGAGGAGTGTCATGGAATAACAATAAAGATCCCTTCTATTGTAAGTGCCCCCAATAATAGAATATTATTGAAAAAAGACAAGAAGAAGAACATTATTACATAGAATGAATGAGCAAATTATGACCTTTGCAAATCAGTTGGACGTTTTCAGAGTTAACTTAGAATCTCATTAGGTTCTGAGGAGGAAACCACTTTTGCAAATGCATCTCGTGTCTCTGGAGTACGTGACCTTGTCTCTACCTGTGCAAAGCTGGGTTTGTGCTAGCTGCTCTGATAGACCAGTCTTTGAATTGGAAAGGGAAGCTATGACTCTCCACAGGGCAGAACACACAACACAGACAAGAAACTGTGTCACTACACAATAGGAGCAGAAAGAAATCAGAGCAAGAGGAGGTCATTCAACTCCATACAGATAGTGGCCCAAGCCAGGAATTGAACCCGTGTCCCTGATGCTCTGAAGCAGCAGTGCTAACCACTATGTCACCGTGCCACCCATAAAGCTGTGACTTCTTGTTCTAGGCTCCCCATGAGGAGAAAAGTCCTCTAGATGCTACCCTGCCAAGTTTCCTCAGAATCTGATGTGTTTCAGTAGGATCTCTCTCATTCATCTAAACTCCAATGGGTCCAGCCCCAACCTGCTTTCCTCATCGCCCCAACCAATCATGTGCTTTCCCGCAGTGGAGGTGGCTTACTATTGGCAGGGTCTTCTGATACCAAAGTCAACGGTCGTTTGCATGTCTCCATCGAATCCCAACAGTGCAGAAGGAGGCCATTCAGCCCTTTGAATTTGCACTCTCTCTTCGATAAAGGATCTGGGTGAAATCCTATCCCCATGCGTTGCCCCCCACTGAGTGGCACGGTGGCACAGTGGTTAGCACTGCTGCCTCAGCTCCATGGTTTTAGGGGTTCAATTCCCAGCTTTGCTCACTGTCTTTGCAGACTCTGCACATTCTCCCCATGTCTACATGGGATTCCTCTGGGTGCTGCGGTTCCCTCCCACAGTCCAAAAGATGTGCTGGTTGAGTGGATTGGTCATGCTAAATTTTCCCTCAGTGTACCCGTACAGGCACCAGAGTGCGGCAACCAGAGGATCGTCACAATAACTTTGTTGCAGAGTTAAAATAAGTGTGCTTGTGACACTAATAAATAAACTTGAAACAAACTTACCCAACAAATTGCCCAAACCTGCACATTTTTGTACACAAATTTATAATTTAGCATGGCCAATCCACCTAACCCACACATCTTTGAACACTAAGGGGCAACTTAGAATGGCTAACATCCCTAAACTGCACATCCTTTGTGTACGCTTAAAACTGGACCAGCTGATGGGCACCATGACAGCTCAGTGACTATCACTGTTTGCTGTGCAGATACATGGATTTGGGCCAGTGTCTGTGGGAGTTTGCGCATTCTCCCTGTGGTTGCGTGGGTTTTCTCCGGGTGCTCCGGTTTCCTCCCACACCCCAAAGATATGCTCTTAGGCTGATTGGTGTAACAAATTGTCCCTAAATTATTCTCCCCTGAATCTGGTTTCCAATGGGGGTACCATAAGCATAGACCTGGGTCAAGGGTGGAGGAGGAAAAACATATTGTTAAGATGGCGGTGTGGGCTCGTTGGGCTGAAGGGCCTGTTTCCCGTGCTGTGTTGCTCTTTGTTCTATCTTTGGACTATGGGAGGAAGCTGGAGCACATGGAGGAAACCCACACAGACACAAGGAGAACGTACAAATCCAACACAGACAGTAACCCAAACCAGGAATCGAACCCGGGTCCCTGGCGCTGTGAGGCAGCAGCGCTAACCCACTGTGCCACCGTGACAGACATTAGCAAATCAGATGGGTTTTGATGACAGCGCAGCCATTTCAGGGTTGCCATTACTGATGCCAACTTTTTAATTCTAGTTTTTATTTAATTAATTAAAATTAAATCTCCCCGGTGGCTGCCATGCAATGCGATCGAGACTCTCACTGGAGTTTTGGTGCAGTAATATAATCATTGTGCTGACTTCAGCTGGTCTTTGCTGGTCATTTCTATCAACTCCCTGAAGGGAACCGGTGAAGTTGTGTTCTTGTCTCGTTATGGGACTCGTCTAGACAGAGCGGGAAGCACATCAGGTCAAGGCATCCCTAAAAATAAACGCCCAACTCCAAGCCACAGAATATAGAGCTGGAAAAACCTTTCCAAATGATGGAAGAAATGTAATTTTTTTAAACTGGCGTCACTGAGACCTGTTCCTGAGGGGAGGGGTGGGCTTCTGTCCCGAACCACAACCAAAAAAAACAGCTCATAATAGAAGACAATCGTACATCAGCGATTGGAATGAGTGTTAGTGCCTTGGCAAAACCTGCAAATGAGTCACGAAGGAACAGACACAGCAGAGCAGAGAGGGGAATGATGCAGGATTGGAGGCAGGGATACTGCCTCCATCCCTCGTAATGTTATGAGTTAGTCCACGGTATGACACTCTGTCACATCAGCAAACCCTCCTGACTGCAACACAGAGACAAGAGGCCGACACACACACAGTGCCATGGTCATTGGAAAGGTTAAAGGGCACCGTGTCGGAATTCATCTGTTGATTCGGATAGCAAAGCTCTGATTTCCCCCCTCGCCTGTTTTCACAATTGAGAATACGGGATGGCACGGCCTCACAGTGCCAGGGGCCTGGCTTCAATTCTGGCTCCAGGGTACTCACTGTCTGTGTGAAGTTTGCACATTCTCCCCATGTCTGCGTGGGTTTCCTCCAGATTCCTCCCACACTCCAAAGATGTGCAAATTCATTGCATTGGCCACGCTAAATTGTCTCTTACTGTCCCAAGTTGTGTAGAGTAGGGGGATTGACCAAACTAAATTGCCCCTTCGTGTCCAAAGATGCGCTGGTTAGGCCAATCCAGGGCACTTTCCATACTGCGAGAGGAAACCGGAGCACAGAGGAAACCCATGCAGACACGCTGAGAACATGCAGACTCTGCGCAGACAGTGACGAGTTGGGAGTTGAACCCAGATCCCTGACGTTGAGGCAGACGTGCTAACCACTGCACCACCTTGACTAGGCCTGATCACTAATCTGAATTCTCCTCAGGTATCACATCCCTCCACTTTTTTTTACATTAACAGGAAAGATATTTCCTTTCAACAAGAAGAGCTAGAGGAAGCCATTAAACCATCCCATCCAAACTCCTCTTTGTGGATGATCAAGTGCCTTGTCTAATTGACAAAGTGAATGATTCTATATTGAATGTGTCTTGCTGTGGTGATGTTGTTGATGGTGATGGGAGCTGCTATATAATTCCAGCCCTTTACTCAGTGCTGGCTCCTTGCCAAGTGAAATATTACAGACTTTATAAACCTGTCTGCCCAATAAACATTGATATCTCTGCATGTAAATATAATCAACCCAGCGGTACCCAGCGCCGTGCCGCCAGAGGGTCAAACTTTCCCCCTCTCATCTTGAGCCTGTTCCCCCTTGTAACTGACCCTTCTACCCTGGGAAATAGCCTTTTACTAACCACCTGTCTATACCTCTGTCTTTCCAGAGGAAACAATCCCAGTTTATTCAACTTCTCCTCATAGCCAACACCCTCGAGACCAGGCAACATCCTGGTGAACCTTCTTTACGCTCTCTCCAAAGCTTCCACATCCTTCTGGTAGTGTGGTGACCAGAACCGCACGCAATATCCCAAACGTGGCCTAACTAAAATTTTATAGAGCTGTAACATAACTCACCAACTTTTATACTCAATGCCCCAGCAAATGAAGGCAAGCATGCTGTATGCCTTCTATTGATTTGATTTATTATTGTCACACGTATCAACATAGTGAAAAGTATTGTTTCTTGCACTCTACACAGACAAAGCTTACCGTTCATAGAGAAGGAAAGGAGTGGGTGCAGAATGTAGTGTTACAGTCATAGCTAGGGTGCAGAGAAAGATCAACTTAATACGAGGTAAATCCATTCAAAAGTCTGACAGCAGCAGGGAAGAAGCTGTTCTTGAGTCGGTTGGTACGTGACCTCAGACTTTTGCATCTTTTTCCCTACAGAAGGAGGTGGAAGAGTTTTTTGACCACCTTATTCACCTGTGTTGCCACTGTCAGGGAACTGTGGACCTGCACGCCCAGATCCCTCTGCACGTGAATGTCCCTCAGGGTTCTGCCGTTTACAATATAATCCACACCTAAATTTGATCCTCCAAAGTGCATCACCTCCCCTTTGCCTGGATTAAACTCCATCTGCCACTTCTGTGCCTAAATCTCCAATCTAACTCTATCCTGTTGTATTCTCTGACAATCCCAGGCACTATCAGCAACTCCGCCAATCTTTGTGCAATCCGCAAACTTGTGGACCAGACCCCACATTTTCCTCCAGATCATTTCTATATACTACAAACAAGGGCTGGGGATCCTTTTACTGGTGTCAATATTTATCCTTCAATCAATCAATCTCACTAAATGAAAGTATGTGACCAGCATCAGTTTGTGGGAGCTTAAATCTTAGAATCCCTGCATTAGAGACAGAGGCCATTTGGCCCATTGAGTCTGCACTGACCCTCGACATAGCATTTTACCTGCGCCCACTCTCCGCTCTGAATGGAACCCTTCTGCTAGTGATCCCAGGTTGGAGTCTATTTGTGTCAGGTTCTCTCTTTGGAACCAAGCTGTTCCGAGCTGAAACGATGATCCAAGTATTCAGCAGTTACTGAGCAATTCAGTAATGAAACAGATAGAATCAGACTGGAATAAATGAGCAACTCCTTTGCCAAGTTCAGTTTTCCATAAACTGTAGATTAATGCAACCAATTTGTATGCCTTGCTATATCATGCATTTAATTAGCCTGTCAGGAAATCAATCTAAACAGAATTAACACAGAAGAAACACAGAAAAAAAAAATCCACATCTCACCCGCAGGTGATTTGTGTTCTGTACAATAGGAATGAACGTGAAGGGGTTTGGGTCCATTGGGAATGTGTACAGTGGAAGTGAACGTAAAGGGGTTCATAAGAAATAGGAGCAGGAGTAGGCCATCTAGTCCCTCAAGCCTGCTAGATAAGATCATGGCTGATCTGATAGTGGTTCAGTTCCACTTAACCCCCCACTCCCCATAACCCTTAATTCCTTTACTGGTCAGAAATCTATCTACCTGTGTCTTAAAATACAGGTAACAAGGTAACCTCCACTGCTTTATTGGGCAGAGGATTCCAGAGATTCACTACCCTCTGGGAGAAGAAGTTCCTTCTCAACTCTGTTCTAAATTGACTCCCCCTTATTTGAGGCTGTGCCCTCTAGTTCTTGTTTCCTTTCTAAGTGGAAATAATCTCTGTTTCTACCCTATCTAGCCCCTTCATTATCTTGTAAGTCTCTATAAGATCCCCCCTCAGCCTTCTAAACTCCAACGAGTACAAGCCCAACCTATTCAATCTCTCCTCATAGGCTAACCCCCTCATCTCTGGTATCAGCCTGGTGAACCTTCTCTGCACCCGCTCCAAAGACAATATATCCTTTCGCAAATAAGGGGACCAAAACTGCACAGAATACTTCAGTTGCTGCGTCACCAGTACCTTGTACAACTGCAGCAAGACCTCCCTGCTTTTATACTCCATCCCCCTCACTATAAAGGCCAACATTCCATTCAGGTTCTTTGGGAGTGCGTACAGTGGGTGTGCACAGGAAGTGGTTTGTGTCCATAGGAATTATCTACAGTAAGAGTGAGCAGGAAGGGGTTGGGGTCCATTGGGATTGTGCAGAGTGGGAGTGAACGGGAAGGGGGTTGGGTTCATTGGGAACACAAGTTATTTTCCCCAGATGTTTCTCGAAGGCATTTAATCTTATTGTGCAAAAACAATAGAATATTAATTGATCTACTGATAGGTTTAGCTCATTCCAGCAGCTGGAAACATTCAAGTTTCCTGATTAAACATTCGTTGAGTTTATGAGTTATTTATGCTCTGCACCTTGGTTAGATTAAATCTTTAGGTTGCCACAATGCTTGTCACGTGTCCTACGACTAAATTTAATTAGGTTATAAACAGACTGCCCAGCCTTAGATAATTGAGGAATTTTTTAAAAAATATTCATTCATGGAATAGGGGCCAGCACCTATTGCCCATCCCCGAGGGCATTTGAGAGTTAACCATATTGCTGGAGTCACATGTAGGCCAGACCAGAGTAAGGACAGCAGATTTCCTTCCCTAAAGGACATTAGTGAACCAGATGGATTTTTCCAACAATTGACAGTGGTTTCATGGTTGTCAGTAGATTCTTAATTCCAGATATTTATTGAATTAAAATTTCACCATCTTCCATGGCGGAGATTTGAACCTGAACATTACCCTGCATCTACTGGATAACTAGTTCAGTGACAGTATCAATGCGCCACCATCCCCCCCAAACATGTTTTAGAAAGGATATGGGAAGGGTACCATTTAAAAAGGAGAGATGCCATGGTCAACAAAATAACTTAATGAACTGAATCACTTAAATCATAGAATCCTTACAATGCAGAAGGAGACCATTCAGCCCATTGAACCTGCGCTGATGACAATCCCACCCAGGCCATATTGCATAACCCCACCTATTTATCCTGCTAGCCCCCCCCGACATGAAGGGAGAATTTAGCATGGCCAATCTACCTAACTGTATGTCTTTGGGCAGTGGGAGGAAACCAGACCACCCTAAAGAAACCCACACAGACACAGGGAGAATGTGCATTACGTGCGCAAATCAGAGTGTAATGTTAAGGTTCCGACAGTCTGTTTAATGACTTAGTTGCCACCTTTTAGCCAGTGTGCAATGAACACACAGGGGTTAGTATCGAGATGTATTGCAGTCCAATTGTCAGCTTTGATCTATTAAATCACCGATGCCTGCTGAGACTGGATCGTCAACTTTGACCAAACCAGTCTGAGATTGCCAGATGTAGGGAGATTGGTAGATCAGTCAGTCTATTGTGTGCGTGTGTCACAGGCAAGGTACCACATGCTGCACGTTACCAGATGTGAGTGAACTGTCAGTTTTGATCCAGTAATATGTGCCACACCAGATGTGGGGAGCTGTCAGCATGCTGTTCAAGTCAAGAAAGAGATTGGATCTTGCTCTGTGCTGCAGAACTTGTTCATCTAATCCTACAGGATTTAGTAATAAAACAATACAGGTAATAAATATAAACAGTCACAGTTCATTCATAGCTTTGACAATAGATGTGTTGATTAAGAAATTGGACTCACACCCAGATAGATCTAAGCCTCTATGTCTCGTATCCACCTTGTGGCTAAAAGTACTCTTCAAAACTCAAATTAGAAGCAAATTGTTTTTTGAAAAATGTGTTCTTTTTACTGCTAATTATATCTACAGTTAGTAGGTCACACTAAGCTCAGTCCAAAAGGTCCCCTGTTACTTGACAGGACTTTAATCAAGGAATCATAGACAGTGATGGAACAGGGAATCTTCTGTGTCCAAAAAAAAATAGCACTGCTGTCTCACAGCGCCAGAGGCCCAGTTTGATTCCAGTCTCAGGTGACGATTTTGAAATATCACAGAGTCCCTACAGTGCAGAGGGAAGCCATTCAGCCCATCAAGGCTGCACCAACTCTCTGACAGAGTATTTTACCCCAGGTCCTCTCTCCCTGCCTTATCCCCTTAACCCTGCACATTCACAAGGCTTACTCCGTGTGGAGTTTCCACATTCTCCCCATGCCTGTGGAGTTCCCTCCCGGTGCTGCAGTTTCCTCCACACTCATGCTAAATTGTCACTTCATTTGATTTGACTTATTAGAAGAGAGAATGTCCGGGGTGCGTGGGGTCCTTTATTATGCCGGCTGCTTTGTCGAGGCAGTGGGAAGTGTAGACAGAGTCAATGGATGGGAGGCTGGTTTGAGTGATGGATTGGGCTACATCCATGACCTTTTGTAGTTCCTTGCGGTCTTGGGCAGAGCAGGAGCCCAGACCAAGCTGTGATACAACCAGAAAGAATTATTTTGATGGTGCATCTGTAAAAGTTGGTGATAGTCGTAGCTGACACGACAAATTTCCTTTTTGAGTTCTGAGAAAGTAGAGGCATTGGTGGGGCTTTCTTAACTATAATGTCAGCATGGGGGGGTGGGGGGGAACCAGGACAGGTTGTTGGTGACTTAGACACCTAAATACTTAAAGCTCGCGATCATTTCTACCTCACCCCTGTTGATATAGACAAGGGCACGTTCTCCTTTACGCTTCCTGAAGTCGATGACAATCTCCTTCATATTGCTGACATTGAGAGATTATTGTTGCCGTACCAGCTCACCAGATTCTCTATCTCATTCCTGTACTCTGTCTCGTCATTGTGTGAGGTCTGACCCACTACAGTGGCGTTGTCAGCAAACTTGAAAATGGAATTTGGCCGCACAGTCACAGGTGTATAAGGAGTATAGTAGGGGGCTGAGAACACAGCCTTGTGGGGCACCGGTGTTGAGGATGATTGTGGAGGAGGTGTCGTTGTCTATCCTTACTGACTGCGGCCTGTGGGTTAGGGAATTCAGGATCCAGTCGCAGAGGGAGGAGGTTCAGGCCATGGGTTTTGGAGATGAGTTTTGTAGGAATAATGATGGTGAAGGCTGAGCTATAGTCAATAAATAGGAGTTTGACTGAGGTGTCTTTGTTATTTAGATGTTCCAGGGTTGAGTGCAGCGTCAGGGAGATGGACCTGTTGCAGCAGTGGGCGAACTTATCAGTAAACGGATCCAGGCAATCCGTTTGATAAGGACTTTCAAGGAATGCAATGGCATTGTGGTTTTGTCATTGGATTTGTAATCCAGAGACGCAAGGTAATGTTGTAGGAACCTGGGTTCAAATCCCAACATGGCAGATGGTGAAATTTGAACTCAATAAAAATTTGGAAATTGAATTCAGAGGATGGTAAATGTGTGGAACTCACCACCACAGAATGTAGTTGAGGCTTCAACACTCTGGTTTCAAGAAGAAATTTGTTATAGCTCTTGGGGCTAAAGGGATCAAGGGATAAGGGTGGGATATTGAATTTGACAATCAGCCATGGTCAAAGAGAATGGCAGAGAAGACTCAAAGGGCTGAATGGCCTCCTCTTCCTTCTATGTAGCATAGCGTCAGGGGCCCCGAGTTCGAATCCCGGCTCAGGTCACTATCTGTGTGGAGTTTGCACGTTCTCCCTGTGTCTGCATTAGTTTCCTCCGGGTGCTCCGGTTTCCTCCCACACTCCAAAGACTTGCTGGTTAGGGTGCATTGACCCGAACACATGCTAGAGTGTGGCGCCTAGTGGATTTTCAGAATAACTTCATTGTAATGTTAATGTAAGCCTTACTTGTGACACTGGTAAATAAATGTAACATAAAAACCATTTGCTATGTTGTGTATTCAGTCAATCTTTGTCTGTCTATTCAGCAAGCTATTTTCTTGAGTCTCTTCCCAGGCTCTGTTTTGTAAGCATTGTTAGTTTATAGATTCTATCCCAGAGGCAATTAGTCCTGTGTTGGTAGCTGCTATTCTGCGGCCATAGAATTTAGAATCCCTACAGTGCAGAAGGAGACCATTCAGCCCATCGAGTCTGCACCAACCACAATCCTATCCCCATAACCCCATGCATTTACCCAAGCTAGACACTAAGAGGCAATTTAGCATGGCCAATCCACCTAATCCACACATCTTAGGAACAAAGAACAGAGAAAACTACAGCACAGGAACAGGCCCTTTGGCCCTCCAAGCCTGCACGACCATGCTGCCCCATCTGAACTAAAACCCCCTATCCTTCCTGAAAGAACAAAGAAAAGCTTGAGAGGAAACCAGAACACCCAGAGGAAACCCACGGAGACACAGGAAGAACGTGCAAACTCTACACAGGCAGAGACCCAAGCTGGGAATCAAACGCATGTCCCTGGCGTTGAGGCAGCAGTGTTAACTACTGTGCCACCGTGCCACCCTTCTGTTTAACAACCTTGTGGAACCCTCCCTGTGGATTCGGTGGATCATTTGATCTGTTGCATTGCCTACCAATGTGGTTCCAGTAAATCATGCAGTTTTACAGATCACAGTTCACATCGCCATTTTCTACCCGATTCTGATGCGGAGATGCCGGCGTTAGACTGGGGCAAGCACAGTAAGCAGTCTCACAACACCAGATTAAAGTCCAACAGGTTTATTTGGTAGCACGAGCTTTTGGAGCACCGCTCCTTCATCAGGTGAGTGAAGGAGCAACGCTCCAAAAGCTCATGCTTCCAAATAATCCTGCTTGGGCTTTAACCTGGTGTTGTGAGGCTGCTTACTGTGTCTACCTGACGGACAGGATCAGAGCAGTTCATTGCTTCGGAAAGCTAAGCTAGCACCTTGCCTCTGGGAGTCAATCCGCACAGAACCAGTTGAGAAATCCTTCTCCACTGCAAATATATCCAATAAATTTCCACTCAAATTGTAAAAGTCTATCTTGCAGACAGTATTCCCACGGTGTCATTATTACCTCACTGATAAATCTGTTCCATTCTGTTCTTCTACCTGCCAATGACATTTTACAGGGTAGCAAAAAACCTTTACTTAATTGACAAATCACTGGATTTGTCGTTGTGTTCGACACAGAGTGGAGAAGGGCGAGATTTAACATAAACAGGGGCACAAAGTGGGCTGTGGTCAACTGGCCATCGGTCAGACAGTGATTAGAATGGAAAGGTGTGAGGAGACAGGGTAGGGGCAAACTGAGGGAAGGAGGTACTGAGGCAGGGGGCTGCACTGATGGAGAGATGCACACCAGGCCAGGGGGGGATACAGAGTCAAAGGGTATAAAAAGTTTATTTCTTAATGTCAGAAGTAGGCTTACATTGACACTGCAATGAAGTTAGTGAAAATCCCCTAGTCGCCACACTCTGGCACCTGTTTGGGTAACACTGAGGGAGAATTTAGTGTGGCCAATGCACCCTAACCAGTACGCCTTTGGGAGAGTGGGAGGGAACCAGACTGGCTGGAGGAAACCCACGCAGACATGGGGAGAACGTGCAAACTCTGCACAAACAGTGATCCAAGCTGGGCATCAAACTGGGGTTCCTGGCGCTATGAGGAATTGTGATAAACACTGTGCCACCTGAGGAAGGGGATATTTGTTTCATGACTTATATTTTAAAACGGTAATCTGTGAATTTAGATAAATCACTCCAAACTTCACATCTGATATCAAAATATTTGAGGACAGAATATATTTGAAATTGCAGAAACCGTACAGTGCAGAAGGAGGCCATTCAGCCCATCCAGGCTGCATTGACTGTCTGACAGAGTATTTTACACAGGTCCTCTCTCCGCCTTATCCCCATAGCCCCACACATTAGACATGGCTAACCCACCTAATCTACACATCTTTGGACATATATCCCAGACATTCTCTCATCCACCTTCTTCTGTTGGGAAAAGGATTCGGACTTTTGCACCAGCCCAAGGAGCAAAACCAAAGAACGATACAACCCGTCTAAACGGGCTGAATGTGGAGGGAGTTGAGCCAAATTTCTGTTTCTCTCTGGAGCAGAGAGAAAAAAAAACAAGAACACGCTGCACAACCGTAGGACACTAGAGGGCAAAGAGCCAATTTACTGATGTTGGCCAGCTCCAAGAGAAAAAGAAAGTTTGTTCATTAGTGTCACAAGTAAGGCTTACATTAACACTGCAATAAAGTTACTTTGAAAAATCCCCTAGTTGCCACATCCCAGCACCTGTTCATGTCAATGTACCCTAACTAGCACATCTTTCAGAACGTGGGAGGAAACTGAAGCACCCAGAGGAAACCCACGCAGACATGGGGAGAACATACAGACTCCGCACAGACAGTGACTCAAGCCGGGAATCGAACCCGAGTCCATGGTGCTGTGAGGCAGCAGTGCTAACCACCGAGCCAGCCCAAGAAAGAGACAATTGAGAAGAGAGAGACAGAATTTAGAGAGAGCATTAAGGTGAGAGAGAGAAAGCATCAAGAGAGGGAGAATGGAGAGACCGAATTGACAGAGAGAGCAAATTGAGGGAAAGAGAATCACAACAGGGATTTGAGACAGAGCAAGAGAGGGAGAATTGAGAGAGAAAGAGGGAGAGAGAGAGAGGAAAAAAAGAGTTGAGAGAGAGAGAGAGACACAGAGAGAGACAGAGAGCGAGAGACAGAGAGAATTGAAAGGGAAATAAGAGACGTCTTAGGAAAAACCTGAGTTTGATACAAGTTCAGAAAAATAAAGAAATATAAAAATAACTTGGTCTCTGAAAAACTCCTACAGACCCCTAGTTCTGGGCTCCCCCACATTCTTTCTGAATCTACCCTGTCTAACCCTGTTAGAATTTTATAAGTTTCTATCAAATCCCCCCCCTCACTCTTCTAAACTCCAGTGAATATAGTCCTAAGTGACTCAGTCCGGTGGAGCAGAGAGAATTCTGAGCATGTCTAAACTGTGCCGAAAAGATTCCCAACATTCCGAGAACAATACAGCAGACAAGAGACCAAGGGTCTACACAAGATCAGACTGACTTGCAAATGTCTGAATGGGGAAGAAATGAAAATGAAGTATTTCCCTTCTCCCAGTGTGTAGTGCAGTAGGAAGCACTGTTACCCTATTAACAACCGCTCATTGCCGAGAGGAGGAAATCAATGGATTATCACAGTAAATGATCCTTAAAGAGATTCAATCATCCTCAGCTTATCCGCACACCCCATCCGCGTTCCAGGACCACTCAAGAATTGCCTTGCATTTTCTTCAGTCAGGAAGAAATCCAATTACATTTCCACTGTCAATTTTAAAAGGACAAACTCAAATTGAGGAGGCATTATAAATAAATTCAGGCATAACAATACATTTTCGCCACTGCTGACCCTTATTGCAAAGTGCACATTATGTCCCCAACAGATTAGCGGCAGGCAGTTCTGGAGACTCTCAGCAATAATTCTCATTCCAGCTGACAGACCAAGCCAATAACACAATATTGGATTGGCTTGCAAAAAGCTGATTGCGTCTCATATACTAATTTCTCGTTTTAACCGGGCAGCTTCACTGATTTGAAAACTCTGACACGGTGTCATATCTTTCCCCTCATTCTCTTGAATGTATTTAATTCTCCTCCGCAGTGCAGTGGCAAACTCGGACTTCTGTGTCTTCCCCAGCCGGGGATCACCTACAAAAAAAAGTGTGATGTTTGTTCTCTGTGTGTGGGACAGTTACACAGGATTTACAAAAGAACAAAGAAAATTACAGCACAGGAACTGGCCCTTTGGCCCTCCAAGCCTATACCAACAATGCTGCCCCGACTAAACTTAACTCCCTACCCTTCCAGGGCCCATATCCCTCTATTCCCATCCTATTCATGTATTTGTCCAATGCCCCTTAAAACTCACTATTATATCCGCTTCCACTATCTCCCCCGGCAGTGAGTTCCAGGCACCCACCACCCTCTGTAAAAAATCTGCCTCATGCATCTCCTTTAAACCTTGCCCCTCGCACCTTAAACCTGTGCCCCTAGTAATTGACTTTCACCCTGGGAAAAAGCTTCTGACTATCCACTCTGTCCTTGCCCCTCAATCTTGTAGGTTTCTATCAGGTCTCCCCTCAACCTCTTGTCATTCCAGGTCATGGCTGATCTCTCCCTGGTCTCAAATCCACTTGTTCCCCATATCCCTTTAACCCTTTCTTCAGTTAGGAATATATCTGTCTTCCTCTTGAAACCATTTAAAATGTTTGAGGGCGGGATCTTCCAGGTGTATTCACCCCCAAACCGGAAAATCCCACCCGAGATCGACAGATCTTTGCATGCTCCATGTCCCGCCTGCGATCATTCCTGAGGCTGGTGCGATGGGGAAGTACCACCCTCGGACTCCACCTCACTATGAAGCAAAGAGTTCCACAAATTCACCACCCTCCTCATCTCAGTTTTAACTCTACTGTCTCAGTAGAAGCCCCACCGGCAGTGCACCCCCACCAGAAGATTTCCCACTGGCATGATTTAAAGTTGATTTATTACTCTTACAAGAAAGGCTTACATTAACACTGCAATGAAGTTACTGTGAAAATCCCCTCGTTGCCACACTCCGGCGCCCGTTCGGGTACACCGAGGGAGAATTTAGCATGGCCAATGCACCCTAACCAGCATATCTTTTAGACTAAGGGAGGAAACCAGAGCACCCGGAAGAAACCCACGCAGACATGGGGAGAATGTGTGGACTCCAAAATAGACAGTGACTCAAGCTTGGAATCAAATTTTGGTCCCTGGCACTGTGAGCTAAACACTGCTACCATGCTGCCCGGATCCCTGGCACTGTGAGGCAGCAGTGCTAACCATTGTCCCACTGCCTGTATGGTGATGTCAATGATATTTCCCATTGGGCTGCCCAGTAGCAGTGGTTAGCACTGCTGCCTCACAGCGCCAGGGACCCGGGTTTGATTCCCGGCTTGGGTCACTGTCTGTGTGGAGTCTGCACATTCTCCCCGTGTTTGGGTGGGTTTCTTCTAGGTGCTCCAGTTTCCTCCCTCAGTGTAAAAGACGTGCTGGTTAGGGTGCATCGGCCGTGCTAAATTCTCCCTCAGTGTACCCGAACAGGCGCCAGAGTGTGGCGACAAGGGGATTTTCACAGTAACCTCATCGCAGTGTTAATGCAAGCCTTACTTGTGACACCAATAAATAAACTTTAAGAAATAGGAGCAGACAATCTCACCAGTAGCACCATCTCCCGCCTGCAGGAAACACAAGCTGGGCAGTGAGAGAACGTCTCTGTTAATCCTATTCCTCCCTGCACAGACACTGCCAGACCTGCTGGATTTTCCGTTATTATTTGCGATTTCCAGCACCCTCGCTCTGGCCTCCTTCCGCTCTGTCTGTGTGGGGCTGGCCGGGGGAAGTCAGAATGACTGATTTACTTTGTGGAATTTCTCTGTGTTCATCGCAGTGTAGTATCAGGATTCCGTATTTGCAACATTACAAGGACAGAGTGATAGTGTCTGATTTACTGGCATCATAACTGACTGCACTTCAATGCAATGAATTTTATGTGAATGCTTTTCTGTATGTCCTGAGAGATGTGATAAGGAGCTATATAAATGTAAATTCTTTCTAATCTCCTCGTGGTGTTGGCTGATGAAAGAACATTGGTGAGGACACTAGGGAAACTTGTTTTCTTAGTGTCAATCCTGCTGAACTGTCGGAGAGTGTGTACACCCGGTACCTGATCTGAAGATAGCACGGGGTGAAAAGAAGAGGCCTTTCATTTTTTTTTATATATAGAACATTTCAGGATCAGACGTCCCAAATCACTTTAAAGTTAGTGCAGTATTTTGGGAGTGTAACCTATGCTATGAGGCACAACAACCAATCTGCGCACAGCAAGACTCCACAGATAACCGTGTGCCAGTGGCCGTACTGTCCGTTTAATTGAGAAGTAAATATCGCCCAGGATACTGGGGAGAACTATTTCTTTTTGGAATAGCAGCATGCGGTCTTAAGTTTATTTATTATTTTCAAATGTAGGCTCACATTAACCAAAAAAGAGAAAATGCTGGAAAATCTCAGCAGGTCTGGCAGCATCCATAAGGAGACAGAGAGAGAGCTGGCGTTTCGAGTCCCTTTGTCAAAGCCCTTTCAGTTTCTGATTCCAGCATCTGCTTTAATCCTAGGCTTACATTAATGCTGCAATGAAGTTACTGCGAGAATCCCCTAGTCACCACACTCCGGCACCTGTTCGGGTACACCGAGGGAGAATTTAGAATGGCCAATGCACCCAAACCAGCAGACTGCAGGAGAAAACAGGAGAGAACTCACACAGACATGGGGAGAATGTACAGACTCCACACAGACAGTGACCCAAATCGGGAAGTGAATCCAGATCTTTGGCGCTGTCAGGCGGCAATGCTAACTACAGTCAGATCTTTTACATCCTCTTGTATAGACAGACAGGTCCTCAGAACTGACATCCCATTTAAAGAACAACACTGCAGTACAGCAGTGGGCGTATCAGCTACCAGGGTCCATGAGGGTCAGCGTTGCAGACTTGGGTGTGCAGACTGGCTGAGGGAATATTAAATCTCTAAGTATCTGATCACCATGGCACAGTCATCCTTGGCATATTTGGAAGTTGGGCATCTTGGAGAGCTGGCAGGTGGGCTACAGTGGATGTGTGAAGATGGTGTGGGCAGCACAGTGGCACAGTTGTTAGCACTGCTGCCTCACAGTGCCGGACACAGGTCCGATTCCCGGCTCAGATCACTGTCTGTGTGGAGTCTGCATGTTCTCCCTGTGTCTGTGTGGGTTTCCTCCAGGTGCCTCAGTTTCCTCCCACAGTCCAAAAATGTGTCGGTTAGATGGATTGGCCATGCTAAATTGCCCCTTGGTGTCCAAAGATGTGTAGGTTAGGGGGATTAGCCATGGTAAATTGCGACGTGATGTCCAAAGATGTGTATGTTCGATGGATTGGCCATGCTAAATTGCCCCTGGGTGTGTAAATTAGCCATGGTGACTTTCAGGTTGTGGGTGCAGCTGTGTTGGATGCTCTTCAAAGGGTTTGTGTACACATGATGGACTGAATGGCCTTCTTGCGCACTGTAGGGATTCTATGGTTGGAATATTCTTTGCATTTAACACTTAACTGCAGATCATTTTTTAAATCCCAAATTGCATCCAGGTGCTCTCAGTGCAATATTTACTGGGGGTACAGAAACAGGGAATGCTGGAAAACCTCAACAGGTTTGACAGCGTTTTTGGAGAGAGAATAGAGCCAACATTGCTAGTCTGACCCTTTATCAGAGCTTGCATCCAGATTTGAAATGTTGTCTCTATTCTCTGAGGCTACCAGACCTGCTGAGATTTTCCAGCATTTTCATTTTTGTTTCAGATTCCAGCATTCACACTATTTTACTTTTATCTATTAACTGGGGAAGCAGCTGTGGACAGTTAACTAAGGAAAGAAGGTTGAATTATTTAATCTGTACCTGGGCTGAGCTAATGGGTGGAATTTGGCCATTTTCTTGGCAAAGTATCATTCTGGGCGGGAGAAGTGAAGAGTTGCCTACCGGCCTCATTGCTGGGTATTCCCATCATATTTTTAAACTCTTTGCCACAAAAATGCAGGGAGAAGTCCAGTGATATCACACTAGCGTGGAAGGCTCTGACTGAATACCCCTCCCCTCCTGCAACACAGGTTTTTAAAAGATCAGGAAAGCAATGTTAAAAAGTGCCCCAATTTAAAAAAAAATAAAACAAAATGAATACCCTGCCCATGCCCACCACAGAACCCCCTCATTGCCACGAGAATGGACTTAAGCGGGAGGTTACAATCAGATCTGCTATGATGTTATTGAATGGCAGAGTAGGCTCGAGGGACCAAGTGGTGTACTCCAGCTCCTAATCCATCTGTTTGGCTGTTTAAGCAGCAGGCAAATCTGAACCAACTTTTCGATAGAGTTGAGAGTGTTTGGTATTTCTCAGTCGGGTCATTATGACCTTTCTAAATGAAACGATACAATTATAAATAATTCCAGCCAGTGATGTGTGAGAAACTGGAAGTAGTGAGTTACTCTGGAATTCTGCTGGCTGGCAATGTGACAAAACCTTTATCAATTTGTTCTTGGGCCAGATAGTCATCAAGTCCACTATGACTCACCAGCTTTTATAGGTGCACCATAGAAAACATTCTTTCTTGTTGTCTGTTGGAAAGCATCCTGAGAGATAGGATTTATGACCATTTGGAAAGATGCAATTTACTCTGGGATAGTCAGCACGGTTTCATGAGAGATAAGTCTTGCCTCACAAATTTGATTGAATTCTTTGAGAAGGGACTAAGTGTGTAGGTGAAGGTAGTGCAGTTGCTGTTGTATACGTAGGTTTTAGTAAGGTGTTTGATAAGGTTCCCCATGGTAGGCTCATGAAGAAAGTAAGGATGTGTGGGATAGAAGGAAATTTGGCCGATTGGATAAGTAACTGGCTGTCTCATAGAAGACAGAGGGTGGAGGTGGAGGGAAAGTTTTCAGACTGGAGACCAGTTACCAGCGGTGTTCCACAGGGATCAGTGCTGGGTCCTCTGCTATTTGTGATTTTTATCAATGACTTGGAAGAGAGGGCTGAAGGGTGGGTTAGTAAATTTGCTGATGACGCCAAGATTGGTGGAGTAGTGGATGAGGTGGAGGGCTCTTGTAGGCTGCAAAGAGACATTGATAGGATGCAGAGCTGGGCCGAAAAGTGGCAGATGGAGTTTAACCCTGGTAAGTGCGAGGTGATTCATTTTGGTAGGACAAACTTGAATGTGGATTACAGGATCAATGGCAGGGTTCTGAGGAATGTGGAGGAACAGAGAGATCTTGGGGTTCATACCCACAGATCTCTGAAGGTTGCCACTCAAGTAGTTAGAGCTGTGAAGAAGGCTTATAGTGTGTTAGCGTTTATTAACAGGGGGTTTGAGTTTAAGAGCCGTGGGGTTATGCTGCAACTATACCGGACGTTGGTGAGACCACATTTGGAATATTGTGTTCAGTTCTGGTCACCTCACTATAAGAAGGATGTGGAAGCATTGGAGAGAGTGCAGAGGAGATTTACCAGGATGCTGCCTGGTTTGGAGGGTAGGTCTTATGAGGAAACTGGGGCTTTTCTCTTTAGATCAGGAGGATGAGAAGTGACTTAGAGGTTTAAAAGATGATGAGGGGGATTGATAGAGTGGATGTGCAGAGATTATTTCCGCGGGTGGATGTAGCTGTTACTAGGGGGCATAATTATAAGGTTCATGGTGGGAGATATAGGAGGGATGTCCGAGGTAGATTCTTCACTCAGAGAGTGGTTGGGGTGTGGAATGCACAGCCTGCTGTGATAGTGGAGTCAGAACTTTAGGAACTTTCAAGTGGTTATTGGATAGCCACATGGAGCACACCAGAATGATAAGGAGTGGGATAGCTTGATCTTGGGTTCACAGCATTGAGAGCTGAAGGGCCTGTACTGTGCTGTAATGTTCTAAGTTCTATGTATGACAGCTTGGTATGGCTCCTGCTCTGCCCAAGAACAGCATGTTTTGTCTGTATTGCACACAAACAATACTTTTCAACACGTTAATACATGTAACAATAATAAATCAAAGTGAAATCAAAAGTTGTGACTCAGGGCTAATTTTAAATGAAATCACCAAATTGGGAAACACTCAGGATTGGATAATAATTGCATCGTTTGACTAAAGTGGAAGGTAAATTCTGGGTGTGATGAAAAAGCGTGTTCAAACACAATCCAGCTAAAAGTTACCTTTTCAATTCCAATTTTAATTCCCTGTGTCACCTTAATCCTCTCCTGGCTAGTCAGAAACCAAAAATAAAAGCGTATCGTGAGCTGCTACTTTAGATACCAGGCTGAATACAGAAAATGCAAACTAATATGTATGTAAGTTTGTGTAATCTGATTCATTATGGTTATATAATCTCCATCCCCGGTCTAAGTTAAGATGGCTCACCGTGCATTACAATTGCAAAGAAAGAAGAGAGGTGACAGACACTATCACAAACAGGTTTTGTCATCGATGTTTCATCTTTCATTATCGCAGCTGCTTTTTTGGTGTTTCTATCAGTGTTGCATAGTCAGGATGTGAAAACAGCAGCAAAATAGCAAGAATCTATTTCATATACATTATACTCTGCAGTAAGATGCCTGACCTCAATACATACACACACACACACACACACACACACACACACACACACACACACACACACACACCTTAAAGCTTATTTATTAGTCTCAAGTAAGGCTTACATTAACACTACAATGAGGTTACCGTGAAATTCCCCTAGTCGCCATGCTCCAGTGCCTGTTCGGGTCAATCCACCTAACCAGCACGTCTTTCAGACTGTGGGAAGAAACCGGAGCACCTGGAGGAAACCCACACAGACACAGGGAGAATGTGCAGACTCCACACAGTCAGTGCCCCAAGCCAGGAATCAAACCCAGGTCCCTGGCATTGTGAGGTAACAGTGCTAGCCACTATACCATCCCATGTGCATGAAGTGCATGTTTGTGTGTTTGTGATGAAGTCTCTATTATGCACATGGGATGGCACAGTGGCTAGCATTGTTGTCTCAGTGCCAGGGACCTGGGTTCAATTCCTGGCTGGGGGCACCATCTGTGCAGAGTCTGCAC
The DNA here is from genome assembly GCF_965287045.1 of Carcharhinus amblyrhynchos. Lineage (NCBI taxonomy): Eukaryota > Metazoa > Chordata > Chondrichthyes > Carcharhiniformes > Carcharhinidae > Carcharhinus > Carcharhinus amblyrhynchos. Next base: position 1,609,600 of record NW_027649778.1, read on the forward strand.
ATTCTTCCCATGTCTGCATGGGTTTCCTCCAGATGCTCCTCCCACAGTCAAAAGATGTGCTGGTTAGGGTGCATTGGCTATGCTAAATCCTCCCTCAGGTGTACCCAAACAGGCACTAGAGTCTGGCAACTGGGGGATTTTTGCAGTAACTTCACTGCAGTGTTAAGGCAAGCCTACTTGTGACTAATAAATAAGCTTTAAAAACTTTTTCCTCTCTAAAAACAAAGAACAGTACAGCACAGGAACAGGCCCTTCAGCCCAACAAGCCTGGGCTGATCATGTTGTCCTATTTAGGCCAACCACCAATATTTCTCTATTCCCTGTCTGTTGCTGTGTCTATCCAGAGAAGTCTTAAACATGGCTAATGTGTCTGCCTCAACCACCTCACTTGGCAGTACATTCCAGACCCCCCCCACCCCACACACACAACTTCACTGAACCTTTCCCCCCTTACCCAGAACTTGTGCCCCCCAGTGTAATTGTCATTTCAGCCCTGGGTAAAAGCTTCCAACTGTTCACCCTAACCACACCCTTCAATTTTATAAACTTCTATCAGGTCACCCCCTCAGCCTCCCCCTTTCCAGGGAGAACAATCCCAGTTTATTCAATCTCTCCTCATAGCCAATACCCTCCATACCAGGCTGTTTCTTCAGAAGGAACTCTTCAAAACACAGCTAATGAAAATACAACAAAGCTTACTTTGAAATGGAAGAATAGATTTAATAAAGAAACCTCATTACCCCCAAACTTGGGACCTTGTCCTGGCCCACTTCAAACTCAACACAATTCCACATAGTTCCTTCTTTATAATGAATCAGCTGGTCAGCTGACTGTTACATCACTCTTTAATGGTTCCATGTTTTACTGGGTCACCTGACCCTTACATCTTGTTCCCATTGCTGGCATTACATCCAATCAAAGTTGTCACCGGTTACATTCTAGCACAAGTAACAGCCTGGTAAACCTTTTCTGTTCTCTCTCCAAAGCCACCACGTCACATATCAAAGCCTCTCACACGCACACTCACTCTCATCTCTCTCTCTCACACACACACACAATTTATCTTTCTCTCACATGCATACACTCATCCCTCTCTTGCACACACTCTTTCACCTCTCTCTCTCTCACTGTCACACACAATCATCTGTCTTTCTCACACATTCACACATACATACCCATGTATACACACACACAGATAATCACTCACAAACACACATACACACTCACACACACACCCATGTATACACACATAGACACGCACAGATAATCACTCACAAACACACACATACATATGCATGCATGCACGCACCCACATACACACACATGCGCATGCAGATACACACAATCACTCACAAACACATACATGCCCATGCATGCATGCACACATGTACATGCACACGTGGGTGCAGACACACACAATCACTCACATACACACACACATACATGCACACACGCTTGCAGACATATACACTCACGCACACACGCTCACTCATGGTCTGTCCATTCCTTGGTTTAAAGTTTAATCAATCACTTCAAAAACTCATCTGTTCAGCTCTGTAAAGTCCTGAGATTTGGGATGGAATTTTCCAGCCACACCCACCCCAAAGCCGGAAAATCCCACCCGAGGTCAACGGACCTTTGTATGTTCTGTGTTCCGCCTGTTACGACTCCCACGGCATGCAGGACAGGAAAACCCCATCCTGTGTCTCCTTGGCTGGGATAGGTTGGGATTAAGGATATGGATTGTTACAGTGCCGTTGGTGTGAGGTCTGGTGTTCAGTGATTCACAACTAGTTAAATATTGATGCGGCCAATCAGTCTGAGTACATAGAGCATAGAACATTACAGCACATCTACTGGCCAGAAGGGTCATTCATTTGTGTGATTCCTTACGTTCCACCAATGCTTCAGACAATGAGAAATCATTGAGTACATTCCCGAGGAGGTAGTGTCTGAGTGGGTCTGCAATTAACACTCTCTAAGGATCAGGGACCTGAAGAGAGCTCTTGACTCCGCACCGGGCAGCTGGGCGAGTTCATTCGAAGGAATAACTTTAACTCGAAACGTAGAAGGATGTGAGGCACAAAAAGGAGGCCATTCAGCCCACTGTGTCTGTACCAGACTAACTGTCAACTCAGCATGAGGGAGAAGTCTGTGTTCTGTCCCTGAGTTCCCTCTCTCATTGTGCTGCTATTGCTCATAGTTACTCCTACCAGGATGTCTGCAGTCATGGTTTCCCACACTGTCTGCTTTACACCCACAGAGCCATAGAATCCTTACGGTGCAGAAACAGGCTATGTGACCCATTGGGTCTCCAAAAAAATATCCCACCCAGGGTTTCCCTTCTGTCCCATCCCCACAGCCAAGTCACCTAACCTGCACATCTTTAGACACTTAGCGGCAAATTAGCACAGCCAATCCACTTATCATATACATCTTTGGACACTAAGGGGCAATTTAACATAGCAATGCACCTTTCCACACAACTTTGGACACTAAGCAACAATTTAGCGTGGCCAATGCACCTAACCTGCACATCATTGGAAACTAAAGGGCAATTTAGCATGGCCAATCTCCCTAACCTACACAAGTTTGGACACTAAGGGGCAACTTTGCATGGCCAATCCACTTATTACACACATCTTTGGACACTAAGGAGCAATGTAGCATGGCGAATCTATCTAACCTATGCACTTTTGGAGTGTGGGAGGAAACAGGAGCACCTGGAGGAAACCCACGCAGACACGGGGACAACGTGCAGCCCACACACACCCAAGCCGGGAATCGTACCCGTATCCCTGGCACTGTGAGGCAGCAGTGCTAAACACTGTGCCAATGTGCTGCCCACCACTGTAGCCCCCCCTGCACCCTCTCTCTGCCACCCATCATCCAGCTAAGCTTTGGATGGCCTCTCTTTCTGCTGCTCGTCTCCTCGGAGTGATCTCTGCAGCTCTCCAGCTCTGCTCAGGTGGCCGGAACACTGGAGGTTTCTTCTCCTGATGTTACATTCCGAGTTTCCTTTGCTGTTGCAATTTCAAATATCTCTCTATCTATCTTCTGGGTCCGTATATGAAATTTTTATCAGAGATCAGAGCATCCACCTTTCAAAGGCCTCCATTCTCTTCCACAGATCTCTACTTATTGGCAAGGCAGACAGGAAAGTGGATCTCGGGAGGTTTGCTTTCCATCTTACAAGCTAGACATTTCTTGCTGTTAACACTCATCCTTCATCTTTGCACCATTACTGCTGGCTATCTGAGTCCTAAATTCTCTAGCACATCCCCCAGCATCCTGCTACCATTAATCCTAAGTAAGTGAAATGATCTACTCGCCCCAGTGTGATATCATTTGCTTCAATCATCACTATAGTTTCTACCAATGCATTCCTTCCAGCGGGCGTTGGTTTGATTTGATTTATTATTGTCACATGTACTGGGACACAGGGAAATGTATTGTTCCTTGCATGCCTTACAGATAAAGCATACCATCCATGGAGAAGGAAAGGAGAGAGTGCAGAATGTAATGTTACAGTCACAGCTAGGGTCAGAAAAGTTCAACTTAATGCGAGGTAGGTCCATTCAAAAGTCTGACAGCAGCAGGGAAGAAGCTGTTCTTGAGTTAGTTGGTGCGTGACCTCAGACTTTTGTATCTTTTTCCCGACTGAAGAAGGTGGAAAAGAGAATGCCCGGGGTGCGTAGGGTCCTTGGTTATGCTGGCTGCTTTGCCGAGGAAGTGGGAAGTGTAGATAGAGTCAATGGATGGGGGGTTGGTTTGTGTGATGGATTGGGTTTCATTCACGACCTTTTGTAGTTCCTTGCGGTCTTGGGCAGAGCAGGAGTCCATACCAAGCTGTGATAAACCAGAAAGAATGCTTTCTATGGTGCATCTGTAAAACAACATTCTTTCTGTTTGTATCCTTGGGTTTTGTCTTTTTAGTGTTCGGTCTCAAACTGAATTCTAAACTCTGAGATTTTATTTGATCTGTAATGTTGTATCGAGCCTTTTCTGATTCTGTCAGTAGCACTGTGCTGTCAGCGTACTGTGCCTGTGCTGTTCCCATCTCTGATTTTTATCACTGGAGGTGTGTCCAATTCCATAAGTATTTATTCTGTGTACAGACTAAGTAATTTTGGTGATAGTACGCAGCCTCCTTTCATCCCGTCTCCCACCCTGATACTCACAATTTGATCCCAACATGGACACTGGAAGAATCTCAGATCTTTATTGTCAATGTCACATTTCAGCAGAATGTCTATTAGCTTATGGTGATATCTCATTACACATTTCTCTACCTTTCACGCTCTCTCATTATTTCTCTGTTTGTTTTTCTCTCTCTTTCCCACTGTCATGGCACAGTGGTTAGCACTGCTGCCTCACAGCGCCAGCAATTTGATTCCAACCTTGGGTCACTATTTGTGCAGAATTTGCACCTTCTCCCCATTTCTGCATGGGTTTCCCCTGCGAGCTCTGGTTTCCTCCCACAGTGATGTGCAAGTTTGGGTGGATTGGCCATGCTAAATTGTCCTTTAATATCCCTTAGAAATCTCTGGGTGGCCATTATGCAATGTGTGGAGCCTTAGTCACTGGCCTGGTGTGGGACAACCACCCAGTCTCCCTACAAAATGGTACCATCCTCAATGGCCAGCTTTGGATATTTGGAAGCAGAAAGGTTTTAGATCCTCTGTAGGGTGTCCTCGAGGTCTGCACTTAGGGCTGGTATGACACAGCTTTGCCAACCCGAGGTGCTTTTAAGACCTCTTGAATTTGCTTGGCAGATACTGGCCAAGTGTCCATGAACCTCAACTTCACGATGACTTTGTCCAACTTTGTATGTGGGGTTGGGCTGGTGGGAAGCATTGATGACTCAAGGCAACCATGTTGGTGATCTGTGTCCCTGGATGTACTAATAGACACCTAGAAGCAATGCCCAGGGTTGGATCTGAGCTGATGCTATGGGAGCAATTGGCTTGCTTTCTGCAAAGGTGCTCAGTAGAGGTTTGGGGCCCTTCACCCTGGTGTATTGTGATGAGGATACAGAGATCTGGACAGGTTGGGTGAGTGGGTTAATCAATGGCAGATGCAGAATAATTTGGATAAATGTGAGGTTACTCACTTTGGAAGCAAAAACAAAAAGGGGAGTGTATTGAGATGGATAGAAAACTGGCTGGCAGAGAGGAAACAAAGAGTAGGCATTAATGGGTGCTTTTCAAATTGGCAGGCAGTCACTAGTGGGGTGCCACAGAGATCGGTGCTGGGACCCCAGCTATTCACAATATATATTAATGATTTGGATAAGGGAACAAAATGTAAATTCTCAAAGTTTGCAGATGATACCAAGTTGGGTGGGAGGGTGAACTGTGACAAGGATGCAGAGATCCTTCAGAATGATTTGGACAGGTTGGATGAGTGGGCTAATCAATGGCAGATGCAGCATAATTTAGATAAATGTGAGGTTATTCACTTTGGAAGCAAAAACAAGGCGGCAGATTAGAATGGCTGTAAATTGGGAGAGGGGAGTGTGCAGAGGGACCTGGGTGTCCTTGTTCACCAGTCACTGAAGGTAAGCGTGCAGGTGCAGCAGGGGATAAAGAAGGTAAATGGTATGTTAGCCTTCATTGTGAGAGGTTTGGAGTACAGGAGCAGGGATGTGTTGTTACAATTATACAGGGGCCTTGGTGAGGCCACACCTAGAGTATTGTGGGCAGTTTTGGTCTCCTTTTCTGAGGAAGGATGTTCTTGCCCTCGAGGGAGAGCAGTGAGGGTTTACCAGGCTGATTCCGGGGATGGTGGGACTGATGTACGAGGAGAGATTGACTGGGTTAGGATTGTTTTCACTGGAGTTCAGACCAATGAGGGGGGATCTCATAGAGATTTATAAAATTCTAACAGGACTGGACAGGGTAGATGCAGGGAGGATGTTCCCGATGGTGCGGGGAGTCCAGAACCAGGGGGTCACAGTCTGAGGATTCAGGGTAGACCATTTAGGACGGAGATGAGGAGACATTTCTTCACCCGGTGAGCCTGTGGAATTCATTCCCACAGGAAGTAGTTGATGGCAAAACATTGAATGTATTCAAGAGGCGGCTGGATATAGCACTTGGGGCAAATGGGATCAAAGGTTATGGGGAGAAAGCAGGATTAGGCTATTGAGTTGGACGATCGGCCATGATGGTGATGAATGGGGGAGCAGGCTCGAAGGGCTGAATGGCCTCCTCCTGCTCCTACCTTGTATGTTTCTATGAAATGCCAACCATTGACATGTTGGCGGAACGTATGCACCACGATCACCATCGGCGAAGCTTCCCTTTCAATGTAACCTTTCTACACCTGTCGGGGGTTGTGGACGTTGTGAAAACCCCTTTTCCTGGAAGTGTGTTTTTTGTTGCTGGAAAGATATTTGAGGAATACACAATATTTATTGATAAAATAAAGCTGCAACAGTTACAGATACATCAGCTCAATCTTACAGTGGAATTCAGTGCCAGGACTGTGAAAAACAATTTGAAGCAATTCAGCAAAGATGAATTTACTTTCCCCGCAGGGGAATCGGTATCTGAGGGGGTTTGTCAAGGAGGATGATTGAGACCAGGACAGTTACGATGCAGTAATGTGAAAATGGCGCTCTCTTGGTGCTGCAGAACATAAGAACATAAGAACATAAGAAATAGGAGCAGGAGTAGGCCATCTAGCCCTTCGAGCCTGCCCCGCCATTCAATAAGATCATGGCTGATCTGTCGTGGCTCAGTTCCACTTTCCCGCCCTCTCCCCATAACCCTCAATCCCTTCTCTTATCAAAAACCCATCAACCCGCTTCTTAAAAATATTTAGCGAGGCAGCCTCCACCACTTCAACGGGCAGAGAATTCCAGAGATTCACCACCCTTTGAGTGAAGAAGTTCCTCCTCAACTCCGTTCTAAACCGCCTCCCCTTTATCTTGAGGCTGTGCCCCCTAGTCCTACTGTCTTTTTTGAGCGGGAAGAGTCTCTCCACCTCTATCCTATCCATCCCATTCATCATCTTATACGTCTCAATGAGATCTCCCCTCATTCTTCTAAACTCTAACGAGAATCGGACCAAAGTACTTTTTCCATCCACACCTCAATTATGACCTCAAATTTACAAGGTTGAGGGCTGATCGGATAAAATTCGACAAAATATTTACAGGGAAGGGCAGGGAGGAGAAGGACAAACTGTTGGCACCAGCTGAAGATTCTTGAACCAGGGGCCATAGCGGAAAAATCAGTGCCAAACCATTCAGGAGAGATGTTAGAAACACTTCCACACGCTGAGAGTGGGGGAGATCGGAACTCTCTTCCTCACACAGTGAAGGATGCTGGTTCAATCGATAGGTTTAAGTCTGAGAAACTTTTTTATATTTAGAGCAGGGTAGCAAGCGCTATGGGCTTAAGGCAGGTACATGGAGTTCGGCCACAGGTCACCCACGATCTTATTGAATGGCGGAGTGAACCCAAGGAGTTGAATGGTTCCCACGACCAGTTCATTATTTGCTCAATTGCAATGGGATGATGATGGGTGGCACAGTGGTTAGCACTGCTGCCTCACAGCTCCAGGTTCGAATCCAGCCCTGGGTCATTGCCTGTGTGGAGTCTACACATTCTCCCCGTGTCTGCGTGGGTTTCCTCCATGCGCCCAGGTTCCCTTCCACAGTCCAAATGTGCAGGTTAGGTTGATTGGCCATACTATATTGTCCCTTAGTGTCCAAGGATGTTGGGGGCAGCACGGTGGCACAGTAGTTAGCACTGCTGCCTCACCACCAGAGACCTGGGTTCGATTCCTGGCTTGGATCACTGTCCATGAGGAGTCCGCATGTTCTCCCCGTGTCTGCATGGACTTCCTCTGGGTGCTCCGATTTCCTCCCACAATCCCAAGACGTGTGAGTTAGGTGGATTGGCCAGGGTAACATTGCCCGTTAATGTCCAAAGATGTGTGGATTAGTGGGAGTTGTGGGGCAAATCTGTGGGCTTATGGAGATAGGTCCTGGGGAGGCAACGGTATTATCGCTAGACTATTAATCCAGAAATTCAGCTAATGTTCTGGGGACCTGAGTTCGAATCCCGCCAGAGCAGATGGTGGAATCTGAATTCAATAAAAAATATCTGGAATTATGAAACTACTGATGACCATGAAACCATTGTCGGAAAAACCCACCTGGATCACTAATGTCCCTTAGGGAAGGAAATCTGCCGTCCTTACCCGGTCTGGCCTATGTGTGACTTCAGAGCCACAGCAATGTGGTTGATTCTCGGGCAACTAGGGATGGGCAATAAATGCTGGCCCAGCCAGCGATGCTCAGGTCTCCTGAATGGATAAAAGAGAGGATGATCTGTTGGAGAGTTGGTGCAGTCTCGATGGGCTGAATGGCCTCCTTGTTCACTGTGGGGATTCTGTGATATTTGAGAAATTTATCACATTTGACTGCACACTAAACTCCGCTGCTGGCGGCATCTCAGTTGATGGTCATAGAGGTGAGAGGCTTGTGAGGATTTCAGATTATAGACATGCGTTCCTGTCAGGTTCTGATAGATGTTGATGTTATTGGGTTTCCGCCTGAGTGCAGTGATTATTCATTCACTTTTATGATATTTCTCCTCTGGTTTCTGTTTGGAGAAACCGGGGCTGACATTCCCCCATCCTTGAAACATGCAAAGAGCCTTCAAACTTAGCAAAATGAACAAATTGTTAAGGAAAGCTCAGGAACACACGTCCAATAAACTTGGAATCAATGTGAAAGCACGCGCAACAGTCAGTCAGGACTCTTTAACTCTTCGTAAGTAGCGAGCCAGCCACTGAACGGACGTAACTTTCAGAAGGTTAGTTAGCTCATCCAATTCTGATCCCACGCTTCGCCGCTCTGTCACTGGAAGCTATCTTGGCGGCCCAGAGCTTAGCACTGCTGTCTCACAACTCTAGGGACTGGGTTCAATTCCCAGCGCGGGTCACTGCCTGTGCGGAGTTTGCACGTTCTCCCTGTGTCTGCGTGGGTTTCCTCCGGGTGCTCCGGTTTCCTCCCACAGTCCAAAAATGTGCAGGTTAGGTGGATTGGTCATGATAAATTGCCCCTTATTGTCAAGGGAACTAGTTAGGGTGAATGCATGGGGTTACAGGGATAGGGCCTGGGTTGGATTGTGGTTGGCGCAGATTTGATGGGCTGAAGGGCCTCCTTCTGCACAGTAGGATTCTGAAGGTATTGTAGCAGGTTTACTCTCGCTATCTTGCTGGGTACTTTGTACATCTGATATGCTTCTCATATAAACAATACAATTCTAACTAAATATGATTTGCGACATTCTCTGCTGTTCTATTTGATCAAATCTAACAGTATCTTTGAGGCATAGACTTTAAGGAATAAATAGCATTATCACCTTATCCTTGGGTAGGGATCTAACCTTGATTATTCTTTTCCAATCTGACTCGCTCCAACTTGTGAAGAAAAGCTTTTGATTTTTGTGTGTGCTTCTCACACAAACACAGCTGCTGCTGATGGATTGTGGCCTGACAATTGTTATTGTGTGCCAGCCATCCAGAAAGGAAAACAATAGCTGCCAACTAGGGCGACACAGTGGCACAGTGGTTAGCACTGCTGCCTCACAGTGCCAGGAACCCGGGTCTGATTCCAACCCCGGCTCACTGACTGTCCGTGTGCAGTTTGCACATCCTCCCCGTGTCTGCATGGGTTTCCTCCGGGTGCTCCGGTTTCCTCCCATTGTCCAAAGATGTGCGGGTTTGGGTGCATTGGCCATGCAAACGTGCCCCTTAGTGTCAGGGGGACTAGCTGGGGTAAATGCATGGTGGAAGAGTCAATTACTAGGGGACATAGGTTTAAGGATAAGGATTTGCTTAGAAAGGACAGCAGGACTAGAGGGCACAGCCTCAAGATAAGTGGGGAGCAGTTTAGATCAGAGTTGAGGAGGAATTTCTTCACTCAAAGGGTGGTGAATCTCTGGAATTCTCTGCCCGTTGAAGTGGTGGAGGCTGCCTCGTTGAATATATTTAAGTCACAGGTAGATAGGTTTCTGATAGACAGGGGGTTAAGGGTTATGGGGAGAAAGCAGGAAAGTGGAACTGATCCACTTCAGATCAGCCATGATCTTATTGAATGGCGGGGCAGGCTCGAAGGGCTAGGTGGCCGACTCCTGCTCCTATTTCTTATGTTCTTATGTTCTTAAGGTGCGAGGGGCAAAATTTAAAGGAGATGTACGAGGTAGATTTTTTTACACAGAGAGTAGTGGATGCCTGGTTACCGTGGGAGGTAGTGGAAGCAGATGCGGTAGTGACTTTTAAGGGGGGGTCTTGACAGGTATATAAATAGGATGGGAATAGAGGGATATGGTCCCCGGAAGGGTAGGGGGTTTTAGTTAAGTCGGGCAGCATGGTCGGTGCAGGCCTGGAGGGCCGAATGGCCTGTTCCTGTGCTGTAATTTTCTTTGTTCTTTTTTCTTACTGGGATCGGGCCTGGGTGGGATTGTGATTGGTGCAGACGTGATGGACCAAATGGCCTCCTTCTGCACTGTCAGATTCAGTGATTCTACAATTCAGTAGAATGACTGGGGCGGAGGTGAAAAAGTTTCACGATTTAAAGACAAGCAACAGGATTTATTGACAGAGGCTGTGGTTTTGGTCAGAAGGTTTATTGATGGACACCATGGTTTTGGTCTGAAGAACATGATCAGTCTGTTCTCACAAACAAAATATTGGGATCCTGAGACAACCCCGGTGAGTGATGGTACCAGCCTATGGTTTTGGAACTAGACAGATTAATGATATTGATTGGTAGCACTTGGCAGACTGGCATCAGTTCCTGAAGAATGTAGAGTTACATGTTAGTGTAGGGGAGGCGATGGCCCAGTGGGATTATCGCTAGACTGTTCATCTAGAAACCCAACTAATGTTCTGGGGACCCGGGTTCGAATCCTGCCGCGGCAGGTGGTGGAATTTGAGTTCAATAAAAAAAATTATAATTAAGAATCTACTGATGACCATGAAACAATTGTTAGAAAAACTCACTAATGTCCTTTACGGAAGGAAATCTGCCGTCCTTACCTGGTCTGGCCTACATGTAACTCAGCAAAGTTGACTCTCAACAGCCCTCCAAGGGTAACTAGGGATGGGCAATATATGCTGGCCAGCCAGTAATGCCCATGTCCCACAAATGTCACCAGCCTCACTCTCTGAATCAAGTACCTCCAAAATCTTTGTATTTTTTGGGTGCTCTCTTTTCTGTTGTATTACAGAGTGTCAGATAATCATAGAATCCCTACAGTGCAGAAGGAGGCCATTCAGCCCATCGGGTCTGCACTGAGCACAATTCCACCCAGGTCCTGTCCACATAATGCCACACATTTACCCCAGCCAGTCCTCCTGACACCAAGGCGCAATTTAGCGTGGCCAATCCACCTAGCCCACATATCTTTGGACTATGGGAGGAAACTGGAGCACACGGAGGAAATCCACGCAGACACGGTGAGAATGTGCAAACACCACACAGACAGTGACCCAAGCCGGGAATCAAACCCAGTTCCCTGGCACTGTGAGGCAGCAGTGCTAACCACTGTGCCACCCTGCTGTCCAAAATGATGGCTACATCAGTATTGCCTGCCTAACAGGACCTCCTGTCTGTTGTGTAGTCTTTACCACTCTTCAGCCAATTACTCTCTTTCACTAATGTTCATGACCCTGTCCTGGGGTAGAACAGTTCCCAGTACGGTATAGAGAGATTACATCGGTTTGCACAGGATCCACGGCAGAAACAGTCCATTTGGTCCAATTACTCCATGTTCCTATCAAACACCCTTCCACTTTTCCGAATTTAAATCTACCACCATAGCCCTCCGTTCACATCCCCTCACAACTTGCCGAGTTTCCCCTTAAATGTTTCGACACAATTCATCCCAACTACTTTCACCTTGGTACCCAGGGCTGTGCTGCCATCTTTGAGGGATATGCCAAAGCTTGTAGCTGGCTCTCGCTTCTATCCATTGTAAGGGACATTGTCCGAGATTGCTCTGAGTGAGGAGAATTGAAACCTTGTGGTTGAACCTAAGGTCCTGTACAGAGCCTGCTGGTGATAGCCCCACTTTCGGACAGTACTGCCCCCAATCTTTGGACCCCGCATTTTCTTACCATCAACCTAAAATCCTAAAAATGAAAAGTCAGCCAAAGCGTCTAACCAAGGAAGTCTAGGATTGTGTAAGATTCAAAGAAAAATGATGATAAAGTTGCCAGGAATAAGGGTAGAGCTGGGGATGATGAAGATTGCGGAAGACATCAAAGGGAAACGAAGAAAGTGATGAAGAAAAGGGGGGGGGGAATGGAATCTGAACGTACATTCGCAAAAACCATTCAAATAGATCAGTGTCAAACACTCCCGATCGATATACCTCACATTTCTGATATCATCCTTGTCAATCTTCCCAGCATCATCTCCAGTGCCTCTATATCCCTGATATAACATTGCAACCAGGGCTACACACAACATTCACAGCTTCAATACAGGGAGAACACAAATCTGTCATCATCCAATTCTACACCTCTAGAGATAAAGCCTAGTGCTTGGGTTATTTCATTTTTATAATGGGTGGCATGGTGGCACAGTGGTTAGCACTGCTGCTTCACAGCCCCAGGGACCCGGGGTTCAATTCTGACCTCAGGTCACTGTCTGTGTAGAGTCTTCATGTTCTCCCCATGTCTGCATGGATTTCTACTGGGGGTTCTGGTTTCCTCCCACAGCCAAATGTGGATTGGCCATGCTAAACTGTCCCTTATTGTCCAAAGATGTGCAGGTTAGGTGGATTGGCCATGCCCCCTAGTTTTTGAAGATGTGTGGGTTAGGGGGATTAGCAGGGCGAAAAAATGGGATTACGGGGATAGGGCCTGGGTAAGATGCTCTGCCAGAGAGTCACCAAATAAAAGCAAGGAACAGTCCAGCACAGGAACAGGCCATTCAGCCCTCCAAACCAATCATGATGCTGCCTAAACTAAAACCGTAAGCACTTACGGAGTCCATACCCTTCCATTCCCATCCTATTCAAGTGTTTGTCTAGTTACCCCTTACAGACGCTATTGTACCTGTTCCCTCCACATTCACCACCGGACATTCAACACCCTCTGTACAAAAAACTTGCCTCGCACATCTCCTCTAAACTTTTCACCACACACCTTAAACCTGTGTCTCCTAGGACTTGACCTTTCTAGGAAAGAGCATCTGACTCTCCACTCTGTCCATGGTCACTCCTAATCTCTATCAGTCAGTACAGGTCAGATGGACCCAATGGTCTCTGCGCTGTGGGGCTTCTATGATTCGATGGTCTCTGCTGACTCGTGGCGTTAAGTTTGCACTGTCAGAGCTCCCTCTATCCAGCCAAGATCCACACCTTCCTAGTAATAAGAGGCCTCCCTATTCTCCTTTCCATGAGGAATTGTTTGCCCGATGCTACATGTTTATTTATGCACCTCTGCAACGCTTGGCATTCCTTCATAAGATTGATTATTGCCCCTTCCCCCGCCCCCAGATTCCAACATGTTTGTGTAATTCCCTGCACGGATTACTTTGCCACCATCCCCCGTGTTTCAGACACTGGGGTGCTTGTCACTGAGCTGGAGAATTGCTCTGGTCCTGATATCTGGATCTACAAAGATATTGCGTGGCTGCTGTTTCCCAGTCAAATGATTAATGATTGCTTTATGAACTAATTTACAATTGCACTAGAGAGAGCCGAAATCCCCTTTTAATATTAATAATATTAAGACGCTCGGTAGCAGCCGAAATTGTTTGCCTCCCACATGACCTGTGCCAATAAGGGAAAGAAAACTTGTGGCACTGGGCGACAATATTATTGGTGAAATGCCACACAGCAGGATGCGTGCCAAACCTGCCAGCACACCCAACGCCCCAGGGCAGATTCTAGGCTTCCAGGTTGCGGCTCAGTCTTTCTACAGTGTTGTGTTTCCTGAATTCACAGATCCCATTAACTCTGGCGCGGAAAGTGTAAATTCCAGAAAGTGTCTTGTTTGCCACTGAATCAACTTAAAGTTAGTCAGGAAAACATTAATCCGAGTTTGGATCAAGTCCTTGTTTTAATTGCAATCTTTCTCATTTTTGTTGATCAGAGAATCGTAGAATCCCCACACTGCAGAAGGAGGCCATTCGGCCCATCGAGTCTGCACCGGCAACAAACCCACCCGATCCCTATCCCCGTAACTCCATATATTTAACCTACTAATCCCACTGACACAGGGGCATGGTGGCACAGTGGTTAGCATGGCTGCCTTACAGCACGAGGGACCCGGGTTCGATCCCGGCCTCGGGTCACTGTCTGTGAGGAGTTTGCACATTCTCCCCATGTCTGCATGGGTTTCCTCCAGGTGCTCTGGTTTCCTTCCACAGTCCAAAGATGTGCAGGTTAGGTGGATTGACTGTGCTAAATTGTCTGTTAGCGTCAGGGGGATTTCCAGGGTAAATACATGGGGATAGGGCCTGGATGGGGTTGTGGTCGGTGCAGAGTTGACGGGCCGAATGGCCTCCTTCTACACTGTAGGATTCTATGAAACTAAGAGCCAACTTAGCATGGCCAATTCACCTAATCTGCACATTTTGGGACACTAAGGGACAATTTAGCACAGCCAATCCACCTAACCTGCACATCTTTGGAGTGTGGGAGGAAACCAGAGCATCCGGAGGAAACCCACGCAGACATGGGGAGAATGTGCAAACTCCACACAGACAGTGACCCCAAGGTTGGAATTGAACCCAGGTCCCTGGCACTGTGAGGCAGCCGTGCCAACCACTGTGCCATCCTAATTTAAACTCGGCTTTAATTGCTCCAAACCCCTGGACCGGAAGTTCACTACCCCTCCCGCCATGGGATTGGGAGCGGGTGAGGGTCGGAGCGTGGAGAGATCTCGGGCAGGATTTCACAGTTTCAGTCTGGGTGAGGCCGTGGCATGCCTTCGCCGAGCTCGATAAAGAAACCTCACCATCAGGCACTTTGTAAAACTGAGCAGTCACGTTGCGATCACTAATATCAATGCATTTCTAAAGGGTTCAGTAATTTTAACATCCTTTTCTGCCTATTTTATTTTAAACAGTGAATGTTGACAATATCATCAGGGCAAATGGCAGAAAAGAATTACTGAGCCCAGCAGTGTAGAAAGTTGAAATAACATCTGTGGAAATGCAATTATTCACCCAAAACATTGCTACCATTTTTTCACTTTAGCTGTGAACTCATTAATTCAGTTTCTGCTCACTGTCAGTTCTTTAACTCTTCCATTAATAGAAGCAGCCTTCAGTGCGAAAGGAACTGTTCCAATGTTGATGGCAGGGGTATGTTTTTATAGCTATTTCAGTCTCATCGACGTCTTAAGATCAGTGTCATCTTCCAGGATAATCTGCAGACTCCGAATATTTCTACTCATTGTTACTCAACATTTTTCATTGCTATCTCAGCATCCTTTTCTCTCAATTCATTCCTGCGATCTGGCAAGTCCAGCAGTCATTGCCCATCCCTAATTGCCCCTGGAGAGGATGGTGGAGAGCCACCTTCTTGAAATGCTACAGTCCCCCGATGTTGCAGGCACACCCACGGCACTGTTAGGCAGGGAGCTTCAGGGTTTTGACCCACCCACCGAGAAGCAAAGGCCGATATATTTCTAAGTCAGGATGGTGAGTGGCTGAGGGGAGGGGACTTGCAGGGTGGTGGCGTTCGCAGGTATCTGCTGCCCTTCTCCTTCTAGGTAGTAGAGGTTGAGGATTTGGAAGCCATTGTCAAAGGAGTCGCCACGGTACATCTTATAGATCCTCTAATCTCCGAATTTGATTGTTCCAACACTGGCCACTCTACCTTCAGTTAATCATAGAATCCCAACAGTGCAAAAGGAGGCCATTCGGCCCATCCAGTCTGCACCCAACACAATCCCACACCCGGCCCTATCCCACAACCCCGCACGTTTACCCTGCTAGTCCCTCTAACCTACACATCCCAGGATACGATGGACAATTTAGCATGAGCAATCATCAAAACCCACACATCTTTGGACTGCAGGAGGAAACCGGAGCACTGGGAGGAAACCCATGCGGACATGGGGAGAATGTGCAGCTCCCACACAGTCACCCAAGCCAGGGATTGAATCCAGATCCCTGGAGCTGGGAGGCAGCAGTGCTAACCACCCTAAAACCTCCTGGGTCCTCAACTCTGAATTTCCTCCCTAAATTTTTTCTGCTCAAACTGACCTCCTGACCAAATTCCATAACCACAATCCCATGTGGTTTAGTGTCAAATATTGTTCAGTAACAACACTCCCTGATGCAACTTGGGAACTTTTAAAGTGAAAAGTGCTATACAAATGTAATATGCTGTTGGTGTAAAGGGCTAGAATGTAATCTGGATTGAATTCAATGCTGCAATTTGCATTCAAGAATGGCCCAGCCTCCCCTGTGGGCGGCACGGTGGCACATGGTTAGCACTGCTGCCTCATTCCACCAGTGACCCGGTTCAATTCCCAGCTTGGGTCACTGTCTGTGTGGACTCTGCACATTCTCCCTGTGTCTGCATGGGTTTCCTCCAGATACTCCAGTTTCCTCCCACTGTCCAAAACATGTGCCAGTTGGGAATCTTTGGCTGTGCTAAATTCTCCCTCGGTGTTACCCAGACAGGCGCCGGAGTGTGGTGACGAGGGGATTTTCGCAGCAACATCATCGCAGTGTCAATGTAAGCCTTACTTGTGACACTAGTAAATAAACTTCAAATTTAAATATCACTGGGGTCAAAAGCAAAGAAAAGGCTTGGCTCTGGCGACAGCTGGAACTAATCCTCAGAAGAATCCCCGTACAACACCAATATGGCCTTCCTTCTCCCACACCATCTGTTCTATTTGCTTCCCAAAATGTGAAACCACCACGCATCGTGCCAAATGTTAGGTTGATTGTTTCGATCTGGGCTCTCATCCATTCTTAATTAAAGTACTTTGCAAATATGCTGCCGAACATTACACCCATCACTCCCAAAACTCCGCCGTTTTATTCTGCTTCCCCTCTTCCAGCTGACAGGTCTTGTGTAATCTCACCGTTACGCCCCTGATTCCATTCCGTACTTCTCTCCAGTCCCCCTCCAGCTTGGGCCTTTGAGTCTCAGTCCTCGCTTCCTCGCTCCGATGAAATGTCAGTCTCAAGGCAGGTACGGCAGTCTTTGCTGTGAGGAACGCACCACAGAAGATTGAAGTGAGTTATAAGGATGGGGACACGATGGCGCATTGGTATTGTCAATGCGCTACTAATCCAGATGCACGGGGCCCGAGTTCGAACCCACGGCAGATGGCGAAATTTGTAGTCAATAAAAGTCTGGAATTAAAATGTCTAATCGGTGGTACAATGGTTAGCACTGCGGCCTCACAGCGCCAGGGAGCCAGGTTCGATTCCCAGCTTGGGTCACTGTCTGTGCAGAATATGCACGTTCGCCCCATGTCTGCGTGGGTTTCCTCCGAGGGCTCCACTTTCCTCCCACAGTGCGAAAGACGTGCTGGTTAGGGTGCACTGGCCATGCTAAATTCTCTCTCAGTGTACCTGAACAGGTGCCGGAGTGTGGCGATGAGGGGATTTTCACAGTAACTTCATTGCAATGTTAAGGTAAGCCTACTCGCGACTGGAAAATATAAAAAGAACTTTCAAAACTTGAAACCATTGTCAATTGTTACAAAAAAACCCATCTGGTTCACTAATATCCTTTAAGGAAGGAAATCTGCCATCCTTACCCGGTCTGGCCCACATGTGATTCCAGAGCCACAGCAATGTGGACAGCAGGGTAGCACAGTGGTTAGCACTGCTGCTTCACAGCACCAGGGACCCGGTTCGATTCCCCGGTTTGGGTTATTGCCTGAGTGGAGTCTGGACATTCTCCCTGTGTCTGCGTGGGTTTCCTCCGGATGCTCCAGTTTCCTCCCGCAGTCCGAAAAACATGCCGGTTAGGTGCATTGACCCGGACTGTGTCAATTAAGGGAATCTCACAGTGAACTTCATTGCAGTGTTAAACCTTACTTGTGGCTAATAAATAAACTTTATGTGGTTGACCCTCAACTGTCCTCTGAAATGACCAAGCAAGCCAGAGAGTTCAAGGGCAATAAACGCTGACCCAGCCAACGATCCTCATGTCCTCTAAACGAATTAAAAAAAAATTCCGTCCCTTTGATTAACCATTCATTGTGCGGCAGCATTGTGCTTTCAAGAAATGTATTTCAGTCATGTATTTGTGCAGGATTTTTGATTCCCAGTCTGTTCTAACACCGGTCCTGTTTGGTCTGTAACCAGCAGCCCTGTGTTGTTACTGCAACTGCATAATTGTTCCTAATTGCTGGAGGGCTTGTTTTAATCTGGGCTAATGCTTTGTTACTTTAGTGTTTTTCCCTGGAGTTTCATGGAGTAGGGCTTGATTAATTTGATTGTGAGAGATATCGGGTGACTGGTGGAGCTAGGCTTACAGGGAGGAGTCAAGCTTAGATGCTGCTTGGAGCTGTTGGAAAGCAGTTCCTCTCTTTTCCTCTCTGGAGTTGTAGACTAGAAACTGCCAGCAAATAACTCTCTGCCCCTGAGATTCTGCTGTTTGGGAGTGATCTTTCTCTGAAAGCTGCTATACGAAAGTCAGAAGACAGGTGTCTGTCTGAATCACTGTTCAGAGGTTTTAAAAGACTGGAAGCCCAGTATCCAAGAGAGCATATTTCTTTTTGATGCTAATAGATTCTGAAGAAGGGATTTATGTCTATGAAGATATTGCTTACACTTCTATAGAGAAAGCTAGTGGTTAGACAGCTGGTAAGAACTATGTTAATTATTTTTGTAATATTTTACCTGTGTTGTTAAAAAAGATAGTTTGTTTTAATAACAGCTTCCTGGTGGGTCAGTTGAATCATACCTGGAGCAAAACATCTTATGCTCAACCTAATTATCAAATCCCTGCAGCACAGAAGGAGACCATTCAGCCCATTGAGGCTACACTGACAACAATCCCACCCAGACCCTATCCCCGTAACCCCATGTGTTTAGCTGGCCAATCCCCTATCACTAAGGGGCATTTTAGCATGGCCAATCCACCTTACTTATTCATCTTTGGATACTAAGGGGCAATTTAGAATCCACTTAACCCGCACATCTTTGGACACTAAGGGGCAATTTAGCACGGCCAATCCAACTAACCCGCACATCTTTGGAATGTGGGAGGAAGCTGGAGCAACCGGAAGAAACCCACGCGGACATGGGGAGAATGTGCAGGCTCCACACAGCCAGTGACCCAAGGCTCACATTGAACCTGCGCCCAGGCGCTGAGAAGCAGCAGTGCTCATCACTGGGTCACCCCTTACACATCAGATAGCAGAATGAGGGTGAGGTTGGTGTGAGAAGGGGCATCAAGCAGGACTATCCTATCATCCTCAATGCTCCCAGTGACCCTGACTGTCACGTGCTCTGTCGCTGCCACTCCCCTGATGCTGAGATCTACCTCTCCCACAGCACTTCTTCAGGAGATGCAGACGCACTTGTCCGCCACCATTTCTGCTGCGTTTCCAACAAATGTCTTGCGAGAGAAAGGGAGGGAGTGACTGTGTAGTACTGTGTTTGGGTGATGAGTGAATGCAGATGGAGGCAACGGGAGGTGTGTGAGGCTGGAAACTACTGAGGCTCAAAGTGTGAGGATGAAAAGGGGCTTCAGGACATGTAGCCTGAGATCCATGGGTCGATGCTGGGTGGGGGTAATGGGAGTGTGGCACAGGGGGGCTGGGAACATGTTATTTAATGTTCCCTTCTCATTTTGGTAGGACAAACTTGAATGCAGATTACAGGGTCAACAGCAGGGTTCTGGGGAATGTGGAGGAACAGAGAGATCTTGGGGTTCATATCCACAGATCTCTGAAGGTTGCCATTCAAGTGGATAGAGGCATGAAGAAGGCCTATATGTGTTAGTGTTTATTAACAGGGAGTTTGAGTTTAAGAGCTGTGGGGTTATGTTGCAACTGTACCGGATGTTGGTGAGACCACATTTGGAATATTGTGTTCAGTTCTAGTCACCTCACTATAAGAAGGATGTGGAAGCATTGGAGAGAGTGCAGAGTAGATTTACCAGGATGCTGCCTGGTTTGGAGAGTAGGTCTTATGAGGAAAGGTTGAGGGAGCTGGGGCTTTTCTCTTTAGAGCGGAGGAGGATGAGAGGTGACTTAATAGAGGTTTATAAGATGATGAGGGGGATTGGTAGACTATAGATGCAGAGACTATTTCCTCAGGTGGATGTAGCTATTACTAGGAAGCATAACTATAAGGTTGATGGTGGGAGATATAGGAGGGATGTCCGAGGTAGATTCTTCACTCAGAGAGTGGTTGGGGTGTGGAATACACTGCCTGCTGTGATAGTGGAGTCGGACACTTTAGGAACTTTCAAGCGGTTATTGGATAGGCACATGGAGCACACCAGAATGATAGGGAGTGGGATAACTTGATCTTGGGATTGGACATAGCTTGGCACAACACTGAGGGCCAAAGGGTCTGTACTGTGCTGTACTGTTCTATGTTTTATGTTTTCATGGCGATAGGACAGGAATGAAGAGAGCAAACATCTTAAAATGACAAGATAATCTCAACCCAACTGAAAATATAACAACAGAAAGATGAATTAATTACAGTTTAGCAACACAGAGGCAGATGAAACATAAGCATGATTATACTAAGATCAGCACAAAGACCTGGATTAGTGACCAATAAAACACCAAATCCAGGATTAACGCCGCAGTGAGGGTTAGGTTTTGATATCAATACTGCTCCAACATTTATCTGTTCACAGGAGGTTTGCAAATGGATTTCCTCCAGTCCAGATCTGTTTGTGTGACTGAAGATTGTATCCATGATGTGGAGATACCGACGTTTGGACTGGGGTGTGCACAGTAAGAAGTCTCACAACACCAGGTTAAAATCCAACAGGTTTATTTGGAATCACAAGCTTTCTGAGCAGTGTTCCTTGCTCGACAAGTCATCAGATGGAGGAGCAGTGCTCCGAAAACTTATGATTCCAAATAAACCTGTTGGACTTTAACCTGGTGTTGTGAGACTTCTAACTGAAGATTGTACAAATTTCTGGGACCAGATCAGAAACTCCAAGGTATGCTATGGAGTTGGCCCAGATCCCAATCTTTTTTTGAGTTTGGCACGGTGGCACAGTGATTAGCATTGCTGTCTCACGGCACCAGGGATCCAGGTTTGATTCTGGCCCTGGTTCACCCTCTGTATGGAGTTTGCACATTCTCCCTGTATCTGTGTGGGTTTCCCCCGGGTGCTCCGGTTTCCTCCCACAGTCTAAAGATGGCCGGGTTAGCTTTATTGGCCATGCTAAATTGCCCCTTAATGTCAGAGGGACTAACTAGAGTAAATACGTGGGGTTATGGGGATTGGGCCTGGCATTGTGGTTGATGCAGACTCAATGGGCCGAATGGCCTCCCTCTGCACTGTAGGGATTCTATGATTCTATGATTCTAAGCACAAAGTCTAATATTGAACTAATCAGAGATCACGGGATAAGTAGGTGTAAATAAACAGGGACAGATTATTCAACATGGTATCTGCAGCATGGTCAGTACAAGACAGAACTCACGAGTTCCACCCAGGATGCAGTTCCCCCTTTAAGGGGCACACACCCAACTACATTAGGAACAAAAATATCTCACGATAAAGTAGTGGAAAATGTGCCAGAATTTCCCCAGGGAGTTGTGGGGTTGGGGTGAATGTTGCAGTTATGTTATATAACACTGGGATAGCATGGTGGCACAATGGTTAGCACTGTTGCCCCATAGCACCAGAAACTTGGGTTCGATTCGGGCCTTGGGTTACTAACTGTGTGGAGTTTGCACGTTCTCCCTGTATCTGCATGGGTTTCCTCTGGGCGAACATAAGAACTAGGAGCAGGAGTCGGCCATCTGGCCCCTCGAGCCTGCTCCGTCATTCAATAAGATCTTTTTGTGGACTCAGCTCCACTTACCCACCCGCTCACCACAACCCTTGATTCCTTTACTGTTCAAAAATCGATCTATCCTTGCCTTAAAAACATTCAATGAGGGAGCCTCAACTGGGCAGGGAATTCCACAGATTCACAACCCTTTGGGTGAAGAAGTTCCTCCTCAACTCAGTCCTAAATCTGCTCCCCCTTATTTTGAGGCCATGCCCCCTAGTTCTAGTTTCACCCCCCAGTGGAAACAACTTCCCTGCTTCTATCTTATCCATTCCCTTCATAATCTTATATGTTTCTATAAGATCTCCCCTCATTCTTCTGAATTTCAATGAGTATAGCCCCAGTCTACTCAGTCTCTTCTCACAAGCCAACCCTCTCAACTCCGGAATCAACCTAGTGAATCTCCTCTGCACCCCCTCCAGTGCCAGGATATCCTTTCTCAAGTAAGGAGACCAAAACTGTACACAGTACTCCAGGTGTGGCCTCACCAGCACCTTATACAGCTGCAACATTACCTCGCTGTTTTTAAACTCCATCCCTCTGGCAATGAAGGACAAAATTCCATTTGCCTTCTTAATTACCTGCTGCGCCTGCAAACCAACTTTTTGTGATTCATGCACAAGGACACCCAGGTCCCTCTGCACAGCAGCATGCTGCAATTTTTTACCATTTAAATAATAGTCCATTTTGCTGTTATTCCTATTAAAATGGATGACCTCACATTTACCAACATTGTACTCCATCTGCCAGACCCTCGCCCACTCACTTAGATTATCTATATCCCTTTGCAGACTTTCAGCATCCTCTGCACACTTTGCTCTGCCACTTATTTTAGTGTCATCTGTGAATTCTGACACACTGCACTTGGTCCCCAACTCCAAATCATCGATGTAAATGGTAAACAATTGCGGTCCCAACACTGATCCCTGAGGCACACCACTAGTCACTGATTGCCAGCCAGAGAGACACTCATTTACCCCTTCTGTTTGTCTTCTGTTAGTTAACCAATCCTCTATCCATGCTAAAACATTACCCATAACACTATTCATCTTTATTTTATGTAGCAGTCTTTGGTGCAACACCTTGTCAAATGCCTTCTGGAAATCCAGATACACCACATCCACAGGTTCCCCTTTGTCCACTGTGCATGTAACGCTCTCAAAGTATTCCACCAAATTAGTCAAACACGACCTGCCCTTCGTGAATCCGGGTGCTCCAGTTTCCTCCCAAACTCCAAAGATGTGTGGGTTAGGTTGATTGGCCGTGCTAAATTGTCCATTGGTATCAGGGGGACTAACAGTGTAAATATATGGATATACAAGTTGGGATTGTTGTCAGTGCAGACTCAATGGGCCAAATGGCCTCCTTCTGCAGTGTAGAGATTCTTTGGAACTATCAGAAGGCATCTGCTAATTGTTTTGATTACTCTTTAAAGCTTATTTATTTGTGTCACACGTCGGCTTACATTAACACTGCAATGAAGTTACTGTGAAAAGTCCCCTAGTTGCCACACTCTGGCACCTGTTCGGGTACATTGGGGGAGAATTCAGCATGGCCAATACACCTAAAACAGCACACTTTTCGGACTGTGGGTGGAAACCCATGCAGACATGGGGAGAACGTGCAGACTCTGCACAGACAGTGATCCAAGCCAAGAATCGAACCTGGGTCCCTGGCGCTGGGAGGCAGCAGTCCGCTGCGCTTTCGCATTTTCATTTTTTAAAAACTATTCCCAGTCAGCTTGTTTTTACAGAGTTTGGTTGAATTTACAGGACAGGAAGAGGCTGATTCCCTCCCCACACCCCTCATTATCAAACGCCAATCCTCAAATACTCCCCTATTCGAACAGCATAAACCGCGCTGCCAATTAGAGTAGAATCTGACTGCTCCTTTTTGTAGCGGCTGAGATCCTGCTGGGTCCCTGGACTGAAGCCAACTAACCCACATTTCACTCCCTGACCCTTTGGAGTCATTTACAGTTTCGCACCATTTGTCGTCTGCCTCGCTGCAATCAATGGTCCCCAGGAAGACAGCAGATGGTGTTGATCTTGGAGAGGTGCTGAGTGTATGTGGGCTGAAGCCCATCGCATCAGAATGGAATATATAATTGGATTAGTTAACAGCTTTTCTGGATAAAATGTGCTTTGCAATGTCTCTGGAAATACAATAGATTCAACAAAGCAGCAAGAAAGAGAGAGAATTACCAGACCTGTCCAAGTATTAATAGGCATCAATGCATATCATAACATCAAGATCAAATTCGCATCACATTGACATTGTCTTGGTGCCATTCCATTGCTCAGCTTTGCTGAATAGCAGAGCGAATTAAACACAACCTCATTAAAATTATTTTCTAACCTCAATTCAGGATGGAAAAAAAATAACAGTCCCAAAATTCTGTCCATCAAAAATTAAAACTGGGCTCAAATCAAAATTGGAACTTTCTTTTTACAGTGATTTTGTTACTCCTACCCCGTCGACGGACTTCACAGAATCCCGACAGTGCTGGAGAAGGCCATTCGGCCCATCGAGTCTGCACTGACAGAGCACCTGATCCAGGCCCTCTCTCCCACCCGATCCTCACACATTTACCATGGCTAATCCTCCTAACACAGCGGTTGGCATGGTTTCTTCAATATTGTGCCTATAGCACAGTCAGTACAAGACTGACGTCACCGGTTCCACCCAGGGTGCCGTTTGTACCAGGGTCAGCTGACCCCTCTCTTAAAGGGACATACACTCAACTACGTACTTAACTAAAGTAGTGCCTAATTACCCAAATTTCCCCAGGGAGTTGCGGGGTTGGGTGAATGTTGCAGATTTAGGACATAGAACATTACAGCGCAGTACAGGCCCTTTGGCCCTCGATCTTGCACCGATCTGTGAAACCAATCTAAAGCCCATCTAACCTACACTATTCAATATCATCCATATGTTTATCCAATGACCATTTAAATGCCCTTAAAGTTGGCGAGTCCACTACTGTTGTAGGCAGGGCATTCCACGTCCTTACTACCCTCTGAGTAAAGAACCTACCTCTGACATCCGTCCTCTATCTATCACCCCTCAGTTTAAAGCTGTGTCTCCTCATGCTAGCCATCTCCATCTGAGGAAAAAGGCTCTCACTGTCTGTGATATGTTATATAACACCATGGTGGCACAACGGTTAGCACTGCTGCCTCACAGCGCCAAGGACCCGGGTTCGATTCCTGCTTCGGGTCACTGTCTGTGTACAGTCTGCACATTCTCCCCGTGTCTCATGTGTTTCCTCCACAGTCTGAAAGACGTGGTGGATTGGCCATGCTAAATTCTCCCTCAGTGTATCCAAATGGGTGCTAGAGCGACTAGGGGATTTTCACAGTAACTTCATTGCAGTGTTAATGTAAATCTATTTGTGACACTAAATAAATTTTAAACTTTAACTGATGATTGACATAAAAATCCATCTGGGTCACTAATGTCCTTTAAGGAAGGAAATCTGCCATCCTTACCCGGTCTGGCTTACATGTGACTCCAGATCCACAGTAATGTGGGTGACTGTGAACTGCCCTCTGAAATGGAGGTTTGCAGTATCTTGGAAAGGGTGACTAGGGTGTTGATGAGGCCACACCTGGAGTATTGTGGGCAGTTTTGGTCTCCTTATCTGAGGAAGGATGTCCTTGCTATAGAGGGAGTACAGTGAAGGTTTACCAGGCTGATTCCTGGGATGGCAGGTCTGTCATATGAGGAGAGACTAAGTCAGTTAGGATTATATTCACTGGAGTTTAGAAGAGTGAGAGGGGATCTGATAGAAACTTATAAAATTCTAACAGGGTTAGACAGGGTAGATTCAGAAAGAATGTTCCTGATGGTGGGGGAGTCCAGAACTAGGGGTCAGAGTTTGAGGATAAGGGGTAAACCTTTTAGAACTGAGGGGAGGAGAAATTTCTTCACCCAGAGGGTGGGGAATGTGTGGAATTCACTCCCACAGAAAGTAGTTGAGGCCAAAACGTTGTGTGATTTCAGGAATAAATTAGATTTCGCTCTTGGGGCTAAAGGGATCAAGGGATATGGGACGAAGGTGGGGGGGGGGATCAGGATATTGGATTTGATGATCAGCCATGATCAAAATGAATGGCGAGGCAGGCTCGAAGGGCTGAATGGCCTCCTCCTGATTCTAGTTCCTGTTTCTCTGTAATTAAAGATCTGTTGATGGATTGGAATATTCTATAGATAGAGCGCGAAAGATCCAACTGTGGACAGTGAAGAAAGTTATCTCCAGTTGCAACGGGATTTTGATCAATTTGGCCAATGGGCTGACGAATGGCAGATGGAGTCTGATTTAGATAAATGCGAGATGATACATTTTGGTAGATTGGACCAAGGCAGAACTTACTCAGTTAATGGTAGGGCACTGGGGAGAGTTACAGAACAAAGAGATCTAGGGGTACATGTTCATAGCTCCTTGAAAGTGGAGTCACAGGTGGACAGAGTGGTGAAGAAGGCATTCAGCATGCTTGGTTTCATCAGTCAGAACACTGAATACAGGAGTTGGGACGATTTGTTGAAGTTGTACAAGACATTGGTAAGGGCATACTTGGAATACTGT
The DNA here is from genome assembly GCF_965287045.1 of Carcharhinus amblyrhynchos. Classification (NCBI taxonomy): domain Eukaryota; kingdom Metazoa; phylum Chordata; class Chondrichthyes; order Carcharhiniformes; family Carcharhinidae; genus Carcharhinus; species Carcharhinus amblyrhynchos. Next base: position 1,636,180 of record NW_027649778.1, read on the forward strand.
GTGCAGTTCTGGTCACCCTATTATAGAAAGAAGGTTATTAAACTAGAAAGAGTGCAGAAAAGATTGACTAGGGTGGTTTGAGTTATAAGGAGAGTCTGAATAGACTGGGACTCTTTTCTCTGGAGCGTAGGAAGCTGAGCTTTATAAAATAATGAGGGGTACAGATCAACTAGATAGTCAATGTCTTTTCCCAAAGGTAGGGGAGTCTAAAACCAGAGGGCATAAGGTGAGAGGGGAGAGATACAAAAGTGTCCAGAGGGGCAATTTTTTCACACAGAGGGTGGTGAGTGTCTGGAACAAGCTGCCAGAGGCAGTAGTAGAGACGGGTACAATTTTGTCTTTTGAAAAATATTTAGACAGTTACATGGGTAAGATGGGTATAGAGGGATATGGGCCAAATGCGGGCAATGGGGACTAGCTTTGGGGTTTGGAACAAAGGGTGGCATGGACAAGTTGGGCCGAAGGGCCTGTTTCCATGCTGTAAACCTCTATGAATGTATGATTACTTTGACTCCCGTCTCCAGGGGGCCTGGGAGAGGCCCTGGTCAGCCCCAGGATTCAGGCTTCGGCCTGATTGGCCTAACATGTCATGTGACCCTTTGAAACCTCACCTCCTTAAAGGGACTCGCTACCACAGAGGGCAATTAGGGATGGGCAATAAACACATGCCCAATAAACACTGGCATGTGACGCCCACATGCCGCGAATGAATTAAAGAAAGGCTCTATTTTTCCCTTTTTCAGTGACAGTCACGTTCTGTGTTTCCAAGTCACTGCTTGTGTTGCAATGGGGTTTTTTTTATAAAAAGCCTCTTCAGCGGCTCCGGCAACTGTCACCCTGATCCGCCACCCGTAAGGCTGTTAAGCTTGTGTTTTTTTGGGGAAATGTCACAGTGCGGAGGACGTCTGAAGTGTTAATTGAAGAAGAAGTGATTGCTATTCAGTGAAGAAATACTGGAGTTGCTAATGAAGTAATCTTAACGGTACATCACCGCCAGACCTGTCACGTTTCACTCACACATGCTCCATCCGTGTGGAGTGTGAGCCTCGTGCAGACGCTAACTGTCACTTTCAGGAGGGGAGTCTCGGACAGATAGTTTGTCTCCCCTCGCAACTGGAATTGAAACACCCTGTGGGTCATCTCTAACTTTCCAACTTTGCTCCTCAACGCCTGCATTCCACATTACGGGGAGGCATTTCCCAAATTTCCACTGAAACCTTGGCAGGAGACCTGAGGAAATCTGATTGTATACAAAGGGAGATCAGTGGATCCATTTGGAAATTATAGCCCAGTGTACCTTGCCTTATTGCAGATCCTCATCTCACAAAGAAACAGGAAGGTACCTGGACGCATCACAAGCTTGCCAACTGCATTAGAAATACTGAGCAAAGGCCCTGACTAACCACATCCAGGCAAACCAGAAGCAGGAGGAGGCCATTCGGTCCATCGAGCCTGCTCGGCCATTCATTATGACCATAGTTGATCATCAAATTCAATATCCTGATCCCCCTTCCCCCCCAAATCTCTTGATCCCTTGAGCCCCAAGAGTGATATCTAACTTCTTCTTAAAATCTCACAATGTTTTGCCCTCAACTACTTTCTGTGAGAGTGAATTCCACACATTCCCCACCCTCTGGGTGAAGAAATTTCTCCTCACCTCAGTTCTAAAAGGTTTATCCCCTTATCCTCAAACTCTGACCCCCTAGTTCTGGACTCCCCCACCATCGGGAACATTCTTTCTGAATCTAACCCGTCTAACTCGCTCTTCTAAACTCCAGTGAATTTAATCCGAACCAACGTAGTCTCTCCTCATATGACAGACCTGCCATCCCAGGAATCAGCCTGGTAAACCTTCGCTGTGCTCCCTCTATAGCAAGGAACATCCTTCCTCAGATAAGGAGACCAAAACTACACACAATACTCCAGGTGTGACCTTGCCAATGCTCTGTACAATTGCAGTAAAACACCCCTATTCCTTTATCAAATTCTCTTGTTCTGAAGGCCAACATACCATTTACCTTCTTTACTGCCTATTGTACCTATGCGCTTACTGTCAGCCTCTGATACACAAGGACAGTGAGGTCTTTGATTTGATTTGATTTATTCTTGTCACATGTATTACATACAGTGAAAAGTATTGTTTCGTGTACTCTGTACAGGCAAAGCATACCATTCATAGAGAAGGAAAGGAGAGGGTGCAGAATGTAGTGTTACAGTCACAGCGAGGGTGTAGAGAAAGATCTACTTAATGCGAGGTAGGTCCATTCAAAAGTCTGACAGCAGCAGAGCTCTGTGGATCTGGGCAGCCCACATTTAAAACATGGAAGGATTGCAAATTAGGGATGTATTCCCTGGAATTCTGATTAAATTGGGATTGATTCAATTGGAGATGGACCCATTGGAATTTTATACAAAAATAGAAGGAAAGGAGACTCACTTCTTTGGAATTCTACACAATGGGGTTAAATAAAGAAACTCTACGCAGTGTGTGTCTATCTGTAGTTGGTTGCATCATGCCTCAAGAATAACACTTGTGGCTGTTACATTAAAACATCGATTGAGATGGTGGTGTTGTAATATATCATAGTTGATTGAGCTGTCTTTCAGTTGCCTGTCTTAAACATTCATTGTAAATGTGCTTGAAAAAATATTCAGTAGAAATGCATTATGCACCAAAAAAATTGCTTTCAGGCCCTTTGAAATCTTATTCCATATTCATGTGTGAGAATGAAAATGAATATGTTGTTTTCAATAGTTGTGTTAGTCATTAGATTGAAAAAGGTGGCTTTGCAACCGGCAACTGCATTCCGAGAGGCTGCCTTTTCTATCAGTCTACCCTGAAAATGCACAACGGGCTCCCCCCCCAGGAGGTAAAACCTTCCATCTTTTAAATGTGGGCTGCCCAGATCCACAGAGCTCTGAAGTCAAGACATGCCCCTTCTTGATTTCCACTATGCCTGTTTTAAGAACAATACACAACTTTTACAGATGCACCATAGAAAGCATTCTTTCTGGTTGTATCACAGCTTGGTCTGGGCTCCTGCTCTGCCCAAGGCTGCAAGGAACTACAAAAGGGTTGTGAATGTAACCCAATCCATCAGGCAAACCAGCCTCCCATCCACTGACTCTGTCTACACTTCCCACTGCCTCAGCAAAGCAACCAGCATAATTAAGGACCCCACGCATCCCGGACATTCTCTCTTCCACCCTCTTCTGTCGGGAAAAAGGATACAAAAGTCTGAGGTCACGTACCAACTGACTCAAGAACAGCTTCTTCCCGGCTGCTGTCAGACTTTTGAATGGACCTACCTCGCATTAAGTTGATCTCTCTCTACACCCTAGCTATGACTGTAACACTACATTCTGCACTCTCTCCTTTCCTTCTCTATGAACAGTATTCTTTGTCTGTATAGCATGCAAGACTTAATATTTTTCACTGTATGTTAATACATGTGACAATAATAAATTAAATCAAAATAAAATCACAGAAACAGGTGAATTCAAATGCCACCAGCTGCCGTGGCGAGATTCGAACCCAAGTCCCTAGAATGTTGGCTGAGTTTCAGGATTAATAGTAAGAACACAAGAACTAGGAGCAGGAGTCGGCCATCTGGCCCCTCGAGCCTGCTCCACCATTCAATAAGATCATGGTTGATCTTTTTGTGGACTCAGCTCCACTTACCCGCCCGCTCACCATAACCCTTAATTCCTTTACTGTTCAAAAATCTATCTATCCTTACCTTAAAAACATTCAGTGAGGGAGCCTCAACTGGGCAGGGAATTCCACAGATTCACAACCCTTTGTGTGAAGAAGTTCCTCCTCAACTCAGTCCTAAATCTGCTCCCCCTTATTTTGAGGCCATGCCCCAGGGGTCTTGCGATAATACCATGAGACCATTGTCTCCCCGAGGTAAGAGAATGTTCTTTGCTTGGTGAGTGGTGCCAGACAAATGCAGGTCATTGTTATTTGTACCTGAACTGGATGAATTGATAAGAAGGGAAAAGGGATTCCTCATCACGTTCTGACAAGCACAATAAAATCTTTCAAAGGAGACAAAATAAATCACAGATTACTTCCAGCCTCGCACATTCACTGACAAGTTGTTATTTGTATTAAGATTCGAACAAGACAATTACCTTTTCATCAAGTTAAGAGAACTAGAATTTTGTGTGGTTGGCGGATATTGCGATGGATTTACTTCACATCTTCATAACCTATGAACTTGCTTACATATCTCCGAATTCCCAATGCTCCAGCAATATCAATGAACACATCCATTCCTCCCAAACAGAAATGTTTTGTTCCAAAAATAGCCAGAATAGTTAGAGTCATAGAGGTTTACAGCAGGGAAACAGGCCCTTCGGCCCAACTTGTCCTTGCCACCTTCTCCTTTTTAAAATCACTGATCTAATCCCAATTGCCCGCATTTGGCCCATATCCCTCTATACCCAACTTACTCATGGAACTGTCTAAATGTTTTTTAAAAGACAAAATTGTATCTGCCTTTACTCCTGCCTCTGGCAGCTTGTTTCAGACACTCACCACCCTCTGTGTGAAAAAATTGCCCCTCTGGACACTTTTGTATCTCACCCCTCTCACCTTAAACCTATGCCCTCTAGTTTTAGACTCCCCTACCTTTGGGAAAAGATATTGACTATCTAGCTGATCTGTGCCCCTCATTATTTGATAAACCTCTATAAGATCACCCCTCAGCCTCCTACGGTCTAGAGGAAAAAGTCCCAGTCTATCCAACCTCTCCTTATAACTCAAACCATCAAGTCCTGGTAGCATCCTAGTAAATCTTTTCTGAGCTTTTTCTAGTTTAATAATATCCCTTCTATAATAGGGTGACCAGAACTGTACACAGAAATGTAACATAATTATATTTTCTTCCAGTTGAGCTAGGATTCAAGTGTTTCTGAGAAGCCGCCTCTGCCAAGAAAGCTTTTGAGCTTAAATGGAGGAAGTGACGTGAGAGACCCAAGGTCCATTACTCAGGACACAAAATGATCAATTAAACCTGTTCCCCTTTGGATCAGCTTTCAGACATAAGAGCCAACAGAACAAAGAAAAAGAAAAGTACAGCACAGGGACAGGCCCTTCAGCCCTCCAAGCCCTGTGCTGATCATGATGTCCTAGCTAAACTAAAAAAAACATTCTGCCCTCACCCAGTCCGTACCCCTCTATTCCCTCCCTATTCATGTACCCATCCAGATGCCTCTTAAATGTTGCTAATGTTCCTGCTTCCACCACCTCCTCTGGCAGCGCGTTCCAGCACCCACCACTCTCTGTGTGAAAAACCTCCCCTGTACATTACCTTAAACTCTCCCCCTCTCACCTTGAACCTGTGCCCCCCCGTGTAATTGACATTCCCACCCTGGGGAAAAGCCTCTGACTATCCACCCTGCCTGTGCCTCTCATCATTTTGTAGACCTCTATCAGGTCTCCCCTCAGCCTCCATCTTTCCAGTGAAAACAATCCCAGTTTATTCAACCTCTCCTCATAGCCAACACCCTCGAGACCAGGCAACATCCTGGTGAACCTTCTTTGCACTCTCTCCAAAGCTTCCACATCCTTCTGGTAGTGTGGTGACCAGAACTGCACGCAATATTCCAAATGAGGCTTAACTAGAGGTTTTACATAGCTGCAACATGATTTATCAACTCAATGCCCCAGTTGATGAAGGTAAGCATGCCATATACCTTCTTAATCACCTTGGCCACCTGTGTTGCCACTTCTAGGGAACTGTGGACCTGTACGCCCAGATCCCTCTGTAGGTTAATGTTCCTCAGGGTTCTGCCATTTATAATATAATCCACACCTAAATTTGATCCTCCAAAATTCATCTTCTCACCTTTGTCTGGATTAAACTCCATCTGCCATTTCTGTGTCCAAGTCTCCAATCTATCTGTTGTATCCCTGTTGTATCCTCTGACAATCCATGGCACTATCAGCAACTCTACCGATCTTCGTGCCATCCGCAAACTAACCACCCACGTTTTCCTCCAAGTCATTTATATCTGACACGAGGGAGAATTTAGCATGGCAAATCCACCTAACCAGCAAGCCTTTGGAGTGAGGGAGGAAACTGGAACACCCCGAGGAAACCCACCCAGACATGGGGAGAATGTGCGAACTCCGCACAGACAGTCACCCAAGCTAGGAATCGAACCTGGGTCCCTGGCACTGTGAGGCTGCAGTGTTAACCACTGTGCCACCAGAATGGAACTGAATATCAGGTTCTGTGCGTGATGAGTGGACAACCCAATAAGACTCAGCTTGCACCACCGTCCCAGACACATTTCTAGCCCATAATTCTTCGGGAGAAGCTCGTTAGTCCCAATGACCCTTTGCTGAGGATGGAAATGAAGGCCACCTCCATCACCACAGGGGGGATCAGTCCTTCTTGCCATCCATTAATGGAATTGTAACCGTTGAGATGGTTTGATCACTGATTGGCGACGTGTGAAGCGTTCTCAATGTGTGGTCACCTGGCCCTCAGCTGGTGGCATCTCAGAGATGAAGGTTATGGCTTTAAGTCCAACTCCAGAGGCCTGACCACAAGAGGCAGCCTGGCATTGGAGTGGTTTACTGAGGGAGTGCCGAACTGTCTGAGGTGCTGTCTGTCAGATGGGAGGTAACTTGAGGCTGTGTCATTACCTTGTAGATGAATGTAAAAGAACCCATGGCCACTGTTAAAAGAGCAAAACTCGAACACTCACTAGCATCCTGGCAAATGCTTATCCCTCAGTTAAACCACAGATAGTCTGGTCATTATCGCATTGGTATGTATGAGATCTTGCTGTGCACACATTGCTAATGCTACCATGGGTGGCACGGTGACACAGTGGTTAGCATGGCTGCCTCACAACGCCAGGGATTCGGGTTCGATTCCCGGCTTGTGTCACTGTCTGTGTGGAGTCTGCATGTTCTCCCTGTGTCTGCACGGGTTTCCTCCGGGTGTTCCGGTTTCCTCCCACGTTGCGAAAGACATGCAGGTTCGGGTGCATTGCCCCGAACAGGTGCTGGACTGTGGAGACTAGGGAAGTTTCACAGCAACTTCATTGCAGTATTAATGTCAGCTTTACCTTTTGACTAATGAATAAACTTTATTTTGTATCTGCATCCTTCCCCACCCCAACCCTCCCCCACCCCAACCCTCCCACATCCCTCACCCTCCGCCACCCCTCACCCTTCCACATCCCTCACCCTCCCACACAAAACACCCTCCAGCACCCCTGACCCTCCCACACCCCTCACCCTCCCACATCCCTCACCTTCTCACACACCCCTCACCCTCCCACACTCCTCCAGCCCTCTCCCCACCATCCCACAACCCCGCCAACCTCTTGCATCCACCCACACTCCCTCACCCTCCCTCACTCTCCCATCCTCCCCCTACAATCCCCCCCCCCTTCCCCCACCCACCCAACCCCTCCCCCCCACCCCCCTCCCCATCTCCCCACCCCTCCCCTGCTCCCAAGCTCAGGTCTCGTCCTCTGATCCTCCTGCCTGGACAAGGTGAACTGACTGATGGTCAAAAATCTCCTCTCTCTTCCAAATCCTAAAAAAAAACAGTGTTCCTATCAGCTTCCTCCCTTCCCCTTTCCCCCCTCCCCCCTTCCCCCTCCCCTCAACCCCCCTTCCCCCTCCTCCTTTCCCCTCCCTCCTCCCTCCTCCTCCCTCCTCCCTCCTCCCCATTCCTATCAGCTCTCCGCCTCCCAGTGAGAATCCGCCCCATTTACATGATTTAATCCTCTCTCCTCGGAAATGATTCTGTTTTGTCTTCTCCCTGTACGGAACGCACTAATCTCAGTGCAGCCAGGCTGATGATTTAAAAAGTGGAGGATTACTTGGCTGTTTCTGCTCAATGTTGACCTCCTCACTTAGCAGCTGACCTGAGCTAATGGCCTTGCTTTAATCCAGCTCTCAGACAGAGCTGGTGAAATCTCCTTCTCTCCTGCCCTCTGTCCCTCCCTCACTCTGGCCAATATCCCCAGTGATGGGGACCTCATCCAATGGGGAAAACTCCTCACGTGGTCACGAAGCCAATCGCCCACGGGACGGGACCAAGGACTCGCCCCCGCTGTGGTCTTCAGATAGATCGGCCGGAACTCCATCACCTCTCCCGCCATGGAATTGGATCTGACGACAGAAATCTCTGCTGAGAATTTCCAGTGAGGCTGTAAAATCCTGCCCAAATCATCTTCACAAAATTAAAGATCCCATTAACAGCACACCACAAATCACCAGGGAATGCATTCGACTCAACATCTCTATAACACAGCGAGCCAGGACGAAGAACGGTGTGGGTGATATTTCACCAGCTTTGGGGGTCAGGAATGAATCCCCGCCCCACACTCCCCCATCACCAAAAAAATGACTTTTCTCTCCTGAAAGAAAAACATAAAGTGCTGGAAAATCTCAGCAGGTCTGACAGCGTCTGTGGAGAGAGAATAGATGCGGAGATGCCGGCGTTGGACTGGGGTAAACACAGTAAGATGTCTCACAACACCAGGTTAAAATCCAACAAGTTTATTTGATAGTAAACACCACGAGCTTTCGGAGCGCTGCCCCTTCATCAGGTGAGTGGGGAGTTCTGATCACAAACAGGACATATAAAGACACAATCTCAGGTTACAGAATACTGATTAGAATGTGAGTCTTTACAGCTAATTAAGTCTTAAAGGTGCAGACAGTGTGAGTGGAGATAGCATTAAGCACAGGTTAATGCTTAATGCTATCTCCACTCACACTGTCTGCACCTTTAAGACTTGATTAGCTGTAAAGACTCACATTCTAATCAATATTCTGTAAACTGTGTGTGTCTTTCTGTGCCCTGTTTGTGACCAGAACTCCCCACTCACCTGACAAAGGGGCAGAGCCCTGAAAGCTTGTGACGTTTGCTACCAAATAAACCTGTTGGACTTTAACCTGGTGTTGTGAGACTTCTTACTGAGAGAGAATAGAGCCAACGTTTCGAGTCTGGATTGACCCTTCATCAGAGCAAAGAGACTCAGAGATGATTCATGTTCTGAGGGTGGCATCCACCTTTTCTCCCCTGATTTCCCTCTCTGAGTAGATTGGATAGTTGACTGGATGAGCGATCAGCCAAATTGAGAGTGTTAAAGATGATTGAAAGAGCTGAGAGGTGGAAAGAGAGAAAATTATTTCCTCTGGTGGAGAGTGTACAGAATCTCAAAACTGCAACACAAAAAGCTGCCAGAATCGCCTCTACTTTCTCAGGAGATGAAGGAAATTTGGCATGTCAGCTACAACTCTCACCAACTTTTACAGATGCACCATAGAAAGCATTCTTTCTGGTTGTATCGCAGCTTGGTATAGGCTCCTGCTCTGCCCAAGACCGCAAGGTATTACAAAGAATGATAGAATCCATAGAATCCCTACAGTGCAGAAAGAGGCCATTCAGCCCATCAAGTCTGCACCAACCACAATCCCATCCAGGCCCTATACTTGTAACCCCCCGTATTTACCCTAATTCCCTTGACACTCGGGTCAATTCAGCATTGCAGATGCGTCATAGAAGGCATTCTTTCTAGCTGTGTCACAGCTTGGTATGGGCTCCTCATCATAAAGGTTAGGCTGGGAGATCAAAGTCGCATTAAGGAGTATCTGTACCTGTCACGGGGAGGGTTTCCAGCGCACGTTACCAAGCCAGTGGCTGCAATGAATATAGATTCTTTTTAATGTAACCCTGGAGAATCGTAAAACCCTGGGGGTTTTTTAAAAAAAGTGTATAAGTTTAACATGGAATAAAAGTAGCTGTCTCTGATAAAGTAATTGTGCAGAGCGAGCAGGAGAGGAATCCATTATAGTATTATCTTGCTCTCTTACTCAGTCTCTTACAGCAATACAATATTTGCGAAAACAGAAATCATTTGAATTCATCTCTGGGGAATTGTTACTGAGGGAGGAATGTTTCGATGAAGGAAGGGAAAAAAAAGTCTGCAATTTTAATTTTGGACTTATTCTGAAACCAGATTGAGAGGAGGATTTATTTATGCAGAGCTTGTTTTGTCTCTTGGAAGTATCTCAAAGCGTTTAATATCCAGTGAATTATTTTTAAGTGTCGGGAATGTTGAGGTAAAATGCACTAACCATGTGTTTTTAAAGCATCACAAAGCTTCAAAAACAGTCTGAAAACATCAAGCCAGTTCATTGGTTGAGGGAGGAATACAGATATCAGGACTCGGGTGTAAGGGTAGGCCATTCAGCCCCTCGAGCCTACCCTGCTGTTCGATGTGATCATGGCCGATCTCTTCTCTACCTCATCTCCGCCTTCCTGCCTGTACTCCATAGCCTGGGCAGCACAGTGGTTAGCACTGCTGCCTCACAGCACCAGGGACCTGGGTTCCTTTCTGGCCTCGGGTCACTGTCTGTGTGGAGTCTGCACATTCTCCCCATGTCTGCGTGGGTTTCCTCCGGGTGCTCCAGTTCCCTCCCACATTCCAAAGATGTGCGGGTTAGATGGATTGTCCATGGTAAATTCCTCCTTTGCGTTCTAAAATGTGTAGGTTAGAGAGCTAGTGGGGTAAATGTGTGGGGTTTCTGGGATAGGGCCTGGGTAGGATTGTTGTCAGTGCAGACACAATGGGCCGAATGGCCTTCTTCTGCACTGTAGGGATTCTATGATTAGATGAAACTCCAGTTAATTATCTAAGGTGTATATTGGCAGAACATATCCATATCAATGGCAGCAGAAGTGTTTGTGTCTGTGATTGAAGTAATGCCACAGAGTTGCTTTACATCCATGAGTCCTAGTTTCACCCTCTGGGAAGCCAGAGCTTCCTACGGTGAGGGTGAAAACATTAGAGATATAAGGGTGATTGGAGAATGTGACTGCATCAGTGAGTGTGGTCGGGGAATGAAGAGTGTGGATCCCACAGTGTGGGTAAGGGACAGAGAGGTTAGCAAGATCCCACAGGATCAGTTCTTGGCCAATCAGTGGATTCAGGAGGAGATGGGAGGAAGTTGGAAATCAAACTCACTTATTAATGTCCTTCATCAGGTCGTCACAAAAAGAGAGATTTCATTTTCAACGCAGAGACGGAAAATGCTGGAAAATCTCAGCAGGGGAGAGAATAGAGCCAAAGGGTGGAATTTTCCTGGCACATCCAAACAATCCCAAATGAAGGCCAATGGAGAATGGCGTTTTCCGAGCCTTGCCCATCCCCACAAATCGGGGCGTGTGTGCCGGTAAAATTCCACCCAAGTCTAACCATCCATCAATATCTTCGGCAGATTTTGATTTTGATTTAATTTATTATTGTCTCATGTATCAACATACAGTGAAAAGTGTTGTTTCTTGCACTCTATACAGACAATGCATACCATTCATAGAGAAGGAAAGGAGAAAGTGCAGAATGTAGTGTTACAGTCATAGTGAGGGTGTAAAGATCAACTTAATTTGAGGTAGGTCCATTCAAAAGTCTGACAGCAGCAGGGAAGAAGCTGTTCTTGAGTCGGTTGATATGTGACCTCAGACTTTTATATTATTTTACTCTCTTCCAACTCCTTCCATCGGGAAAAAGATACAAAAGTCTGAGGTCACCTACCAACTGATACTGTTAGATGTGCTGAGATTTCCTGGTAATTCCTGTTTTTTTTCAGATTCCAGGATCCACAGTAATTTGCTTTTATCTTAATGGGTTTTTTTTGATTCACTGTGGGGCATGGGCTGAAGAAGGAGGCCATTCAGCCCATCAAGTCTGAACTGACTCTCCAACAGATCGTGGGAAATGGGTGTCACTGGCTGGCCAGCATTTATTGCCCGTCCCTTGTTGCCCTGGTCCAGAGGGCAGTTGAGAATCCACCACATTGCTATGGGTCTGGAGTCACATGTAGGCCAGACCGGGTGAAGACGGCAGATTTCCTTCCCTGAAGGGCTTTAATGAACCAGGTGGGTTTTTCCTACAAGGGTTTCATGGTCATCAGTATCATAGAATCTGCAGCACAGAGACTGGCCCTTCAGCCCAAACTGGTCTGTGCTGACCAAAATGGCCATCTAAGCTAACCCCACTTGCCTGCATTTGACCCTTATCTCTCTAAACCTTTCCTATCCATGTATCTGTCCAAATGTCTTCTAAGTGTTGTCAATGTCCCTGCCCCAACCACTTCCTCCAGCAGCTCATTCCACACTCGTACCACCCTCTATGTAAAAAAATTACTCCTCGGGTTCCCATTAATTCTTTCCCCTCTTAACTTAAACCCTGGAAAAAGACATAAGAACATAAGAACATAAGAAATAGGAGCAGGAGTAGGCCATCTAGCCCTTCGAGCCTGCCCCGCCATTCAATAAGATCATGGCTGATCTGTTGTGGCTCAGTTCCACTTTCCCGCCCTCTCCCCATAACCCTTAATCCCCTCTCTTATCAAAAACCCATCAACCCGCATCTTAAAAATATTTAGCGAGGCAGCCTCCACCACTTCAACGGGCAGAGAATTCCAGAGATTCACCACCCTTTGAGTGAAGAAGTTCCTCCTCAACTCCGTTCTAAACCGCCTCCCCTTTATCTTGAGGCTGTGCCCCCTAGTCCTACTGTCTTTTTTGAGCGGGAAGAGTCTCTCCACCTCTATCCTATCCATCCCATTCATCATCTTATACGTCTCAATGAGATCTCCCCTCATTCTTCTAAACTCTAACGAGTACAAGCCTAGTTTATTCAGCCTCTCCTCATAGCTCAATCCCCTCAACTCCGGTATCAGCCTAGTAAACCTCCTCTGCACTCCCTCCAGGGCCAAAATATCCTTGCGCAGGTGCGGCGCCCAAAACTGCACACAGTACTCCAGCTGCGGCCTCACCAATGCCCTATACAGCTGCAGCAAGACCTCCCTACTTTTATATTCAATCCCCCTCGCTATGAAGGCCAGCATCCCATTCGCCTTCCTGACCACCTGCTGCACCTGCAAGCTGGGTTTTTGCGACTCATGCACAAGGACCCCGAGGTCCCTCTGCACCGTCGCCTGCTGCAGTTTTTCGCCACGTAAGTAATAGTCCTTCCTACAAAGTGGACCACCTCACACTTGCCAACATTAAATTCCATTTGCCATTTCCTGGCCCATTCGCCCAGCCTATCTAGATCCTTCTGCAGACTCTCCACACCCTCCGCACAATTTGCCTTTCCCCCAATCTTGGTGTCATCAGCAAATTTCGACACCCTGCACTCGGTTCCCTCCTCCAGATCATCTGTATAAATGGTAAATAGCCTGAGCGCATTCACCCTATCCGTGCCTCTCATGAACTTATACACCTCTATAAGATCATTCCTCAGTCTCCTACACTCCAAAGAAAAAAGTCCTACCCTATAACTCAGTCCTTGAGTTCTGGCAACATCTTTGTAAATGTCTTTTGCGCTCTCTCTAGTTTAATAACATCTTTCAAAGAACAAAGACAAAGATCAAAGAAAATTACAGCACAGGAACAGGCCCTTCGGCCCTCCAAGCCTGCACCGACCATGCTGCCCCGACTGAACTAAAACCGCCTACCCTTCCAGGGACCATATCCCTCTATTCCCATCCTATTTATGTAAACGTCAAGACGTCCCTTAAAACTCACTACCGTATCCAATTCCACTACCTCTCCCAGCAATGAGTTCCAGGCACCTATCACCCTCTGTGTAAAAAAATCTGCCTCGTACATCTCCTTTAAACCTTGCCCCTCGCACCTTAAACCTGTGCCCCCCGAGTAATTGACTCGTCCATCCTGGATAAAAGCTTCTGACTATCCACTCTGTCCATGCCCCTCATAATCTTGTAGACTTCTATCAGGTCTCCCCTCAACCTCCATCATTCCAGTGAAAACAAACCAAGTTTCTCCAACCTCTCCCCATAGCTAATGCCCTCCACACCAGGCAACATCCTGGTAAATCCTTTCTGTTCCCTCTCTAAAGCCCCCACATCCTTCTGGTAGTGTGGCGACCAGAATTGAACACTATATTCCAAGTGCGGCCTCACTAAGGTTCTACAAAGCTGCAACATGACTTGCCAATTTTTAAACTCAATGCCCCCGGCCGATGAAGGCAAGCATGCCGTATGCCTTCTTGACTACCTTCTCCACCTACATTGCCATTTCTAATGACCTTTGTACCTGTACACCCAGATCCCTTTGCCTGTCAATACTCTTAAGGGTTTTGCCATTTACTGTATATTTCCTATCTGTATTAGACCTTCCAAAATGCATTACCTCACATTTGTTCGGATTAAACTCCATCTGCCATCTCTCCACCCAAGTCTCCAATCGATCTATATCCTGCTGTATCCTCTGCTGATCCTAATCGCTATCTGCTAATCCACCAACCTTTGTGTCGTCTGCACTAATTAATCCAGTCACATTTTCCTCCAAATCATTTACATATATTACAAACAGCAAAGGTCGCAGCCCTGATCCCTGAGGAACGCTACTTGTCACAGCCCTCCATTCAGAAACGCACCCTTCCTATAGCAAGGCGACCAAAACTGAACACAATACTCCAGGTGCGGCCTCACCTGTACAACTGCAAAATAACTTCCCAAATTCTATACTCAGTGCCCTGACTGATGAAGGGCCAGAAAGCCAAAAGCCTCCTTCACTGCCTTATCTACCTATGACTCGACCTTTAGAGAACCGCACACATGAACTCCCTCCGTCCCACGATATTCCCCGAGGCCCTATCAAGTCCTACCTTCATTTGACTTTCCAAAATTTGAACAGCTCACACTTATCGGTACGGAGCTCCATTTGCCATTTCTCAGCCCATTTCCCCAGCTGATCAAGTTCTTGCTGCAATTGTTGATAGCCTTTCTCACTGCCAACAATACCACCTATTTCAGTGTAGGTTTTTAATTACAGAATTTTTTTATATTGAATTTAAATTCCACCATCTGTTATGGCGAGACTCAAACCCAAAGTCCCCAGGACATTAGCTGAGTTGCTGGTTTAATAGTCTTGTGAGAGTACCACAGGGCAATGCCTCCCCTGTTGCTTTGTGTCTTGTCTCCAAATTTTAATATCTCAAACATGTTAATTAAGTAAAGACACAAACAAAAAGATTCCCTCTGTGTATATTTTTTTTTGCACTTGCGTTTGGTCGCATTCGGAAACAGAAAGCGATGATTTGGAGGGCAGCGCAGTGGTTACAACTGCGGCCCCGCAGCGCCAGGGACCCGGGTTCGATTCCCGGCTCAGGTCACTGTCTGTGCAGAGTCTGCACGTTTTCCCCGTGTCTGCGTGGGTTTCCTCGTGGCGCTCCAGTTTCCTCCCGCAGTCCAAAGATGTGCGGGTTGGGTGGATTAGCTAAATTGACCCTAGTGTCAGGGAGACGAGCTAGGGGTAAATACGTGGGGTTAAAGGAAAAGGGCCTGGTTGGGATTGTGGTCAGTGCAGACTCGATGGGCTGAATGGCCTCCTTCTGCACTGGAAGGATTCTCTTGTCTTCCTCTTTGGGATTTGCTGAGTTGATCACTGTCTGGTGATTGACAATATTAAGAATAACATCCGAGAGAATCACACAAATCCAGAAATATCACCATGCCGGAGCTGTATCAGGAAAAAGAGAGTAATAGTCACGTTTCCATAGAAACACCAACCCATATCTGATCATCGCCCCTGCAAGAGGTCCACATTCCCCTCCATTTAATAAAAGATCATCATTGATTAGAGGAGCATCTGCGCTGAGGTTATAAAAGATGTCTCGCTGTTTTGCTTCATCTGTTAGGAGAAGCTTCTATAGATTTGAAATCACTGCCACGAAAATCAACTCCAGACAGGCCTTTAGGCCACTGAAGGTATTTCTCATTGCGTTTACCTGATCTCACTCTTTCCTTGTGAGACATCCCACTCCTGCACTTTAGCTTTTGCTGCTCCAGATTACCAGACCCGGCCTGGAACTCGAGGCTGCAAATGTGGGGGAAGTGAGGTCGCACTGACAAAATTAGCCCAGCCTGAGCCAATGGCACACTCTTCCCAGAGGGGAAGCCTCCTGATTGGCCGCCTCTGGGCTCTGTATCCAATCAGAGATGGCTGGTGGTGGCCCAGTTAGAGGATAGGCCGCTCTGGAGCCTCAGCAACCCAGCAGGAGGGTGAGGCAGCAAGGAGGTGAGTCAGGGCCTGTGACAGTGATTCAATATGGAGGCTTACACAGTAGGGCCCTCAGAACAGAGAGCCATAAAGTCATTGAGGTTTACGGTGTGAAAACAGGCTCTTCAGCCCAACTTGTCCATGCTGCCCAGTTTTTGCTACTAAGCTAATCCCAATTGCCCACGTTTGGCCCATATCCCTCTATACCCATCTTACCCATGTAATTGCCTAAATGCTTTTTAAAAGACAAAATTGTACCCACCTCTACCTCTGGCAGCTCGTTCCAGACACTCACCACCCTCTGTGTGAAAAATTGCCCCTTTGGACACTATCGTATCTCTCCCCTCTCACCTTAAACCTATGCCCTCTAGTTTTAGACTCCCTTACCTTTGGGAAAAGACATTGACTATCTCGCTGATCTGTGCCCCTCATTATTTTATAGACCTCTATAAGATCACCCCCTCAGCCTCCTACGCTCCAGAGGAAAAACGTCCCAGTCTATCCAGCCTCTCCTTATAACTCAATCCATTAAGTCCCGGTAACATCCTAGTAAATCTTTTCTGCACTCTTTCTAGTTTAATAATATCCTTTCTATAATAGGGTGACCAGAACTGTACACACTTTCCTCAAATTCCAATCTACTGAATACCCTTCCACCGTTAACCGCTCCGCCATTGATGGTTGCGCCTTCAGCTGCTTGGGCACAAGGTGTTAGACAAACTACCCCCACCCTCTCCATCTCATTACCTCTCCATCCTGCTTTCAGATGCCCCATAAAACCTGTCCTAAAACCTCTTTATGTGGCTTGCTGGTAACTTTTGTTTGATGGTACTTCTTCCCCACCCGATGAACACAAAACATTGGCTTTGTACTCCGTTTCACACACAATGCTGCATCTGTCAGTTGCAGGAAACAGCAACACATTATTTGAATGAGCATTCTTATGTTTATCGAGAGGTCATTGTCTTCTCAATGAACTATTCCTTTATCTGAAAGGGCGGTTTTATTAACAATTGGTTCCGATGGTAGTTTTCGTTCTTTGGTGTTTGATTATATGTTTCCGTTGACTTATCCCTGTTGGACGTGCTGTTAGACAAACCTGGGTTTCAGAGAGAGATCGAAACCGCACAACTCCCAACAAGAGGCAGGAACCACGAGAGTGCAGACATTTTAGACACACTCCCAATAAAACTCCAGCACGCAGAGAAACTGCTGTGTCATCTCTGCATATCTCCTAGAATTTATTGCACTCCCCACATCAGTGAAACAACTCCTCAGAGGCCGGTGTCCCTTCACCACACCTCCTCTTCCCAGATTCCCTAGGGGAGCACAGTAGCGCAGTGCCTCACAGCGCCAGGGACCCGGATTCCATTCCAGGCCTGTGTGGAGTCTGCACATTCTACCCATGTCTGCGTGGGTTTCCTCCGGGTGCTCCGGTTTCTTCCCACGGTCCAAAGATGTGCTGGTTAGGTTGATTGGCCATGTTCCCTTAGTGTCATGGGATTAGGAGGGTAAATATGTGGGGTTATGGGAATAGGGCCTGGGTGGGATTGTGATCAATGCAGACTCGATGGGCTGAATGGCCTCCTTCTGCACTGTAGGGATTCTATGATTGTCGATTGTTGGAAAAACCCATCTGGGTCACTAATGTCCTTTAGGGAAGGAAATCTGCCGTCCTTACCCGGCCTGGCCTACATGTGACTTCAGAGCCACAGCAATGTGGTTGACTCTCAACTGCCCTCCAAGGGCAACTAGGGATGGGCAATAAGTGCTGACCCAGCTAGCGACACCCATGTCCTTCGGATGGATAATACAAATCCTGACAGGAATGGACAGACTGGATGCAGGGATGTAGTTTCCTCTGACTGGGAGGATCTAGGTCAGGGGGGTCACAGTCTCAGGATACAGGGGAGGCTATTTAAGACTGAGATGAGGAGAGATTTCTGACTCTGTAGGTGGTGGATTTATGGAATTCTCTACCACTTGTGGAGGCCAAGACAGTGAATATAGTTAAGAGGGAAATAATGAGGGAAATAATTAGATTCTAAAGGTATCAAGGGGAAAACACAGGAGCATTGTGTTGCGTTGGAGGATAAACCACACAATCCCTACAATGCAGAAGGAGGCCATTTGGCCCATCGAGCCTGCACTGACAAAAATCTCATCCCAGCCCTATTCCTACAACCCCCATACGCATACTCTGCTAATCCCCCGATACAAAGGATCGATTTAGCACGGCCAATCCACCTAACCTGCACATCTCTGGAATGTGGGAGGAAACTGGGGCTTACGGACGAAAACCACGCAGACATGGGGAGAATGTGCAACATCTACCCAGACAGAATCGAACTCGGGTCCCTGACGCTGTGAGGCAGCAGTGCTAACCACTGTGCACCGTGCTGTTCACCACGATCATGTTGAATGGCAAAGCAGGCTGGAAGGGCTGAATGGCCTATCCCTGCTCTTATTTTCTTCGCTTCCGCAACTTTTTTATTCATTTGTGGGACCTGGGTGTCGCTGGCTGGGTCAGTGTTTATTACCCATCCCTAGTTGCCCCTTGAGAAGGTGGGGGTGAGCTGCCTTCTTGAATCGCTGCAGTCCGCGTGCTGTGGGTTGACCCACAATGCCGTTAGGGAGGGAGTTCCAGGATTTTGACCCAGCGACTGTGAAGGAACGGCCGATATATTTCCAAGTCAGGATGGTGAGTGGCTTGGAGGGGAACTTGCAGGGGGTGGTGTTCCCGTGTATCTGCTGCCCTTGTCCTTCTGATGGAAGTGGTGGTGGGTTTGGAAGGCGCTGTCTAAGGATCTTTGGTGAATTGTTGCAATGCATCTTGTAGACGGTACACACTGCTGCTACTGAGCATCAGTGATGGATGGAGTGGGTGTTTGTGGGTGGGGTGCCAATCAGGCGGGGCTGCTTTGTCCTGGATGGTGTCAAGAAGGCGAATGGAATGTTGGCCTTTATAGCGAGGGGGATAGAATATAAAAGTAGGGAGGTCTTGCTGCAACTGTACAGGGCATTGGTGAAGCCGCAACTGGAGTACTGTGTACAGTTTTGGTCGCCGCACTTGCACAAGGATATATTGGCCTTGGAGGGAGTGCAGAGGAGGTTTACCAGGCTGATACTGGAGGTGAGCGGGTTAGACTACGAAGAGAGACTAAATAGACTGGGTCTGTACTCGTTGGAGTTTAGAAGGATGAGGGGGGATCTTATAGAGACGTATGAGATAATGAAAGGGATGGATAGGGTAGAGGTAGAGAGATTCTTCCCGCTCAGAAAGGATTTCAGGACTAGAGGGCACAGCCTCAAGATAAGGGGAGGTGGGGCAGTTTAGAACAGAGTTGAGGAGGAACTTCTTCACTCAAAGGGTGGTGAATCTCTGGAATTCTCTGCCCGTTGAAGTGGTGGAGGCTACCTCGCTAAATATATTTAAATCAAGGGTAGATAGGTTTCTGATAGACAGGGGAATTAAGGGTTATGGGGAGAAAGCGGGAAAGTGGAACTGATCCACTTCAGATCAGCCATGATCTTATTGAATGGCGGGGCAGGCTCGAAGGGCTAGATGGCCGACTCCTGCTCCTAGTTCTGATGTTCTTATGGTGTCAAGCATTTTGAGTGTTGTTGGAGCTGAAATGAGATAAGTGGGCAAGGATTTGATTCTCAGTTGTGTTGACTGAGGGAGAAATGTTGGTCAGAACTCCAGGAGCACTATGCCTGCTCCTGTACCTGGCACCACGGGCAGGCTTATACCCAGGTGAACAGAGAGATGGGCCGAGCTTATACACCCCATTCAAGCACAGGCCAATGTGGACATGTCCTCAGCAGCGGAAAGTCAGCCTCGGTTATGTAGTCAATTCTCTGGCCTGGCTTTGAACCCAGGACCTTCTGACTGAGCTTCTTCAGTTATGAATTTGCAGGTTTTGTCCCATTAGTTACGAAGGATGCCGAGGGTTCAGCTGCTTCACATAATTAACCCATGTACGTTTCAGGAGTCAAACTCTGGCTCCATCTGCGTGTCCAGTTCTTAACCTTAGCAATAGGTGGGAGCGGACTCTGGGCCGCGTCACCTCCTGAAGCAAAAAATAGATTAAGGTCCTGCTGCGCCTGCCAAGCCGTTTGTAAGAAACTTCATTAAAATCTCTCTCTGCTCCTGAACGTGTCCAGTGTGGTGTTGCAAAAGCAGCAGTGGCTGATAAAGAGTGAGACAGTCTGATCATTAATCACCATTATGTGGTTCACCAAGAGAGAAATTCCACAGTTTACCTTCCATTTCAATTATACATGAGGGATGTCATCTATTCAAATAAAAATGGGCCATTGGACTGGTTTATTTTTGCTAATGGGAATGCGAAAATGGGGTCCCGCTCCACAGGGCCCATCACAGTTGATGTGACACCTTTATTTCATTCATTCGTGGGACACGGGCATCGCTGGCTGGGTCAGCACTTTTCGCCCATCCCTAGTTGCCCTTGGAGGGCAGTTGAAAGCCAACCACATTGCTGTGGCTTTAGAGTCACATGTAGGCCAGACCGGGTAAGGACGGCAGATTTCCTTCCCCAAAAAGGATATTAGTGACCCAGATGGGTTTTTCCAACAACGGATCATCAGTAGATTCTTAATTCCAGATTTTTTTAAATTGAATTCAAATTCCACCATGTGCCATGGCGGGATTCGAACCCGGGTCCCCAGAACATTAGTTGAGTTTCTGGATTAACGGTCTAGCGATAATACCACTCAGTATTCACCTCCTCTTGACGAGGCACCAGTCATTAAGGAGACATAGGCATAATTCCCCATTATTGGGTTTCTGTTGAGTTGTGTGCAATATTGAGCCATGCAGATTCCTGAAGTTGACAATCTCTATTGTTTTACTGAGGGAGAGATTATTATCGTCGCACCAGTTCACCAGATTCTCTATGGCTTTGCCGTAGTCCATCTCGTCATTGAGCCAGTCATTGTCTGAGCCGTGGTGAGGGCTAATGCAAATTCAAGTTTACTGATTTTGCGTTTTGTATGCAGGTGAGCAGAGTTGGGGATTCTTTTGCACTTGTTCCAATTTTAAAGTTTTCCCCCTTCTTTTCAAATTCCTCCTCTGATCGGTAACCTCCCCTGACCCTCCACCCTGTGAGAGATTGGGCGGCACGGTAGCACAGTGGTTAGCACTGCTGCTTCACAGCTTCAGGGAGCCGGGTTCAATTCCCGGCTTGGGTCACTGTCTGTGAGGAGCTTGCACATTCTCCTCGTGTCTGCGTGGGTTTCCTCCGGGTGCTCCGGTTTCCTCCCACAGTCCAAAGATGTGCGGGTTAGATGGATTGGCCATGCTAAAAAAAAAATTGTCCTTAGTGTCCTGAGATGCATAGGTTAGAGGGGTTAGTGGGTAAAATATGTAGGGATGTGGGGGCAAGGCCTGGGTGGGATTGTGGTTGGTGCAGACTCGATGGGCCAAATGGCCTCTTTCTTACTGTAGGGATTCTATGATTTCCTCTAACTCTGGACTCTTGAGCAACTCTTGACTCTTAACTCTGATCTTCATTGCCTCATTATTGGTAACTTTGTGACCAGCCTTATTGGCCCTAATGTCCCAATCTAAACCTTCCATCTCTTCCCCCTCGCTCTTGTTCCTTCTCAAAGGCATTCCTTACAACAGACATATTTGACCAGAAATTTCTAAAATTTGAACGCTTGGTTATAACCAGCTGAGAGTGTAGAATAGAAAGGGAGCCAGCCTCACTCCCCCTCACCCACTCATGACAAACGGTAAATGTTAGGATTCTGGAAACCAGCTGGTGAAGGATAGATCTGGAGCCAATCTTTACACAATTTCATCTGTTTATTTATAGAGGAAAATGTTCAAAAAAAATGTCTTTTTACCCAACAATTACTGTCTCAATCTGTTCATGTTCATCGGGGCATGGGTGAATTCTCAGTTAACATCCACTGCCCTAATGCAATTAGCGTTCAACTAACATAGATACGGCACTGTGGCAGAGTGTTTAGCACTGCTGCCTCGCAGCGCCTGGGTTCAATTCCAGCCTCGCGTCACTGTCTGTGCAGAGTCTGCATGTTCTCCCCATGTCTGCATGGGTTTCCTCCAGATGCTCACTGATTCCCCCACTGTCAACATCCTCAGGGCCACCGTAGACCAGAAACTCAACTGGACTCGTGACATAAACACAGTGGCTGCAAGAGCAGGTCGGAGGCTGGGAATCCTGCAATGAGTAACTGACCTCCTGACTCCCCTAAAGCCTGTCCACTACCTACAAGGCACAAGTCAGGAGTGTGATGGAATACCTCCACTTGCCTGGATGGGGGCAGCTCCAACAACACTCAAGAACTCAACACCATCCAGGACAAAGCAGCCCCGCTTGATTGGCACCACATCTACAAGCACCCACTCCCTCCACCACCGACCCTCAGTAGCAGCAGTGTGTACCATCTACAAGATGCACTGCCGCAACTCACCAAAGATCCTTAGGCAGCACCTTCCAAACCCATGACCACTTCCATCTAGAAGGACGAGGGCAGCAGATACATGGGGAGCACCACCCCCTGCAAGTTCCCCTCCAAACCACTCACCATCCTGACTTGGGAATATATCGGCCGTTCCTTCACAGCTGCTGGGTCAAAATCCTGGAATTCCCTCCCTAACGGCATTGTGGGTCAACCCACAGCGCGTGGACTGCAGCGATTCAAGAAGGCAGCTCACCCCCATCTCCTCAAGGGGCAACTAGGGATGGGTAATAAACACTGACCCAGCCAACGACACCCAGGTCCCATGAATGAATAAGGAAAATAATGTGTGGTGGAGAAGACTTGATGGGCCGAGTGGTTTAATTCTGCTCCGATGTCTTATGGTCTTTTGGTTCGATCGGAAATGTACGTACACGTCCCATATGTAATATGGGAATTACGTATTACATGTAATGGGGTGTGGCAGAGTAGGGGGCCTGGGTAAGAAGCTCTGTCAGAGAGATGGTGCGGACCTCGATGGGATGAATGCCCTCCTCTGCAGTGTAGGGATTGTGTGAAGGTGTACAGTGTCAATGGCAGATTTCTTTCCAGCACAGTAGTCTGGGTGCGTTTCAAAGAATGCAAAGCAATTACCCATTTTTATCCATTATATTCATGCTGTCAGGTTGGATAAAGTCTTCCCTCATTGTTGGCTTGACATGTTGCAATTATATCAAACCTTTTTGTATTGTGCAAGACTCTTAGGAGAATGAATAAAAACGTGTTTATTTCCAATTGGGAGGCGCTGACTGTTTCGGAATGGTCTGGAAACATTCAGTATGTGGAAGGAATAAACAGAAGCTTGTTTCGAGTTGTTAGTTGATGCTCGTTATGGATAAGGTACATAGAAACATAGAAAAATAAAGGTAGGAGGAGGCCATTCAGCCCTTCCAGCCTGTTCCGGCATTCATTTTGATCATGGCTAATCATCAAAAACAATATCCTGATTCCACACCCCCCCCCACTTCCCCCAATATCCCTCGATCCCTTTAGCCCCAAGAGCTATATCTAATTTTTTCTTGAAATCACACAACGTTTTGGCCTCAACTACTTTCAGTGGGAGTGAATTCCACACATTCACCACTCTCTGGGTGAAGAAATTTCTCCTCACCTCAGTTCTAAAAGGTTTATTCCTTATCCTCAAACTCTGACCCCCTAGTTCTGGGCTCCCCCACCATCAGGAACATTCTTTCTGAATCTACCCTGTCTAACCCTGTTAGAGTTTTATAAGTTTCTATGAGATCCCCTCTCACTCTTCTAAATTCCAGTGAATATAATCCTAACTGACTTAATCTCTCCTCATATGACAGACCTGCCATCCCAGGAATCAGCCTGGTAAACCTTCACTGTGCTCCCTCTATAGCAAGGACATCCTTCCTCAGATAAGGAGACCAAATCTGCACACAATACTCCAGGTGTGGCCTCACCAATGCCCTGTACAATTGCAGCAAAACATTCCTACCCCTGCACTGAAATCTTATCTGGCTGAGGTTTGACTCACCATTGCTTGAGTGGGTATTAGGACAAGACAGAACTGGGCTGAAACGTAATGCCTTTTTTCAATTCACAAATTGGATCCTCTGATGTTAAAACAGTATTTGGTGAGATGGTCGAGGACTGCGTTGGGCCCCCTATTATTCATCATTTATACAAACGATACAGATGGCTAAGTGGGTGGTTGGATTGGCAAATTTGTGGATGACACAAAGATTGGCCGGGTGGTTACAATGAGGTGGAGAGTCTTGGGGTACAAGACAAAATGGTCAAATGGGCAGATACGTGGCAGATGGAATTGAACCCTGAAAAGTGTGATACACTTTGAAGGACTAAGTTGACAAGAAAGTATTCAATGAGTAGGTAGGACACTGAGAGGATCTGTGGAATGAAAGAACCTTGGCGCATTTGTCCATAGACCACTGAAAGCGGAAGGACATATTAGTAGGATGGTGAAAAAGGGATACTTGCCTTTATCAATCAGGGTATAGATTACAGGGAGGTCATGTTGGAGTTGTATAGAACTTTGGTGAGGCCACAGATGGAGCACTGTGTACAGTTCTGGTCACCACATTACAGGAAGGATGTGATTGCTATGGAGGGGATGCAGAGGAGATTCATCAGGACGCTGCCTGGGATGGAACGTTGCGGTTATGAAGAGAGGTTGGATAGGCTTGGGTTGTTTGTGTTGGAGCAGAGAAGATTGAGGGGTGACCTGATTGAGGTGTTCAAGGTTATGAGGGACACGGACAGAGTGGATAAATAGCAGCTGTTCCCCTTAGTTGAAGGGTCAGCATGAGTCGTAGACTCATAGTGTCATAGAGGTTTACAGCATGGAAACAGGCCCTTCGGCCCAACTTGTCCGTGCTGTCCTTTTTTTTAAACCCCTAAACTAGTCCTAATTGCCCGCATTTGGCCCATATCCCTCTATACCCATCTTATCCCTGTAACTGTCTAAATGTTTTTCAAAAGACAAAATTGTACCCGCCTCTACTACTACCTCTGGCAGCTTGTTCCAGACACTCACCACCCTCTGTGTGAAAAAATTGCCCCTCTGGACCCTTTTGTATCTCTCCCCTCTCACCTTAAACCTCTGCCCTCTAGTTTTAGACTCCCCTACCTTTGGGAAAAGATATTGGCTATCTAGCTGATCTCTGCCCCTCATTATTTTACAGACATTTATAAGATCACCCCCCAGCCTTCTACACTCATGAGGGGACATCATAGAGTGCAGAAGAAGGCCATTCAGTCCATCAAGCCTGCAGCAATCACAGTCCCACTTAGGCCCTATCCCCATAAGCCCATGCATTTACCGTAGCAAGTCCCCCGACATTAAGGAGCAATTTAGCATGGCCAATCCACCCACCCCCCGCATCTGTGGAGTGTGGGAGGAAACGGAGCACCCGGAGGAAACCCGCACAGACACGAGGAGAATGTACAGACTCCACACAGACAGTGAGCGAAGCCGGGAATCGAACCCAAGTTCCTGGCACTGTGAGGCAGCAATGCTAACCCACTGTGCCACCGTGCCACCTATATAACTCCAACATGACTTCCCTGCCTTTGTAAACTGTGTCTCGATTGATAAAGGTAAACCTCCCATGTGCCATTTTCACCACCCTAATATAGGTTCAAGGTGAGAGGTAGGAGGTCGAGGGAGGGGATGTGAGGGGAAAACATCTTTATCCAGAGGGTGGTGAGGGTCTGGAATGCGCTGCCTGGGAGGGTGGGGGAGGTGGGATGCCTCACATCCTTTAAAAAGTACCCGGATGAGCACTTGGCACAGTCATAACATTCAGGGCTATGGGCTAGGCGTTGGTAAATGGGATTAGATGGGGGATCAGGTGTTGCTCATGTGTTAGTGTAGACTCGATGGGCCCAAGGGCCTCTTCTGCAATGCATGTTTCTGTATCGATGACCTTAGAACCACAAGACTTGCTCCCCCATTAGCAGGGAAACGACAAAAGAACCGAAACAAAACCACCAATGGTGAGGACAGCGTGTTGGCCCTTAGTGGGACCTTGTAACATCGATGGATGTGATTGGCCAGCCAGGTCCACTCAAAGCTTATCTCCCGACTGTTTTTCATTTGAAGCAGTTTCAGGCAGAGTTTGAAGCTGATATGTTTCAGTACTGGGGGGGGGGTGGGTGGGATTTTCCAGACCTGGGAGCAGGTGGGATTTTCCAGACCTGGGAGCAGGTGGAATTTTACAGACCTGGAGGTGAGTGGGATTTTCCAGACCTGGGGTCAGGTGGGATTTTCTAGACCTGGGGGCAGCAGGTAGGATTTTCCAGACCTGGGGGCAGCAGGTGGGATTTTCTAGACCTGGAGGTGAGTGGGATTTTCCAGACCCTGGGGGTAGGTGGGATTTTCCAGACTTTGGAGGCAGGTGGGATTTTCCAGACCTTGGTGGCAGGTGGGATTTTCCACTCTTGGGGGCGGGTGGGATTTTCCAGACCCACCAGCTATCTCCATGCTTGCACATTCCAGTCACAAGTGTCTTCCCTCCCATTTGGCAAATGCAAAGTGTCTGAACAAGGTACTCTATTTATTAAATAAACATGAAAAATCATATTTAATTTCTTGGATCAAAATGTTGTTGTGTTGTGTTGCGAGTCACATGAGTTTCAAGCATCTGTTTGTTGCGTGCCTTTGAAGAAATGCCAAACAGAAAATTGTATCTTACTGAATTTGCTGTTTATACTTTGTTTTGGTGAACAGAGTGATCCAGTGTGTTGAAGTATGTTGTTCGGGATGTCAGCCTTGACTCAGTGGATACTCATTCACCTCTAGGTCATTGAGTTATAGAATCATCAAGGTTTACAGCATGGAAACAGGTCCTTTGGCCCAACTTTTCCATGCTGCCTTTTTTTTAAAACTCCTAAACTAATCCCAATTGCCCGCATTTGGCCCATATCCCTCTATACCCATCGCAGCTATGTAACAATCTAAAAGTTTTTTAAATGACAAAATTGTACCTGCCTCTACTAATACCTCTGGCAGCTTGTTCCAGACACTCACCACTCTCTGTATGAAAATATTGCCCCTCTGGACACTTTTGTATCTCTCCCCTCTCACCTTAAACCCATGCCCTCTAGTTTTAGACTCCCCTGCATCGGAAGATCCAGAGAATCATAGAATCCCTACAGCGCAGAAGGAGGCTATTTAACCTATCAAGTCTGCACCGACAACAATCCCACTCACGCCCTATCCCTATAGAGCCATACACCTTTACCCCAGTAATCCCTCTAACCTACGCACCCTGGGACACTAAGGGCCAATTTAGCATGGCCAATCCACCTAACCTGCGCATCTTTGGACACTAAGGGGCAATTTAGCATGACCAATCAACCTAATCTGCACATTTGGACTGTGGGAGAAAACCCATGCAGACACAGGGAGAACGTGTAAACTCCACAGACAGTGACCCAAGGCTGCGTTCAAGTTCCATTTCAGGCACTTGAGTGGTTACTCTAGGCTGGCACTCCAATCGAAAGCTGCGTGGGCAGAATTGCCTCACAGTTCGGGTGTTGGATCCGGGTCCCATCTTCTCCCTGAGATTAGAAACAATTTTTTTCTTTAATTTCCTAATTTTTTTGAAGAAGAAGGGTGTTGGAGTTCTTCCTGGTCTGAAATAGAAAATGCTGGAGTAACTCAACAAGTCCGATAGCATCTATGGAGAGAGAACCGAGCCAATGTTTCAAGGCTGGATAACTCTTCATCAGAGCTAAAAACAAAGAAAATCGGAGAAGATTATACCATGAGGGTGGGAGGGCGCTTAATTGGACAAAAGGAATATAAATGGTGATGATAAAGGCTAGGAATGGTGCTAATAGCATCCATTAAGAGATCAGAACGTATGAATGGCGGAACGAAGATACAGATTGTTTAGGAACTAGCTGAAGAATGTGGCAGTTGTCTATTTGGATGGGGTGGGGAAGGGGGGGTGGGTTTGGAGGATAATTTGGAGAGTGAGATTTTCGGAAGTTGAAAGATGAAATTAAGAATATGAAGTAATAAAAATGGATGAATCGGGTGAAAGGATGAAGTGAAATAAAATATATGAATGTGGCCTGGAGGAGCGGGTTCATATTCTGAAGTTGTTGAACTCAATGTTCAGTCCAGAAGGTTGGAAAGTGCCCAATCATCCTTCCTGGCTTCTCCCCCAATACTTATTTGTTCAGTTGCTCTGACAAAGGGTTCTCCAGACACGCAATGTTGGCTCTATTCTCTCTCTCTCCACAGGTACCGTCAGACTTGCTGAGATTTTCCCAGCATTTTCTGGTTTTGATACTCTTTGATCATTTCTCTCATTGCAGTTGTGGAAACTTGCCATCAACACATTCGCCGCCTCGTTTCCCAACATGGACACGATTCCAAGGATGTCTTGTTGGCTACAAAGTAGCTGAGGGTAGTGGGAATTTTAATACAAATGGAGCCTCCTGTGAATGTTGGTGAGGGTGGGGGTGGGCACAGAGGGTGTAATTGAGTCCTGACTGATTGGAGATTTTCTCTATCTACCGTTGGCAAATATATTTGGGAAAAGACTGAGCAAGTGGCCACCAGCCCACTGACACACAACTGATAGCCATTGGGTCCAAGTCCCTTCCGAATCAGAGATAGAATCGTTGGCTGGGATTTTACCGTCCTGCCTGCCACAAGAATCAAAGCAGGCCATGGGTGGACCATGGAAAGGCCCATTAACCTGGGGTGGGATTTCATGGTTTCAGGACGAGAGCGGCTATAAAATCCACCCATTGAATCATAGAGTCGTACGTGCAGAAAAGGCCATTCAGCCCATCGCGTCTGCACCAACAATAACTCCCACTAAAGGTGCACTAATCCCATATTCCTGCACTTGTCCCATATCCCTTGAATGTTAGGATATTTCAAGTGTTCATCCAAATATTTTTTAAAGGTTATAATGTTACCGGCCCCCATCCCCTCCACAGGCAGCTCATTCCAGACTCCCACCACCCTCTGAGAGATTGCTTTCTCACACCCGCTCCTGACCCTCACCCTAAGATTCTGCCCCCTCCTGATTGACCCCTCACCCAAGGGGAACAGCTGCTGCCTACTCACCCTGTCCCTAATCCTCATGGTCTTACACACCTCAATCATGTCCCCCCCTCAGCCTTCTCTGCTCCAGGGAAAACAATCCCAGCCCATCCAATCTCTCCTTTTATCGCTCAAACACTCCATCCCAGGCAGCATCCTGGTGAATCTCCACTGTACCCCCTCCAGCACAATCACATCCTTCCCATGGAACAGAGGGATCTTGGGGTTCATATCCACAGATCTCTGAAGGTTGCCACTCAAGTGGATAGAACCATGAAGAAGGCTTATAGTGCGTTAGCGTTTATTAACAGGGGGTTTGAGTTTAAGAGCCGTGGGGTTATGCTGCAACTATACCGGACATTGGTGAGACCACATTTGGAATATTGTGTGCAGTTCTGGTCACCTCACTATGAGAAGGATGTGGAAGCATTGGAGAGAGTGCAGAGGAGATTTACCAGGATGCTGCCTGGTTTGGAGGGTAGGTCTTATGAGGAAAGGTCGAGGGAGCTAGGGCTTTTCTCCTTAGAGTGGAAGGGGATGAGGGGCAACTTAATAGAGGTTTATAAGATGATGAGGGGGATAGATAGAGTTGACGTGCAGAGACCATCAGGAGGATGTAGCTGTTACTAGAGGCATAACTATAAGGTTCATGGTGGGAGATATAGGGGGGATGTCCGAGTTAGATTCGTCACTCAGGGAGTGGTTGGGGTGTGGAATGCACTGCCTGCTGTGATAGTGGAGTCGGACACTTTTGGAACTTTCAAGTGGTTATTGGATAGGCACATGGAACACTCCAGAATGATAGGGAGTGGGATAGTTTGATCTTGGGTTTGGACATAGCTCGACACAACATTGAGGGCAGAAGGGCCTGTACTGTGCTGTACTGTTCAATGTTTCTACTTTTCTATAGTAAGGTGACCAAGTCTACACACAGTGCTCCAGCTGTGGCCTCACCAACACTTTGTACATCTCCAACATTACTTGCTCGCTCTTGTACTCTATACCACGACTGATAAAAGTAAGTGCTCATAAGTCTTCTTATCTACCCTATTCTCCTCTCTGCCACCTTTGGGAATCAATGATCAATTACCCCAAGACCCCTCTGTTCCTCTGAGCTTCCCAGTGTCCTGCCATTCATTAAATACCCCCTTGACTTGTCACTTCTTCCACCGTGCATCACTTCACACTTACCAGGGTTAAATATCATCTGCCACTGCTCTGCCCATCTGACCAACCTCTCTTCTGTAACCTACGGCCTTCACCTTGAAGCAGAGTTAGTGCTGGTTGAACGTTCTTGTGAAGACACATGTTAAGCTTCACTGTATGGTCAGACATTTGCTCTGCATCTCATCCATATCTCACTTGACCTTGGGAAAATGTCCAGAACACAACAAATTTACTCAAGAATTTAATTTCCCCAACACTTTGACTCCATATCTTCATGGACACATAACATTTCCGTTGTCTCAGCACTGTTCATCAAGTGAGATAGCAGAGAGAAAAGGGGAGTTCTTTTTTCCCCAACAATTGCTCACTGATAATGCGGCGCAATGACACAGTGGTTAACGCTGCTGCCTCACAGCGCCAGGGCCCTGGGTTCAATTCCCAGCTTGGGTCACTGCCTATGTGGAGTTTGCACTTTTTCCCTGTGTTTGCGTGGGTTTCGTCCGGGTGCCCCACTTTCCTCTCACAGTCCAAAGAGGTATAGGTTAGGTGGATTGGCCATGTTAAATTGTCCCTTAGTGTTCATGGATGCAAAGGCTAGGTGGATTGGCCATGGTAAGTTGCCTCTTAGTGTCCAAAGATGCGATGGTTAGGTGGATTGGCCATGCTAAATTGCCTCTTAGTGTTCAAGGATGCAAAGGTTAGGTGGATTGGCCATGTTAAATTGCCCCTTAGTCTTCAAGGATGCAAAGGCTAGGTGGATTGGCCATGGTAAATTGCCTCTTAGTGTCCAAAGATGCGAAGGTTAGGTGAGTTGGCCATGCTAAATTGCCTCTTAGTGTCCAAAGATGTGGGGGTTAGGTGCATTGGCCGTGCTAAATTTAGTGTCCCAAAGATGTGAAGATTAGGTGGATGGGCAATGTTAAATTGCCCTTAGTGTTAGAGGACTAGCAGGGTATATACCCAAGGTTATAGGGATAGGGCCTGGATGGGATTGTTGGTGTAGCCTAGATGGGCCGAATGGCCTCCTTCAGCACGGCAGGGATTCTATGATTCTGTAACACTCCACAATCTCACCACTCTTCAAGCTCCAACAGCCCCGTTTAGATCAGTGAGTCACTTTCTGACTGGATGCTTAAATTTGTTCCCCTCATTATAAACAGATAAAGTCCCAAAAAGTAACAACGAACCATGTAGAACATCCCATGTGAAGGAAAAGAGGGAACAGATGCTTCATAATTATTCAAAGTGAGATGACAGCCCTGTAGTGTATGAATTATCAAGCAAAGAACAGCTGCAACTCCCAACACACCAAACAGGATCTGTGCGTATGACATTAGAAAATATTGCTTCAATTCAAGAGGGACTGCTCGTAACAACTCAAGCAATACCAGTGTCTTTCAGTTAAAGATCTTTACGATGGAGAAAGAGTGGCTGATCTTGCATTTATATAGCACTTTATCGTTTTCTGACCATACCCCCAAGTGCTGTACTACTGATGAATTACTCGTGAAGTGTAGTCATTGTTGTTATTTAGGATAGATCTTTGTGAGATTTACACTTAGCGACAGAGAATGAGTTTGCCCGGGCTGATTTTATAGACCGTCCCCAGTGATTTGGAGGCAAATATATGTGTCAGAGTTGGGCTCACATAGGTGAGGGCAGGTAAGAACGGCAGGTTTCATTCCCCGGAGGATATTAGCAAACCAGTTAGGTTTTTATGAGACAATGTCAGCTCCCGGATTACTGCGATTAAAAATTCAATGTTCATAGTTTATCATAGTGAGAATTGAACATTCAACCTCCAGTCAAAATCTTAACGACTAACCCCATGAAACTCGATTGCCATCGTTTCCCTTTCACTTACTGCCTTTATTGTGGATGCAATATTGTTTTCTTTTGGAAGAGAGTCAACTACTGTCCTGGAAGCTAAAATTTACAATCCATTCATCTCTCCTAACATTAATCCCTGCTATTAATAAGCAGTTAAAAATGACCCCTACTTAGAGCAGTGACCTTTAAAGTTTATTTATTTGTCACAAGTAGGCTTACATTAACACTAATTAATGTAAATCTACATCCTGCTACAGTAACACTACAAGCCTACAAGTAACACCACATTCTGCGCTCTCTTGTTTCCTTCTCTATGAATGGTATGCTTTATCTGTATAGCGCACAAGAAACAATACTTTTCACTGTATGTTAAAATGTGACAACAATAAATCAAATCAAAAGGTACTGTGGAAATCCCCTAGTTGCCACACTCCAGCACCTTTCTGGGTACACTGAGGGAGAATTTGTCATGGTCAATGCACCCAACCAGCATGTCTTTGGAGAGTGGGAGGAAACCCACACAGACACAGGGAGAAAGTACAAACTCCACACAGACAATGACCCAAGCCAGGAATCAAACCCGGGTCCCTGGCGCTGTGGAGAGCAGCGCTAACCCACTGTGTCACCGTGCCAAGGGAAGGACAGGCATTCAATCAGAGACAGTTCAGTGGTCAGATAGACACACCCCATGAAAAACACCACAGGACAGCAGCTGGTTTATGACTTTATTTGTGACTAATAAATAAACTTTAACTTTAGTTTAATTAAATAATATTTCTGTGCATTTCCTGTAAAAAATAGGGAACGCCTATCCTGAGAATGGGATATCTGTCTTCCGTGGAAGGGAGGACCCTGATGATAACTCAACCACTTTCCTGTTTTATATTGATGCTAACCTTATATTATTGTTACATCTCATTCCTATAAACACACAGTCAGGCAGATATCTCCCTGTGAGACACTCGGTCAGGCAGATATCTACCTGTGCGACACTCGGTCAGGTAGATATCTCCCTGTGAAGCACTCGAGCAGGTTGACCATGGGCAGGTGGAGATGCCTGTGTGTGAATTATTGGGAAATGATTTGGAGAAGGGGTTAATGCGCCGAGCTATAGGAGTTACCAGAGGACAGTGTGACTAATTAGATCACTCCTTGCAAGGAACAGCACAGGCACCGTGGGCAAAGTGGTTCCTGCGCTGTAATATTCTCAGTAACTATGCTGAGCGGTGCAGGATTTGACACAGCGCCCTGTATCCGTGTGTAACAACCCGAGACAATCATCGCGGTGACGTGAAAGTTAGCTAATCATTAGACTGCGATTGTCCAAAAGGGAGCTGTCAGCCGGAGTCAGAATGGGTTAATTAGTTGGTGCGTTTTCATTCTAGGGCACTTTGGAGAGCTCTTTAATAAAACCGGAGGGTTATGTAAAAAAAACATGAGTTTTCGGAGAACAATGGTCGAGGATTGAGTTGCAGACAGATCTGGTTCAGGACCCTGGGGTCAGAGCAGATGAGAAATGAAGGCATTGGACCAAAGCTCATGCTTCTGCCTGAAGGCATTTCTACACCAGGCTGTGAGGCGAGGATGTGAGGCTGTGAGGCTGTGAGGCTGTGTGTCGGTGGTGGGGTCGGGGCCGGGGGTGGGGAAGGAGGGGAGGGGATGTGACAACCATTCTCAGCTGATGAACGCACTGCTCCGGAGGGAGCTTTTCTCTCTCCTGAGATATACCCTTTCACCAGGCATGCTTCCCCCTGTACCGGTAGCCATGAGGAAAGGGCAGGAGGGTGTGGGACAAATTCACTGGAGAATTGGAGATCATAGAGAAGAGGATCACAAAATCCCGACAGTGCAGAGGGGGCCCATCGCCTCAGCACCCTGACAGGGTACCTTACCCAGGCCCAGCCCACTGCCCTATCCCCACAACCCCCACACATTCACCATGGCTAATCCACTGACCTTCCATCGGGGAAAAGATACAAAAGCCTGAGGTCACGTACCAAGCGACTCAAGAACAGCTTCTTCCCTGCTTCCGTCAGACTTTTGAATGGGCCTATCATATGGTAAGCTGATCTTTCTCTACACTTTATGACACTCTACATTCTGCACCCTCTCCTTTCCTTCTCCGCTATGATGTGGAGATGCTGGCGTTGGACTGGGGTGGGCCCAGTAAGAAGTCTCACAACACCAGGTTAAACAATGGGTTTATTTAGTAGCACGAGCTTTTGGAGCAGCGCTCCTTCTGACTCACCCGATAAAGGAGCAGTGCTCCAAAAGCTCGTGCTACCAAATAAATGTGTTGGACTTCAACCTGGTGTTGTGAGACTATTTACTGTGCCTTCTCCACAGTGACATAGAGCCATAGAGGTTTACAGCATGGAAACAGGCCCTTCGGCCCAACCTGTCCATGCCACCCAGTTTTTACTACTGAGCTAGTCCCAATTGCCCGCATTTGGCCCACATCCCTC
Source organism: Carcharhinus amblyrhynchos (assembly GCF_965287045.1). Lineage (NCBI taxonomy): Eukaryota > Metazoa > Chordata > Chondrichthyes > Carcharhiniformes > Carcharhinidae > Carcharhinus > Carcharhinus amblyrhynchos. The sequence continues at coordinate 1,670,784 of NW_027649778.1, forward strand.
TATACCCATCATACCCATGTAACTGTCTAAGTGCTTTTTAAAAGACAAAATTGTACCCCACTCTATGTCCGGCAGCTCGTTCCAGACACTCACCACCCTCTGTGTGAAAAAAACTGCCCCTCCATCTAATCCACACACCTTTGGACACTACGGGGCAATTCAGCATTGCAAAGCTCTTTCAAAGAATTGGAATAGGCACCAAATGGGTTCCTGTGCTTTAAAATTTGAAGTTAAAAGGGTAAAGATGTCACAGTCCCAGATGACCATAGGGTGATGGTGATATTACGAGGATCTCTACACCTCAGACAAGGTGGGGCCTTAATGAATAATCTCAGCTGGTACAGGAATTGAACCTGTGGCTGTTAGTGTTAACTAACCAGTTACCAACCGTCCAGCCAACTGAGCTAAACCAACCAAAGGCAGTAGCTCACCCAAGGACAGAATGATCACAGTGTACACAGGCAAAATGATGAGTCCATGTACAAGGCCGGACAGGCATCAGCTAAACTGGGGGGACGCAGTGACTCAGTGGTATTATCGCTAGACTATTAATCCAGAAACTCAACTAACGTTCTGGGGACCTGGGTTCGAATCCTACCACGGCAGATGGTGGAATTTGAATTCAATAAAAAATACCTGGAATTAAGAATCTACTGATGACCATGAAACCATTGACAGAAAAACCTATCTGGTTCACTAATGTCCCTTTAGGAAAGGAAACCTGCTGCCCTTACCTGGTCTGGCCTACATGTGACTCCAGACCCACTGCCCTCTAAGGGCAGCTAGGGATGGGCAATGAAACTGGGAGGATCACAGTTGAGACCCTTTTTTTTTCCCTCAGCTGATGCCATCATGTGCATACTTACTGGAGGGATCCCAGGATAGCATTGAGCATTTCTGACCCTGTGTCCCTGCTAACTGAGCCCAGGAACAGAAACCAGTTCCACCCTGTAGCTGAAACTAGTTGCATTAAGATACACAATGGGCTGATTTGGAATTCTCACTGCCCTGTCTGATTTAATTTCACATCATGCAGGATACGTACCAACAACTGTGTCAATATAAAAGTAGGGAGGTCTTGCTGCAGCTGTATAGGGCATTGGTGAGGCCGCAGCTGGAGTACTGTGTGCAGTTTTGGGCGCCGCACCTGCGCAAGGATATTTTGGCCCTGGAGGGAGTGCAGAGGAGGTTTACTAGGCTGATACCGGAGTTGAGGGGGTTGAGCTATGAGGAGAGGCTGAATAAACTAGGCTTGTACTCGTTAGAGTTTAGAAGAATGAGGGGAGATCTCATTGAGACGTATAAGATGATGAATGGGATGGATAGGATAGAGGTGGAAAGACTCTTCCCGCTCAAAAAAGACAGTAGGACTAGGGGGCACAGCCTCAAGATAAAGGGGGGGCGGTTCAGAACGGAGTTGAGGAGGAACTTCTTCACTCAAAGGGTGGTGAATCTCTGGAATTCTCTGCCCGTTGAAGTGGTGGAGGCTGCCTCGCTAAATATTTTTAAGAAGCGGGTTGATGGGTTTTTGATAAGAGAGGGGATTAAGGGTTATGGGGAGAGGGCGGGAAAGTGGAACTGAGCCACGACAGATCAGCCATGATCTTATTGAATGGCGGGGCAGGCTCGAAGGGCCAGATGGCCTACTCCTGCTCCTATTTCTTATGTTCTTATGTTCTTATCCAGATGAGTGTTGTATTTTTTTTAGCATCACTATTCCTCCGAGACTCATCTCCAACATCGGTGGCCTGGGGCTCAGCTTCTCCCTCTGCAACTGGATCCTGAACTTCCTAACTCACAGACCACAGTCAGCAGATCCACAATCATCTTCAATACTGGTGCTCCACAAGGCTGTGTCCGCAGCTCCCTACTGTACTCCTTATACACCCGTGACTCTGCGGCCAAATTCCTCTCCAACTCAATTTTCAAGTTTGCTGATGACACCACCGTAGTGGGTCGGATCTCAAACAATGATGAGACGGAGTACAGGAATGAGATAGAGAATCTGGTGCAGCAACAATAATCTCTCCCTCAAGGTTAACAAAACAAAGGAGATTGTCATCAACTTCAGAAAATTGAAGTGGAGGATATGCCCCTGTCTACATCAACAGGGACAAAATAGAAAGGGTCGAGAGCTTCAAGTTTTCAAGGGTCCAAATCACAACAATCTGTCCTGGTCTCTCCCCATGCCAACACTATAGTTAAGAAAGTCCACCAATGCCTCTATTTTCTCAGAAGACTGAGGAAATTTGATATGTCTGCCACAATTCTCACCAACTTCTACAGATGCACCATAGAAAGCATTCTTTCTGGTTGTATCACAGCTTGGTATGGGCTCCTGCTCTGACCAAGGCTGCAAGAAACTACAAAGGGTTGTGAATGGAGCCCAGTCCATCACACAAACCAGCCTCCCATCCATTGAGTTTACACTTCCCGCTGCCTTGGAAAAGCAGCCAGCATAATCAAGGACCCCATGTCCCACAGACATTCTCTCTTCCACCTTCTTCCATCAGGAAAAGTCTGAGGTCACATGCCAACCAACTCAAGAACATCTTCTTCCCTGCTGCTGTCAGACTTTTGAATGGACTTACCTTGCATTAAGTTGATCCTTCTCTACGCCCTAGCTAGGAATGTAACACTACATTCTGCATCCTCTCATTTCCTTCTCTATGAACGGTACGCTTTGTTTGTATGGTGTGCAAGAAACAATAGTTTTCACAGAATACTAATATATGAGACAATAATAAATCAAATCAAATAATTTGGAATCTGTGTAGAGAGTTCCTTTTCTCAGCCTCATTAGGAGTCACAGCGTTACAGTGGAAAGCTTACTATCTGTGTAGAACACAGTAACAAATAAATCACCCAGAGATTTTCTTACACATCCTAATATCCAGATAAAAAATATCTCCCAATGTCCTAAGTAGCAGTGGAATGGGACTGGAGTGGGGCACTTCTTAAACAGTGTGAAAAGAAAATGACAATTTGGAAAGACGCAGCTTTGACCTTGTTGTGCAATGGAATCCCTTACCTACGCCACGTGATAGAAGCTGGAGACCATAAACAGCAATTACAGCCAAAAAAAGAACTGGGAGGCTGTAAAATTGTCGAGTATGCAGCCTGCATAAGCTCAGAGTCATTTCAGTAATTGGCCATGAGTTATGGATGATCAGCTGCGGAAAACATTGCACGAGGCACAGTGGACAGCTTGTGTGTACAGGACATGGCAACGCAAGGGAGTTTGGTGCCAGCAGAATTAGTGATGTTCAGGGAGAGCTTGGAATGCTTCTTCCAACTTGTTCACGATCCTTCGCTCAAACAAACACAAGGATGGAGGTTGCCATTCCCACTTGAGAGCCAAGTGAGTGATGCATGTGGTCACTGGCTGTGGGAGAGGCCCATCCTCCGAGGCATTGACAAACATCAACCAGCAGGAACAGCAGCGCGGGGGGTCGTCCATATCAATCCGGATGAAATGTGGAGTCAGAGAGAAAGAAGGAGGCTGGTGGAAATCAAAAAGCTTTGGAAAAGGAAGAGGTTAGGAGATCACTAATTGGTCAGATTGGTAATCTCAGAACCAGGGCTGCGTGGCGGCACAGTGGTTAGCACTGCTGCCTCATAGCGCCAGGGACCTGGGTTCAATTCCAGTCACTGTCTGAGTCGAATGTGCACATTCTCCCCATGCCTGCGTGGGTTTCCTCTGGATGCTCTGGTTTCCATCCACAGTCCAAATTGTGCAGGTTAGGTGGATTGGCCAAGCTAAATTGCCCCTAAGTGTCCAAAGATGTGCAGATTGGGAGGATTAGCCAGATAGATGTATGGGGTTATGGGGATTTCACAGTAAGAAGTCTCACAACACCAGGTTAAAGTCCAACAGGTTTATTTGGTAGCATGGGATTTTGGAGCGCTGCTCCTTCATCAGGTGAGTGAGAGTTGGGTTCACAAATAGAGCATATATAGACACAAACTCAATTACAAGATAATGATTGGAACGTGAGTCTTAACAGGTGCAGACAATGTGAGTGGAGAGAGGGTTAAGCACAGGTTAAAGAAGTCCAACGCTGGCATCCCCATGTTTTAGGGAAGTGACAGGGGGTGGGCCTGAGTAGGATGCTCTGTCAAAGAGTCGCTGTGGACTCGATGGGCCAAATGGCCTCCCACTGCACTGTAGGGATTTTTTGATTCCATGGACAGTGACAGGGCAGAAGGGGGTTGACTATGTCCTTTCAAACTCTCTCTGCAAGATCAACTCCCCTGAGCCCCAATTCCCAATCTTATCCCATAGTCCGAATTATTTTCCAACGTCTACTTATCCAGTTCATCTTTGCAAACCAGCACTGAATCAGCCTCCACCACCTCCTCAGACAGTCGCTCCAGATCCGAGCCTCCCACTGCCTGAAGTTATTCCTTATTGCTGCCTTCTGCCATTCCTTGCAAAACCATGCCCCCCAATTTTCCCATCATAGATACGCACAAACTAGAACAGGAGGAGGCCATTCGGCCCTTCCAGCCTGCTCTGCCATTCATTATGATCATGGCTGATCATCAAATTCAATATCCTGATTTCCCCCCTTCCCCCCATATCCCTCGATCCCTTTAGCCCCAAGAGCGATATCTAATTTCTTCCTGAAATCACACAACATTTTGGCCTCAACTACTTTCTGTGGGAGTGAATTTCACACATTCCCCACCCTCTGGGTGAAGAAATTTCTCCTCACCTCAGTTCTAAAAGATTTTACCCCTTATCCTCAAACTATGACCCCTAGTTCTGGGCTCCCCCCACCATCGGGAACATTCTTTCTGAATCTACCCTGTCTAACCCTGTTAGAATTTTATAAGTTTCTATCAGGTCCCCCTCTCACTTTTCCAAACTCCAATGATCCTTCCACCAATAGGAACATTCTTCCCCTCCTAACTCTACATTCTATCTCCCCTCATGAACTCCTTCTCTATCAAATCTCCCCACAAATGCAGCGCTCCCTACCTCTGACAGAGGGTTATCCAGCCTAGAAACAATCGCTCTATTCTCTCTTCACAGAGGCTGTCAGGCCTACTGATATTTTCCAACATTTTCTGTTTTTGTTTCAGATTCCAGCATACGTAGTATTTTGCTTTTATCTTCTCATCTCTAACCCCCGTATTGGTAATTTATCTAACTGAGATCCTTGGAGCCATTCTCATTTTCTGCACCCTCTCTAGATATCTCCACATCCTTCCAAAACTGTGGGAATCCCAGAATTGGACACAGATTTCCATTGGAGATCAAACCAGCGCTTCAGGAAAATTCACCATAACTCTCCTGGCTTCTGCACTGAAGCTTCTATTTGTAAAATCCTTCGAGCCTTATTCACCACTTTCCCAAGCTTGCCTGCAAGCTTCAGTGATTTTTGTATGTTTATCCCTGGTCTCTCAGTGCCTGCACCCTCTTTATGATAAGGCCCTTTATTTTTATAAATAAAATTCCCCTTGTTCCTTCTACCAAGATGTTTCTCTGGCTCTTCACACTAAATCAATCCATCTCTAAGATTCCTATGGCCTGAACCCAGAGACTTTCTCTTTTCTTCCCCCCCTCACCCCTTTCTCTGCCTTTCAAATTTTCTCCAAACCTGTTACATGTCTTGATGAGAGTTCGATGAATTGAAACATTAACCCATTGTCTCTTTCACTCCCTCTTTCGTTGAAAGTTTCTCGTATTTTCTGTACTTTCTTCAGATTTCCAGCAATGTTGCAGTGTTCCATATTTGATTTGATTTAATTTATTATTGTCACGTGTATTAACATGCAGTGAAAAGTGTTGTTTCTTACGCGCTATACAGACAAAGCATACCGTTCATAGAGAAGGAAAGAGACATTGCAGAATGTAATGTTACAGTCATAGCTAGGGTGCAGAGAAAGATCAACTTAATGCGAGGTAGGTCCATTCAAAAGTCTGACAGCAGCAGGGAAGAAGCTGTTCTTGAGTGGGTTGGTACGTGACCTCAGACTTTTGTATATTTTTCACAAGGAAAAAGTTGGAAGAGAGAATGTCCGGGGTGTGTGGGGTCCTTAATTATGCTGGCTGCTTTGCTGAGGCAGCGGGAAGTGTAGACGGACTCAATGGATGGGAGGCTGGTTTGAGTGATGGACTGGGCTAAATTCATGATCTTTTGTAGTTCCTTGTGGTTTTGGGCAGAGCAGGAGCCCAGACCAAGCTATGATACAACCAGAAAGAATGCTTTCTATGGGGCATCTGTAAAAGTTGGTGAGAGTCGTAGCAGACATGCCAAATTTCCTTAGTTTTTGAGGAGAGGAAATTATTATGGATGAGGAGATGTTTAGAAACGTAGGACAACACAGTGGCACAGTGGTTAGCACTGCTTGCATCATAGCATCAGGGACCTGAGTTCGATTCCTGGCTCGGGTCACTGTCTGTACGGAGTCTGCACATTCTCCCAATGTCTGCATGGGCTTCCTCCCACAGGGAGGACATGCAGATTAGGTGCACTGGCCATGTCAAATTCTCCCTCAGTATGCCCGAACAGGTGCTGGAGTGTGGCGACTAGGGGATTTTCACAGTAACTTCACTGCAGTGTTAATGTAAACCTTACTTGTGGCACTAATAAATAAACCAAAGGGAGGGGAGTCTAAAACTAGAGGGCATAGGTTTAAGGTGAGAGCGGAGAGATACAAAAGTGTCCAGAGGGGCAATTTTTTCACACAGAGGGTGGTGAGTGTCTGGAACAAGATGTCAGAGGCAGTAGTAGAGGTGGGTACAATTTTGTCTTTTATAAAGCAATAGTTACCTGGGTAAGGCGGGTACAGAGAGATATGGGCCAAATGTGGGCAATTGGGATTAACTTAGGGGTTTTAAAGAAAGGGTGGCATGGACAAGTTGGGCCGCAGGGCCTGTTTCCATGCTGTAAACCTCTACGACTCTATGTCTCTACAACTTTAAACCTATGCCCTCTCGTTTTGGATGCTGGGGAAAGACCTTGGCAGATGTTTTTACACAGAGGGTGGGGGTGCCTGGAACTTTCTGACGGGGGAGATAGTGGAAGCGGACACGATAGTGACTTTTAAGAGGCATCTTGACAAATAAATGAATAGGATGGGAACAGAGGGATATGGTCCCTGGAAGGGTAGGGGGTTTTAGTTCAGTCGGGCAGCATGGTCGGTGCAGGCTTGGAGGGGCCGAACGGCCTGTTCCTGTGCTGGAATTTTCTTTGTTCTTTATTCTATTCACCTTATGGACGCCCCTCATGATTTTAGAAACCTCTATGAGGTCAGCCCCTCATCCTCCTACGCTGTACAAAGAACAACACAGGAAACAGGCCCTTCGGCCCAACGAGCCCACGCCGCCATTTTAACTTTGTGAGTTCCCTCTTCTACCTCTGACCTTTGTCTACACCTATTGGACTCCACAATAAAGGAATTATAACCAGATTGAGGATCACCTAATTTAGGGACAATTTGTTACACCATTCAGCCTAAGAGCACGCTTTTAGGGTGTGGGAGGAAACTGGAGCACCCGGAGGAAACCCACTCAAGCACGGGGAGAATGTGCAAACTCCCACAGACACTGGCCCAAATCCATGTGTCTGCACAGCAAACAGTGATAGTCACTGAGCTGTCATGTTGCCCGTCAGATGGTCCAGTTTAAGCGTACACTAACGACGTGAAACACTAGGCAACTCTCGAAGCAACATCCAAGAGCAGCCCTCGCACGACCCACTGTGTGTGCCCGTCGTTGGTCAACAAGGCGGACCGAATCCCCTGTGGATTAAAAAAAAAGACATCAATCAACATGCACAACTGTAGTTCAAGAAACTGTAACTAACTGCACCTCACAATGAAGGTTGAGAGGAGATCAGCTGAGAGGTTCTCAAAACGATGAGCGTTTCGGAGGTGATAGTCCGGGGAAAATTAGTTCTGACTGTCGGTGCGGCAGTAACGGAGAGACAGAAGTTGAAGTTCATAAGAACATAGTAAGAACATAAGAAATAGGAGCAGGAGTAGGCCATCTAGCCCTTCGAGCCTGCCCCACCATTCAATAAGATCATGGCTGATCTGTCGCTGCTCAGTTCCACTTTCCCGCCCTCTCCCCATAACCCTTAATCCCCTCTCTTATCAAAAACCCATCAACCCGCGTCTTAAAAACATTTAGCGAGGCAGCCTCCACCACTTCAACGGGCAGAGAATTCCAGAGATTCACCACCCTTTGAGTGAAGAAGTTCCTCCTCAACTCCGTTCTAAACCGCCCCCCTTTTATCTTGAGGCTGTGCCCCCTAGTCCTACTGTCCTTTCTGAGCGGGAAGAGTCTCTCCACCTCTATCCTATCCATCCCATTCATCACCTTATACGTCTCAATGAGATCTCCCCTCATTCTTCTAAACTCTAACGAGTACAAGCCCAGTTTATTCAGCCTCTCCTCATAGCTCAACCCCCTCAACTCCGGTATCAGCCTAGTAAACCTCCTCTGCACTCCCTCCAAGGCCAAAATATCTTTGCGCAGGTGTGGCGCCCAAAACTGCACACAGTACTCCAGCTGCGGCCTCACCAATGCCCTATACAGCTGCAGCAAGACCTCCCTACTTTTATATTCAATTCCCCTCGCTATGAAGGCCAGCATCCCATTCGCCTTCCTGACCACCTGCTGCACCTGCAGGCTGGGTTTTTGTGACTCATGCACAAGGACCGGGCGAAGATGAAGGGTATTGAGAGATTTTATTTTACACAGCAGTATTGCTGGCGTGTGGAATACTCTATCAATTTTAGAATCATTAGAAATGATCACAGCAGAGATACAGCCTTAAACGAGGCAATGCTTCAGTGTCAGGAATCCGTTCACTCAGCTTTCCCACATTCCTCAGCACAATATTTTTCTTAAGCCAACACTCACACCTCAAGATCAATGCTGACTTGCTTAAACAAATAGAATTAAGGAACTGAAAAGGGCCACAGAGCGGATTGAAGAGTTTCCTTTTGTCCTACCTGGTCTCTGACACACAACTGAGTGCCTTCAAACAGAATGTTGAAGAATTCGACATCAGGAGGATGTGACAGAGTTAGGAGCCCGCACACTGGGAGGCAATTTTCCTGTTCTGTCTCCCGTGGGAATCATAGCGGGCATGGAACGGACCATGGAAAGATCCATTCATCTAATCACAGAATCTTAGAATCCCTACAGTGCAGAAGGAGACCATGGGATGGCACTTCATTGCATTGTTAATGTAAGCCCAATTGTGACAGTAATACATAAACTTAAAACTTAAACTCGAACCTGCACTGACCACAATCCCACCCAGCCCCTATCCCCATAACTCCATACATTTACTCTAGTTAGTCTACCTCACACTAAGGGGCAATTTAGCATGGCCAATCTACCCAACTTGCACATCTTTGGGCACTAAGGGGCAATTTATCATAGCCTATCCACCTAACCTATACATCTTTAGAGGAAACCAGAGCACCTGGAGGAAACCCATGCAGGCACGGGGAGAATGTACAGACTCCATACAGACAGTGACCTGAGGCTGGAATGGAACCCGGGCCCCTGGTGCCGTGAGGCAGCAGTGCTAACCGCTGTTCCACCAAACCACCCTAATAAAGTTCCCTGACTGAGAGTCAAACCTGGGCCACAGTGGTGAGATCACCAAATCCTAACCACTGGTCCTCGGGGACGATAGACATATATATCTCATCACAGCTACTTCCTAACATTTCAAATTCTGGACCACCAGCTGAAACGTGTTTGGTTGTGACCTTTGATCAAAGGAACTTTCTGGAAATATCAGAGAAGCTGGCTCCTCGTTATCTCTCAAGACACTCGGACAAACCTGTCAGCTGCACAGATTAAATTCAAAGCGAATATTACAAAGGTTATCTACAGTTCCCAAGCTAGGCCTGGCCAATGGAGACGTCTAGTCTGCTAGGACAAAGGACCGTACAGACACCTTTTAAATCCTCAATGATTGAGACGTTAACAATCCAAGAATCCAGACAAAGGAATATACATAAGAGCAAATTACTGCGGATGCTGGAATCTAAAACAAAAACAGAAAATGCTGGAAAATCTCAGCAGATCTGATGGCATCTGTGGAGAGAGAATAGAACCAACATTTTGAGTCTAGATGACCTGACAAGCTTAATCATGGTTTTCCACCCACTGTGGCTCTCGACTGTGTCCAACCATCTCCCACACCTTGCACTCACCCCTCCCACCCTCCCAGGATAGGGTTCCCTTGTCCTCATCTCTCACCCCACCAGCCTCCACTTATAAAGGATCAGCCCCCTCCAACTCCAGCATGATTCCGCCACTCAATACATCTTCCCCTCACTCGCCCTGCCAGCATTCCGCAGGGACCATTCTCTCCGGGACACCTTGGTCCATGCCTCCATCACACCCAACATCTCACCAATCGCAGAAGGTCCAACATCTGCCCCTTCATCTCCTCTCTGCCGACCATCCCAGGGCCCAAACATCTCTTTCCATGAGAAGCAGTGCTTTAAGAGAACCCCCTTCAATCTGGCCTATTGCATTCACTGCTCCCAGTGAGGCCCACTCAACACTGGAGGGAAAAAGGGAAAAAACATTGTCAAAGGGCCATTAAGGGTCAAAAGGTTACCTCCATTCTCTCTCTCCACAGAGACCTGTCAGACCTGCTGAGATTTTCCAGCATTTTCGGTTTTTGTTATGAAAGGAACATACACCATTTGTCAAATCCCAAATGGTGGGCGGGAGGAGGGGGGGGGTGTTGGTGCGGGGGGGTGGAAATCACATTACCCTGCTTGTCACCTCATATTCTTCACATGGTGTTATCCAAAAGCAGGTATCTCTCATATCCCACACAACCCCCAGATAGAGAATCTGGTGAGCTGGCGTAATGACAATAATCTCTCCCTCAATGCCAGTAAAACGAAGGAAATAGTCATCGACTTCAGGAAGTGTAGTGGACGGCATGCCCCTGTCTACATCAATGAAATGGAAATGGTCGAGAGCTTCAAATTTTTAGATCACCAACAACTTTCCCCCCATCCATGCCGACACTATCGTTAAGAAAGCCCTCCAACGCCTCTACTTTCTCAGAAGACTAAGGAAATTTGGCATGTCCGCTATGACTCTCACCAACTTTTACAGATGCCCCATAGAAAGCATTCTTTCTGGTTGTGTCACAGCTTGGTCTGGGCTCCTGCTCTGCCCAAGACTGCAAGAAACTACAAAAGTGTCATGAATGTAGCCCAATCCATCACACAAACCAGCCTCCCATCCATTGGCACTGTCTACACTTCCCATTGCCTTGGAAAAGCAGCCGGCATAATCAAGGATAATGTGGAACTCCGCCCTACAGGGAGTGGGGAAAATGTGGAACTCGGTCACACTGGAAATAGGGAGAATGTGGGACTCGCTCCCACAGGGAGTTATTGGGGTGAATCGTATTGATACATTTGAGGGAGAAGTTGGTTGAATGTGAGGGAGAGAGGAGAAGAAGGATCTGCAGTTAGGGTGAGACAAAAAATGGTGGGTGGAACCTCATGGGGAATAAACACTAACATGGGCCGAACAGCCTGTTTCTCTGTGTAAATACTGTTTAATTCCATGACTTCCACTGAGGTTGAAACGGAAAGGACAGTTCCTCGGAACATAACTGCCTCACTAGTCAAACACAGATGGCTAATGAGGTATGTTCCCAATAGACTGTGATCAAAGTGGATCACACTGAGATTCTATATATAGAAGAATGATTGATCAGAGGTGAATGTGGCTGTATAAGACACAGAGAGTTAGTTTGCAGCAGTGCATGAGTGAGTGTAGAACTGTAACGTCTGTCAGATATTCCTCATTATCTGCTTTGTGTAAACTGTGTAGCGTCTTTGAGAAATCTGGCTATTTATCCATCTCTAACACAGGGTCATTGAGATTTATAGGTGAGACAAACACCAAACCAAAACAGCTTCTGAAGTGTGTGTGTGTGTGTGCCCAACAGTGTCTGGAAGTTCTGTTAAATGCATTCCTGTGTCCTGATGTTGTAATCAGATCATAAGGAGCAGGTGGAGATCATTTGGCCCATCGGGGAAACGATGGCCTAGTGGTATTATCACTAGATTATTAATTCAAGAAACTCAGCTAATGCTCTGGGGGACCCGGGTTCGAATCCCGCCACGGCAGATGGTGGAATTTGAAATCAATAAAAAAAATCTGGAATTAAGAATCTACTGATGACCATGAAACCAATGTCGGAAAAATCCAACTGGTTCACTAATGTCCCTTAGGGAAGGAAATCTGCCGTCCTTACCCGGTCTGGCCTACATGTGACTCCAGAGCCACAGCAATGTGGTTGACTCTCAACTGCCCTCCAAGGGCAACTAGGGATGGGCAATAAATATTGGCGCAGCCAGCGACACTCATGTCCCACAAATGAATTTTAAAATTCTAGTCCGCTCTGACGTTCGACGTGATCATGACTGACCTTTTGGCTTCGATTTCCCCATTCCTGCCAGATCCCCACTTCCCTGAGACACCGAACCTAACCCCCAGCCTTAAATGTCTTCAACTATCCACAACCCTCTGAGGTAACAAATTCTAAATATTCATTGGGCAGAATTTTCCCATCCCGCCCACCATGGGAATCATAGCGGGCGTGGGGGATGTGGGGAGGGTGGGGGGGGGGGCAAGGGACAGAGGGGGGGAAACCATCCTTTGTCCTCAGACGGGATTTTCCAGTCTTGGGAAAAGCGTGGCCGGAGAAACTGCGTCTTTGACTTCAGTACTTTCCCCTCATCTCCGTCCTAAACGATCGGCACTTTATTCCGAGACCGCAACACCGAGTTCCAGATTCCCCGAGCAGCGGAAACAATCTCTCAGTGTCCACCCTGTTACTAAGGGCAGGAGAGGGTCTGTTCCAACAGTGCTGATTTTACCCCTTACGCCTTTCCAGAAACAGAAGGCATTTAGAAACATTTTTTTAGAAGAATTGGCAGTGGCATATTTTCCAAACAGCTCGGGGTTTTCATCACATCCAATTTGCAGGTCACTGACCAGACATGTCCTGTCCTCTGGGGGCTTTATGCATCTTTATACCCCAGAGGCTGGGGGGGGAGCAACGTCCAGGTGAACCTGTTTTAAACCGTGCTGACGTCACATCACATCAGCGAGGTTTGTAATTACAGTAAGGGGTTTATATCGGGCGGGTGGGGGAGGAGGTGTTTAATTATCTTGAAATATATTAGAAATGTATTAAAATCAGGTGTTATTTATTTCTGTATCACGAGTAGGTTTACATTAACAGGTGGAAAAGTGTGAGGTTATGCACTTTGGAATGAGGAATAGAGGCAGAGACTATTTTCTAAATGGGGAAATGCTTTGCAAATCAGAAACACAAAGGGACTCAGGAATCATTCTCGTAAGGTTAACGTGTAGGTTCAGTTGGCAGTTAGGAAGGTAAATGCAATGTTAGCATTCATGTCGAGAGGGCTAGAATACAAGAGCAGGGATGGACTTCTGAGGCTGGATAAGGCTCTGGTCAGACCCCATTTGGAGCAGTTTTGGGTCCCCTGTATCTAAGGAAGGATGTGCCGGCCTTGGAAAGGGTCCAGAGGAGGTTCACAAGAATGATCCCTGGAATGAGGAGCTTGTCATATGAGGAACGGTTGAGGACTCTGGGTCTGTACTCGTTGGAGTTTAGAAGGATGAGGGGGAATTTTATTGAAACTTACAGGATACTGCGAGGCCTGGATAGAGTGGACGTGGAGAGGATGTTCCCACTAGTAGGAAAAATTAGAACCAGAGGGCACAACCTCAGGCTAAAGGGAAGATCCTTTAAAACAGAGATGAGGAGGAATTTCTTCAGCCAGAGAGTGGGGAATCTGTGGAACTCTTTGCCGCAGAAGGCTGTGGAGGCCGGGTCATTGAGTGTCTTTAAGACAGAGATAGATAGGTTCTTGATTAATAAGAGGATCAGGGGTTATGGGGAAAAGGCAGGAGAATGGGGGATGAGAAAAATCAGCCGTGATTGAATGGTGGAGCAGACTCGATGGGCCGAGTGGCCTAATTCTGCTCCAACACTGCAATGAAGTTACTGTGAAAACCCCCTAGTCGCCACACTCTGGTGCTTGTTTGGGTACACTGAGGGAGAATTTAGCACAGCCAATCCACCTAACCAATACATCTTTCAGATTGTAGGAGGGAACCAGAGCACCCGGAGGAAACTCATTCAGACACGGGGGGGAGAAGATGCAGACTCCACACAGACAATGACCCGAGCCGGGAATCGAACCCGGGTTCCTGGCGCTGTGAGGCAGCAGTGCTAACCCACTGTGCCACCGTGCATTTAGCACAATGGAACTTGCCAGTGTTTTTAGAGGAAGCAGGAAATACCGCAGGAAAGCTCTCAAGGGAATTAATATAAATAGCAAAAAGCAAGCAATATTGAAATGATGAGTAGGGCCTGAAGTTGATAAATCACCAGGTCCAGGTGGTTTACACAAGAGAATTCTTGGAGGAAAAAAAATAGGTAATTGCAAAGAGAAATTGCCCCAAGTGAAAGGAGAGTGAGAGACATTATTCTTTTGAGACAAACACATAATGGATTATCCTATAGTTAGGCTCATATTAGCACAAGCCGTGCTACTGAAAACAAAATAAGCAATAACATTAATGACCAGTTAGACCAATTAAAGATAATTGTTACTGACTTGGAAGGAGCAGGTCACGTCAAATAAGAAATCATTCATTTGTGGAAGGGGATGTAAGCTGCTGTTAAACTGGAATGCTTGAAAACACAAGGGCTTTCTTACCAGAGCAGAGCAGGTTGGAGGAATCTTGTAATAGGATTGGAAAGGGTGAAGAATAAAAGGTTAATTCTGCTGATTAATCATCTGAAACTGGGTATTAATATTCAAACGGGGGAGAGGAATGTTCATTGAAATATTTTACTGTCAGGAACTTTCATTCTTTGGACACGGGCTGCGCTTTTGTACAGCATTTATTGCCCATTTCGACTTACCTGAGGGCAGTTGAGAGTCAACTACATTTCTGTGGCTTTGGAGTCACATGTAGGCCAGACCGGGTAAGGACGGCAGATTTCCTTCCCTAAAGGCACATCAGTGAACCAGTTGGGTTTTCCTGACAACAGTTTTGTTGTCATCAGTAGATTCTTAATCCCAGATTTTGTTTTACTGAATTCAAATTCTATCACCTGCTGTGACGGGATTCGAACCCGGGTCCCCCGAACATTAATTGAATTCATGGATTAATAGTCTAGCGATAATACCACCAGGTCATCGCCACCAAACGCCGTGAATGAAGTCAAGTCGGTCACGGTATGTGAGATAGAATACGTTAAACATTTAAGAAGGAGGACCTAAAAAGATATCTAGGATATTTAGGGGTAGCACAATGGCACAGTGGGTTAGCACTGCCACCTCACAGCGCCAGGGACCCAGGTTCAATTCCGGCATTGGTCACTGTGTGTGCACATTCTCCTCGTGTCTGCATGGGTTTCCTCCGGGTGCTCCGGTTCCCTCCCACACCCCAAAGATGTGCAGATTAGGTTGATTGGCCATGCTAAACGATCCCTTAATGTCAGGGGCAGGGGTAGCAGGGTAAATGCGTGGTGTTACAGGCCTGCGGGGATTGTTGTCTGTGTAGACTCGATGGGCTAAATGGCCTCCTTCTGCACTGCAGGGATTGGAGGATTCTATATGTGCAGAGGAATCTCCAAATCAAACAATGACATAAATCACCAAATCACCAGTTTTCTGGTGTTGGCTCAGGGATAATATTGGACAAAACACCTGGGAAGTACCCAGTGCTTGATTGGTGTCATAGAATCTGTCCACCTGAGGGGCAAAAGAGTGTCATAATATAATATCTCATTAAATATTTCACTATCGTCGTGCGGCACTCCCTCAGCACTGACCCTCTGACAGTGCAGCACTCCCTCAGCACTGACCCTCTGACAGTGCGGCGCTCCCTCAGTACTGACCCTCTGACAGTGCGGCACTCCCTCAGCACTGACCCTCTGACAGTGCGGCACTCCCCCAGTACTGACCCTCTGACAGTGCGGCACTCCCTCAGCACTGACCCTCTGACAGTGCGGCACTCCCTCGGCACTGACCCTCTGACAGTGCGGCACTCCCTCAGCACTGACCCTCTGACAGTGCGGCACTCCCTCAGCACTGACCCTCTGACAGTGCGGCACTCCCTCAGCACTGACCCTCTGACAGTGCGGCACTCCCTCAGCACTGACGCTCTGACAGTGCGGCACTCCCTCAGCACCGACCCTCTGACAGTGCGGCACTCCCTCAGTACTGACCCTCTGACAGTGCGGCACTCCCTCAGTACTGACCCTCTGACAGTGCGGCACTCCCTCAGCACTGACCCTCTGACAGTGCGGCGCTCCCTCAGCACTGACCCTCTGACAGTGCAGCACTCCCTCAGCACTGACCCTCTGACAGTGCGGCACTCCCTCAGCACTGACGCTCTGACAGTGCGGCGCTCCCTCAGCACTGACCCTCTGACAGTGCGGCACTCCCTCAGCACTGACCCTCTGACAGTGCGGCACTCCCTCAGCACTGACCCTCTGACAGTGCGACACTCCCTCAGCACTGACCCTCTGACAGTGCGGCGCTCCCTCAGCACTGACCCTCTGACAGTGCGGCACTCCCTCAGCACTGACCCTCTGACAGTGCGGCGCTCCCTCAGCACTGACCCTCTGACAGTGCGGCACTCCCTCAGCACTGACCCTCTGACAGTGCGGCGCTCCCTCAGCACTGACCCTCTGACAGTGCGGCACTCCCTCAGCACTGACCCTCTGACAGTGCGGCACTCCCTCAGCACTGACCCTCTGACAGTGCGGCACTCCCTCAGCACTGACCCTCTGACAGTGCGGCACTCCCTCAGCACTGCAGCAGCCTGTTTGGCTAGATTATATGTTGTTATGGCTGAATTCCCTGATATTGGGAATTTGGATGAACTGCTCACCCATTGTCTGTTGTTTACACATTTTCAAATACCATCATTTACAGGGATTGATTAAAAGGATACGCGGTGTCCTTAATTAAGATTCAATATAAATTAACATTTCCCTCAGAAGGCAGTTTGCGGAATGAAATGGAATATTTTTAGAGCTGAACTAAATTCCGTTTTTCAAACTGATTGAGACAGGATTCAATTAGAAGGGAATCGTGGTGTTTTAATAGTGAATAATTGGAATTCCGTCGTACAGTTGTTGACTGTGACATTGACTGTAATCTAAACAAACAGCAGGGCCTGTCTGTGACCAACATCAGACGAGTAACTAACTGGTGCTCACACCAGGATCTGTCGCCATGTCATTCCAATTGTGTCACTTCCCCGTCAATCTATTAAGAAAAAAATCACAGATTTTGTCAGTCAGAGTCAGTACAGAGGAGTTAAACTAGTTAGCTCAGGTTAGATCAGTAACCAAGTAGTTAACATCCTCTGTTAACCATTAACTCTTACCGACTCTCACAGACTTCAATCACTTTGATTCGATTTATTATTGTCACGTGTATTAACATACAGTGAAAAATATTATTTCTTGCGCAGACAAAG
This sequence comes from Carcharhinus amblyrhynchos, assembly GCF_965287045.1. Classification (NCBI taxonomy): domain Eukaryota; kingdom Metazoa; phylum Chordata; class Chondrichthyes; order Carcharhiniformes; family Carcharhinidae; genus Carcharhinus; species Carcharhinus amblyrhynchos. The sequence continues at coordinate 1,688,338 of NW_027649778.1, forward strand.
CATACCCTTCATAGAGTAGGTGACCCACAAGGCTGTATTCTCAGCCCCCTACAATACTCCTCATACACCTTTAACTATGCGGTCAAATTCCCCTCCAATTCAATTTTCAAGTTTGCTAATGACACCACCGTAGTGGGTCGGATCTCAAACAACGACGAGACAGATTACAGGAATGAGGTAGAGAATCTAGTGCGGCAACAATAATCTCTCCCTCAAGGTCAACGAAACAAAGGAGATTGCCATCGACTTCAGGAAGCATAAAGGAGAACGTGTCCATGTCTACATCAAAGGGGACAAAGTAGAAAGGATCGAGAGCTTCAAGTTTTTAGGTGTCCAGATCACCAACAATCTGTCCTGGTTCCCCCATGCCGACAGTATAGTTAAGAAAGCCCATCAACACCTCTACTTTCTCAGAAGATTAAGAACATTTAGCATGGCAGCTATGATTCTCATCAACTTTTACAGCTGCAACATAGAAAGCGTTCTTTCTGGTTTTATCATAGCTCGGTATGGGCTCCTGCTCTACCGAAGACCGCAAGGAATTGTCGCAAGGTTCTGAATGTAGGCCAATCCGTCATGCAAACCAACCTCCCATCCATTGACCCCACGCACAATGGACATTCTGTTCCTAGAGTGTATAGGAGAGAAGGAAAAGAGCGGATGCAGAGTGCAGTGTTATAGTTGTAGCTAGGGTGTAGAGAAAGATCAACTTATTTTAAGGTAGGTCCGTTCAAAAGTCTGATAGCAACAGGGAAGAAGTTGTTCTCGTGTCGGTTGGTACGTGACCTCAGACTTTTGTATCTTTGTCCTGATGGAAGAACAAAGGTCAAAATAAATTCCAGCACAGGAACAGGCCCTTCAGCCCCTCCAAGCCTGCACCGACCATGCTGCCCAACTGAACTAAAACCCTCTACCCTTCCAAGGACCATATCCCTCTATTCCCATCCTATTCATGTATTTGTCCAGACACTTCTTGAAAGTCACTACAGTATCCGCTTCCAATATCTCCCCCAGAAACAAGTTCCAGGCACCCACCACCCTCTGTGTAAAAAATCTGCCTCGTACATCTCCTTTAAACCTTACCCCTCGCACCTTAAACCTGTGCCCCCGAGTAATTGACTCTTCCACCCTGGGAAAAAGCTTCTGACTATCCACTCTGTCCATGCCACTCATAATCTTGTAGACTTCTATCAGGTCTCCCCTCAACCTCTGTTGTTCCAGTGAGAACAAAAAGGTGGAAGAGAGAATGTCCGGGGTGTGTGGGGTCCTTAATTATGCTAGTTGTCTTTCCAAGGCAGCGGGAAGTGTAGACAGAGTCAATTGGGTTTGGTCAGTTTGTTAACTTAGGAGTGGAAAAGTGTTTCAGCACTGCAGTTGGGGAACATTTTTGGCTGGCTATTCATTGTAAAGACGATAGATCGATTTTTAAAAGGGACAATCACCACATAGGGTTAGGGTGGCACAGTGGTTAGCATTGCTGCCTCACTGCACCAGGGACCCGGGTTCAATTCCAGCCTCAGGTCTGTGTGGCGTTTGCACATTCTCCCCGTGTCTGCATGGGTTTCCTCCGCTTGCTCCAGCTTCCTCCCACAGTCCGAAAGATGTGCAGGTTAGTTTGATTGGCCATGCTAAATTGCCCCACAGTGTTAGGGGGTTAACAGGGCAAACATACGGGGTATGGGGCTTGGGTGGGATTGTGGTCAGTCCAGACTCAATGGGCTGAATGGCCTCCCTCTGCACTGTAGGGATTCTATGATTTTGTGAATGGATTATAGTTTAGGAGAGAATTTTGGACTGGAAACTTTGCCCTGACACTTAAACTAACAATCATAACTTCATCCCTAGCGTATTAAATCATCTCTGATCACTTTACATGACTACGACCAAGTACATTTTGACACAGATGCAGCTAAGATACGAGGACAGCTTGGTCAGTGAGGTGGTCTTCAAAGATCATCTTAAAGGAGTAAAGACACAAGCTGAGATGTTTTAGGGAGAGAATTCCAGAGCTTAGGACCCTGACAACTGAAGGCACGGCCACCAATAATAGAGCGATAGGAATTGGGTACGAGGAACAACCATCACTCATGAAATGGTTCAGATCCTAGGATCAGAGGAACAGGAATTTCACCAGGAGATTACGGAATCGAAACACAAGAATAAAAAGCTTAAAATTGCAATATTGAAGGATTGGAAGCCAATTGACAGTCAGAAAAATGTGTTTTTTTTATTCATTCATGGGACACAGTCATCGCTGGCTGGGTCAGCATTTATTGCCCATCCCTTGGAGGGCAGTTGAGAGTCAACCACATTGCTGTGGCTCTGGAGTCACATGTAGGCCAGACCGGGTAAGGATGGCAGATTTCCTTCCCTAAAGGAGATTCGTGAACCAGATGGGTTTTTCCAACAATTGACAATGGTTTCATGGTAAGTTCAAGTTAATCTGTTAGTATCACAGGTGGAGTCACGTTAATGCGGCAATAAAGCTACTCTGGAAATCCTCTAGTTGCCACATTCCTGTGCCTGTTCGGGTACACTGAGGGAGAATTTAGCACGGCCAATGCACCCTAACCAGCACATCTTTCAGAGTCTGGGAGGAAACCGGAGCACCCGGAGGAAACCCACGCAGAGACAGTGACCCAAGCCGGGAATTGAGCCCAGGTTCTTGGTGCTGTGAGGCATCAGTACTAACCACTGCACCCCTCTGGATTCTTAATTCCAGATTCTTTTGCTGAATTCAAATTCCACCGCTTGCCGTGGTGGGATTCGAACCCGGGTCTCCAGAACATTAGCTGAGTTTCTGGGTTGATAGTTCACAACATCACCAGGCCATCACTCCCCTATGTAACAATACCAATCACGTGATCTAACACATGTATTTTGGGCGGCACGGTAGCACAGTGGTTAGCACTGCTCCTTCGTAGCTCCAGGGACCTGAGTTCGATTCCCGGCTCGGGTCACTGAGTGTGTGAAGTTTGCACATTCTCCTCATGTCTGCGTGGGCTTCCTCTGGGTGCTCCAGTTTCCTCCCACAGTCCAAAGATGTGCGAGTTAGGTTGATTGGCCGTGCTAAAATTGCCCCTTAGTGTCCTGAGATGTGTAGGTTAGAGGGATTAGTGGGTAAAATATGTAGGGATATGGGGGTAGGACCTGGGTGGGATTGTGGTCGGTGTAGACTCGATGGGCCAAATGGTCTCTTTCTGCACTGTAGGGTTCTATGATTTCTATGATTTTACCTGAACTGTGCTCGGCACACACTTTGCAATGTCAGTAAAGCTTTCCGCACATGCACTGCGTCATAAATTGCCAGAAACTTGCCCAGTCTTGTCGTTATTTATTAAGTGATTTATGATGCAATTGAATTCACTCAGTTGGGTTATGCTGTGTGAGTGGTGATCAGATATCTATTCTCCTCAATGCGATATACACAAAGTAATGCACATTCCTGCAATAAAGAGCTAAAAGCAGCCTGTTAATAGGGAACCACATCATTAAATTGTTATCAGTCAGTGTTTGTGTTGTACCTCTTCAACCTGTAAACCAGTCAGCATCTGTTTACCTATCGATCGAGGTTCATTCTCCCCATCTATAAACTAATAGGAGTGGTTTATACTTTCACAACACTGATCAAACCATTCTCTGGTGGGAATATTGTATATATTTAGTCCTTACCTTGTCGTCTCTTCTGAAAATGTAGGAGAAGACGGGACCATTCAGTCCATCGAGCTTTAGTATCCCAATTTCTTTGTTTATATTCTCATTGAACTTACACACCTCTGTTGACTCCCTTTCTGAATTCGCAGCATGCTCCTGCAGGTAAAATACATGCGTTAGATCGTGTAATTGGGATTATTACACCGGGGAGTGATGGCCTAGTGGTGTTTTTGTGGTCTATCAATCCAGAAACTCAGCTAACGTTCTGGGGACCCGAGTTCGAATCCCACAGACGGTGGAATTTGAATTCAACAGCAAACAAAAATCTGGAATTAAGAGTCCAGAGTGGCACAGTGGGTTAGTACCGCTGCCTCACAGCGCCAAGAACCCGGGCTCGATTCCTGGCTTTTACAAGAAATTGTGCAGTAACTGGGCAGTAACGGTGGCACAGCACTAAGCACAGCTGTCTAACAGCGCCAGGGATCTGGGTTCAATTCCAGCCTCAGTGACTGTCTGTGTGGAATTTGCATGTTCTCCCCATGTATGCGTGGGTTTCCTCCGGGTGCTCCAATTTCCTCCCATGCTCAAATGATGTGCAGGTTATGTGGATTGGCCAATGCTAAATTGCCCCTTAATGTCCAAAGATGAGCAGATTAGATGGATTGGCCATGCTAAATTGCCCCTTAGTGTCCAAAGATGAGCAGATTAGATGGATTGGCCATGCTAAATTGCCATGGTGTCCAAAGATGTGTAGGTTGGGTGGATTGGCCATGCTAAATTTCTCCTTCGCATCTAAAGATGTGCAGGTTAGTGGGATTGGCAATTTGTCTCAAAATATGTAGACCAAGGGTATTTGTGGATGGGGATAGGCCAAGAGGCTGGAAGTGGGTAAGATGCTCTGTTGGAGAACTGATGCAGACTCGATGGGCTAAATGGCCTCCTTCTGCAGTGTAGGCGTTCTATAATTCTACGGATTCTATGAACTAGCTAGGATCAATTCTTCACCCACTTGTTATTTCAAAGTCTGTGTCCCCTCATTCTCCTGAGTTAAGGTTGAAAAAATTGAAAAAAATAACTTCTGGTGAAATCTTACCTCAATTACCAAATATGTTACAATTTGACATTAAGCTGCTAATCCCGCTCAGTAAACACTGGTGGAATGGGAGTGTTTTCCAGGAAGCCAAACTACTGAGGAACTTCACTGAGGATGGGTAGAAGATACCTCAGTTGTCGAGGAGTTGGATGTGAACACTGTGCTCAGTCACCTTGCATCGATTCTCACAAGTTCCGAACTCACTCGAATAATTAGCGCTTATCAGGATGACATTCATTAATGTATTCCACTGCACATTCAGGACATCTGCAGAACATGTATAGTGCAGCAACAAGCGAAAGAGAGATTCCAATGGTCCCCCAACTCCTGCACCCCCAGAGAAACTCATTCCAATGCACATTTCCATTTTAACACCCACTACTCTCCAGGACTAGCTGGAAGTGCTCCTAGTTTTATGCAGTTGATATTGAGGATCTGAAAGTTAATATATATTATTCGGGTACCAAAACAGAAACCCCAAAGTATGTTACAAAGCCCAATTAGACCCTAACAGTTTTTCTATATTGGCATTAATGTGGGGATCAGGTGTATGATTTGACTGATACTTATTACAATCAACATTATTTAACAATACAGTTTAACTATAACAAATAAACTAGCTCAACTTTCACCAATTGAAATAAATAACCATGACAAGCTACAGTTCCTAACTGTGGATCTATCTCGAATATTTCCAATTCAATTTATATTCCTCTTATAGACTTAAATGCCTCTTCAAAATCAGTCAGCAACACATAGGCTAATATGCTTGTACGTGGACTGTTAATTCTAAAGCCTCCAGGACATCTCTGGCAAGAGAGTCAGAGAGAGAGAGAGGGACCCATTTCTCTTTGATTTGATTTGGTTTGGTTTATTTACCATGGACGGCAAGTTGGTTAGCACTACTGCCTCACAGAACCAGGGAACAAATTTGATTCCCAACTTGGGTCACTGTGTGAGTGGAGTTTGCATGTTCTCCCCATGTCTGTGTGGGTTTCCTCTGGGTGCTCCGGTTTCCTCCCACACTCCAAAGATGTGCAGGTTAGGTGGATTGGCCATGCTAAATTATCCCTTCCTGTCAGGGGGATTAGCTAGGGTAAATAGATGGGATTATGGGGATAGGGACTTTATGGTATTGTGGTTGGTGTAGATTCAATGGGCTGAATGGCTTCCTTCTGCACTGTAAGATTCTATTATTATCCCATGTATTGGTGTACAGTGAAAAGTATTGTTTCTTGTGTGCTATACAGACAAAGCATACCATTCATAGAGAAGGAAAAGAGAAGATGCAGATTGTAGTGTTACAGTCATAGTTCCTAGCATGTTCTAAACAGCGAATGGGAAAGGTGTAAAGGGATATGGGCCAAACGCAGGCAAATGGGACCAGTCATGTTTAAAAAACCTGGTCAGCATGGACAAGTTGGGCCAAAGGGTCTGTTTCCATGCTGTTTACCTCTACAACTCTATGAGGATCCACCATCTCCTTTTCCCTCAGGGCCTCGAGGATATTGCGTGCTCTTCATTGCTAGATGGGTTTGTGCTCAAAGGTATTTCTCTGAGTAAATGTTTCCATGAGGGACAGATGGTACAACATGGACCAGTGATTGGGAGCTTTCCACGTTGCCAGAATCAGCCTTCGCAACACCTGCTCTTCCCACCATGTTTGCGGGCAACGCCGCGAGCTCAGAACCGTGCGTGCGGACATCAATGTGCCACTCTGTACCCCTGAGACAGCCTGACCGCCACCCGCAATCACCACCTATCCCCAAAGCGTTCGAGCGGGAATCTGTCTATCAAAGTCTCTCTGCCAGTTGATTACCGAGACTTGGCCATAGGATTTTCCCAAGGGACGTAATTAGTTGAAAGCTGAACAGCCAGTACCTGAGTCTGAGAAAGCAAGACTCAGGCAATGATGAATGATACTCTAAACTCATATTTTTAACTCTCAGCTGCACTGAACCGTGGTTTTGCTGAGTTTGGGGATGAAAATAGCAACAGGGATTATTTACTTAAAGAGAACTTTTAAGTATCCGTCATCCCAGTTGCCGAATAATAAAATTTATTGCAAACTCCAGTTTTAAACCAATTCCTTCCTCCTACGTCAACAGAATGACCATGATGATGTGGAACCTATCATTGGCCCTCAATGTTTCATTCAGATATATTTATCTCTTATTTATCAAAACCAGTGAGTTGGCTCAAGGCCCTGCACTTGTAGATGACTTTATAAATTCATGTTGACTCTGTCTGTCAAAGTGTCACCCCGCGATTCAATTATTGGAATTGGTGGGAGTGGTTGGGGGGGGTTCTGCATGGATGTGGGAGATTTGATGCTCTGTAACAGGCCCTCACACACACACACCCCCCATATATCTTCATTCAGTCCGGTGCGGGAAATAAAGCTGTCCGTCTGAACAAGAGTATGGAAAGAAGATGCATTTTGACTCACCATCAAGCCATCAGAATGCAAATGGCCAATGGAACAGATCAGAAGCCCCACTGTGCAACTGAAATAGAACAATTTGAAAGATTAAATTGTCGAGTGGGAGATCGTACCCAGTGTCAGAGAAATAACAGCTTTCTGGAAAAAGAAGTGAAAGATTCTGAGAAATAAATCGAGAAGCGTAGAGTCATAGATGTTTACACCATGGAAACAGGCCCTTCGGCCCAACTAGTCCATGCTGCCTTTTTTTTAAAACCACTAATCTAATCCTAATTGTGCTTGTTTGGCCCATATCCCTCTCTACCCATTGTACCCATGTAACTATCTAAATGCTTTTTAAAAGACAAAATTGTACCTGCCTCTACTACTACCTCTGGCAGCTTGTTCCAGACGCTCACCACCCTCTGTGTGAAAAAATTGCCCCTCTGGACCTTTTTGTATCTCTCCCCTCTCACCTTAAACCCATGCCCTCTAGTTTTAGACTCCCCTACCTTTGGGAAAAGATGTTGACTTTCTAGCTGATTTATCCCCTTCATTGGTGTTTGGATGGCACAGTGGCACTTGTGACTAATAAATAAACTTCACTTTAGTTTATTATGTTATAGACATCTATAAGATCACCCCTAAGTTTCCTAAGCTCCAGGGGAAAAAAAAATCCCAGTCTATCCAGCCTCCTTATAACTTAATCCATCAAGTCCCAGTAACATCCTAGTAAATCTTTTCTGCACTCTTTCTAGTTTAATATTATCCTTTCTATAATAGGGTGACCAGAATTGCACACAGTATTCCAAGTGCGGCCTTACCAATGTCTTGAACAATTTCAACAAGGCACCCCAACTCCTGTATTCAATGTTCTGACCAATGAAACCAAGCATGCTGAATGCCTTCTTCACCACCCTGTCCACCTGTGACTTCACTTTCAAGGAGCTATGAAGCTGTGCCCCTCAACCTCTTTGTTCTGTAACTTTCCTCAACGCCCTACCATTAATTGAGTGAGTCCTGCTCTCATTCGATCTACCACAATGCATCACTTCACATTTATCTAAATTAAACTCCATCTGCCATTCGTCAGCCCACTTGATGAAGATCCCGTTGCAATCCTAGGTAAGGTATGTTGTGGAGAGATAGTGAAACTTGAGCCCAGTTCCTCAGATGGAGTTCTAATATCTGTGTGGGTGGATTTATTTCAGTCTATTATGAAGGCTGAAGTGACTGAATGCCTGGGCAAATCAGAGCTGAGCAGAGAGATCCAACATACACCAGTAGAATCATGTCTAATGCAATCCTTTGGAGGGGTTCTTAATTTAGACTTGCAGAGGCTTTTGTTAAAGTTTCTTATAAGAGACTGTTAACAATAGTGGAAGGACGTGAACTTGCCTGAGACAGGGAATTCCTTTTATTCCAAAATGCTTATGAACAAAATGGGGAATTAATGTCTCATGACACCTCAAATGTTAAGCAATTCAAGGTTAAGATTTTGTCTTCACATTCTTGCCTTTCAGATTCCATATCATTATTCAGTATCCTGTCCAACTTTTCCAATCATCCACAATATAGAAACATGATTTAATCAGTTACACAACTGTTGGAGATTCCTGTAACACGTTGTCATTCCATTTCCCAACTTTCCTTGGCTGCCACTAGCTTGTCGGACATTTATTCTCTAATTATTCCTTGGGAACATAAGAACATAAGAACATAAGAAATAGGAGCAGGAGTAGGCCATCTAGCCCTTCGAGCCTGCCCCGCCATTCAATAAGATCATGGCTGATCTGTCGTGGCTCAGTTCCACTTTCCCGCCCTCTCCCCATAACCCTTAATCCCCTCTCTTATCAAGAACCCATCAACCCGCTTCTTAAAAATATTTAGTGAGGCAGCCTCCACCACTTCAACGGGCAGAGAATTCCAGAGATTCACCACCCTTTGAGTGAAGAAGTTCCTCCTCAACTCCGTTCTAAACCGCCTCCCCTTTATCTTGAGGCTGTGCCCCCTAGTCCTACTGTCTTTTTTGAGCGGGAAGAGTCTCTCCACCTCTATCCTATCCATCCCATTCATCATCTTATACGTCTCAATGAGATCTCCCCTCATTCTTCTAAACTCTAACGAGTACAAGCCTAGTTTATTCAGCCTCTCCTCATAGCTCAACCCCCTCAACTCCGGTATCAGCCTAGTAAACCTCCTCTGCACTCCCTCCAGGGCCAAAATATCCTTGCGCAGGTGCGGCGCCCAAAACTGCACACAGTACTCCAGCTGCGGCCTCACCAATGCCCTATACAGCTGCAGCAAGACCTCCCTACTTTTATATTCAATCCCCCTCGCTATGAAGGCCAGCATGCCATTCGCCTTCCTGACCACCTGCTGCACCTGCAAGCTGGGTTTTTGCGACTCATGCACAAGGACCCCGAGGTCCCTCTGCACCGTCGCCTGCTGCAGTTTTTCGCCACGTAAGTAATAGTCCTTCCTACCATTCTTCCTACCAAAGTGGACCACCTCACACTTGCCAACATTAAATTCCATTTGCCATTTCCTGGCCCATTCGCCCAGCCTATCTAGATCCTTCTGCAGACTCTCCACACCCTCCGCACAATTTGCCTTTCCCCCAATCTTGGTGTCATCAGCAAATTTCGACACCCTGCACTCGGTTCCCTCCTCCAGATCATCTATATAAATGGTAAATAGCTGAGGCCCCAGCACCGACCCCTGGGGCACCCCACTAGTCACCAACCGCCAATCCGAATAGCACCCATTGACCCCCACTCTCTGCCTCCTATTTGACAACCAATCCTCTATCCACGCTAACACCCTACCCCCAACTCCATGTCCCCTGACCTTCTGCAATAACCTCTTGTGAGGTACCTTGTCAAACGCCTTCTGAAAATCCAGAAAGACCACATCCACCGGCTCTCCTCTATCCACTGCCCTAGACACATCCTCATAGAACTCCAGTAAATTTGTCAGACACGACTTCCCTTTAATGAAACCGTGTTGCGTCTGCCCTATCAAGCAATTCCCTTCAAGATGCCTCGCAATTTCCTCCTTAATGACGGATTCCAACATTTTACCTACCACAGACGTTAAACTAACCGGCCTATAATTCCCCGCCTTTTGCCTGGCACCCTTCTTAAACAACGGCGTAACATTAGCCGTTTTCCAATCTTCCGGCACTTCCCCGGAATCCAGCGACGTCTGGAAAATAACCACCAAGGCATCCACTATAACCTCCGCCATTTCTTTCAGAACCCTCGGATGCATTCCATCCGGTCCTGGGGACTTGTCCACAATCAGCCCCTCCAGTCTGTCGAGCACCACCTCTCTAGTAACAGTAATGTCATTAAGACCCTCCAGTCCTACCACCTTTCCATCGCTAACACCCGGCAAATTATTCACGTCCTCCTCCGTGAAGACAGAAACAAAAAAGTTATTCAATACCTTAGCCATATCCCTATCCCCTACCACTAGCTCCCCTTTCTCATCCTCTAAAGGACCAACGTTCACCCTAGCCAGCCTCTTCCTTTTTATATATTTATAAAAACTCTTGCTATCCTTTTTTATATTAAGCGCTAGCCCAGCTTCATAGCTTCTCCTACCCTCCTTTATCAACTTCTTTGTCAATCTTTGTTGACATTTAAACCTTTCCCAATCCTCTTCTCGCCCACTGCTCTTAGCTACTCTAAATTCCTCCGCTTTTAATTTAACACTTTCCTTCACCTCCTTCGTTATCCACGGCTTATTACCTCTCCTCCTACTGTCCTTTTTGACCATCGGAATAAATTTCTGCTGAGCACCAAGAAAGATCTCCTTAAAGATCCTCCACTGCTCCTCAGCAGACCTACCTTCCAACGCGCTCCCCCAGTCCACATTCGCCAATTCTTCTCTCATCCTACCATACTCCCCTCTATTCAAACAAAGGACGCGTGTCCGGGAACCCACTTTCTCCTCCTCCATCTGCAACAGAAACTCCACCATGCAATGATCACTCTCTCCAAGAGGATCCTTCACCGCAAGGTCCCTAATTCTACCCGCCTCATTACATAGCACCAGATCCAAGATAGCTCGCTCCCTCGTCGGCTCCAACACACACTGTTCAAGGAAATTATCCCGGCAGCATTCCAAGAACTCCTCCTCGAGCCCACCTCGTCCAACATGGGTCGACCAATCAATATGCAGATTGAAATCTCCCATAACTACTGCCGTCCCATTCCTGCACGTCGCACTTATTTGCGCGTTAACAGCCCGCCCCACCTCCAGATCATTATTCGGGGGCCTATAGACGACACCCACCAGCGTCTTCCTCCCTTTGCTGTTCCTAATCTCCACCCACAACGATTCCACTTTCTGCTCTTTGGCTCCGATATCATCCCTTGCTACCACCTTGATACTATCCTTAATCAGCAGAGCTACGCCACCCCCTCTTTCCTCCTGCCTAACCTTCCTAAACACTTGATAGCCCCGTACATTCATCTCCCAGTCCCTGTCACCTTGCAGCCACGTCTCTGTAATGGCCACCAGATCGTATCCATTTGTGTCGATCTGCGCCACCAGCTCATCCACTTTATTCCGAATGCTTCGTGCATTCAGATAAAGCGCTTTCATCCCAGCCTTCACCTGGACCCTATTTGCCGTAACGCCACCAATTGGGACATCCTCGGCCTCTTCCCTTACCTGTACCCTATCCTTAACTTTAGACCTCGTAGCGTCACCTACCCTCGCACCCTCCCCCCCCCTAATTAGTTTAAAGCCCTGTCTACAGTCCTCTTTACTCGATTCGCCAACACTCTGGTCCCAGCACGGTTCAGACCCACCCCATCCCGCCCGAACAAGTCCCACCTACCCCAATACTGGTGCCAATGCCCCATAAATTCGAACCCATTCCTCCCACACCAATCCCTGAGCCACCCATTCACTTCCTTTATCCTGTCAACCCTACGCCCGTCTGCACTCAGTTCAGGCAGTAGCCCAGAGACGACCACCTTGTCGGTTCTACTTTTTAATTCCATTCCCAGCTTTTCATACTCCCTCCCCAGATCCTCAGTCCGCACTTTGCCTATGTCGCCGGCACCCACATGTACTACAACGACCGGGTTCTCACCCTCCCACTCCAGGTTCCTCTGCAGCCCAGCTGCGACATCCTGTACCCGAGCACCAGGCAGACAACACACCCTAGGTGGGGGTGAGCTGCCTGCTTGAATCGTCGTAGTCTAAATGGTGTAGGTACACCCACAGTGCTGTTAGGGAGGGAATTCCAGGATTTTGACCCAGTGACTGTGAAGGAACAGCCGATATATTTCCAAGTGGAGTGTGGGAGGAAACCCACACGGATATGGGGAGAACATGGAAATTCCACACGGACAGTTATCTCTTCTTCTAAGACTGATTGTCCATCTGTTCCTGAAATGTATCTATTGATCAGATACCCAATACTGAAACTAATTATTGCTTCACCATCCATCCCCGTTTTGTCTAATGACTGATTTTCCACCTTCTAATCACTCAAACTCTGAATTTGATACATACTCTACAAGATTCAATGCCAGTACAAGCTTGATATATATCACATGGGAAAGCTCACATTCTCCCTACCCCTCTCCATCAATGCTGGATGTCTTAGACCACAGATGATTTACTTTTGACCATCCAACATAGAATATCACTCAAGTCGAATAAAATGGATTGTAACCCTGACCTTAATGGATTTTCCTGCTTTTCAGGCACAACCTCAGCTGGGATTCTCCAATCTCGCTCCTGGCTGGTGTTCTCTGACCTCGCCCGAGGCTGGTATTCTCCAGTCTCGCTCCTGGTTGGGATTCTCCGGTCTCGCTGCAGTGAACGGAGTTTCGGCTGAGTGCCGAATTCTCCATTCCTGCATGCAGCAGGGGCAAATGAGATTGGAGAATTCCAGTCCTCAGCTCTGTACATTTTGATCTGATGGATTCTAGAGAGGTAAAGAGACTGGCTATAACAGTGTTATATTGAAACTTGTTTTATTCATTTATGGGACATGGATGTCGCTGGCTGGCCACCATTTATTGTTCATCTCTAGTTGGCCTTGGGAATCAACCACATTGTTGTGCCTCTGGAGTCACATGTAGGCCAGACAAGGTGAGGACAGCAGATTTCTTTACCTAAAGAATGTACAGTCATAAAGTCATAGAGGTTTACAGCTGGAAACAGGCCCTTCAGCCCAACTTGTCCATGCTGCCCTTTTCTTTAACAACACCAAAATTAATCCCAATTGTCTGCATTTGGTCCATATCCCTCTATACCCACCGTACCCATGTAACTGTCTAAATTCTTTTTAAAAGACAAAATTGTACCCGTCTCTACTACTACCTCTGACAGCTTGTTCCAGACACTCACCACCCTCTGTGTGAAAAAATTGCCCCTCTGGACCCTTTTGTATCTCTCCCCTCTCACCTTAAACCTCTGCCCTCTAGTTTTAGACTCCCCTACCTTTGGGAAAAGATATTGACTATCCAGCTGATCTGTGCCCCTCATTATTTTATAGACCTCTATAAGATCACCTCTCAGCCTCCTATGCTCCAGAGAAAAAAATTCCCAGTCTATCCAACGTCTCCTTATTACTCATACCATCAAGTCCCGATAGCATCCTAGCATCCTAGACATTAGTGAACCAGATGGGTTTTTCCAACAATGGTTTCATGGTTGTCAGTAGATTCTTAATTCCAGATATTTTTTATTGAATTCAAATTCCACCATCTGCTGTTGAGGAATTTGAACCCAAGTCCCCTGAACATTAGTTGAGTTTCTTGGTTAATAGACTAGCGATAATACCACTAGGCTATTGGTGAGCATAAAGCTGCCACCTCCTGGTGGGTCAATGGCCTTCGGGATAGGGGGCAAGAACAATTAGTGGGATCTGTTTCAAAGGCATTAAATGGAGAAAACTAAATGTAAGACAGAGAAATTGTGGGCAGCACGGTAGCACAGTGGTTAGCACTGCTGCTTCACAGTTACAGGGTCCTGGGTTTGATTCCCGGCTCAGGTCACTGTCTGCGTGGAGTTTGCACATTCTCCTTGTGCCTGCGTGGGTTTCCCCCGGGTGGTCCGATTTCCTCCCACAGTCCAAAGATGTGCGGGTCAGGTTGATTGGCCATGCTAAGAAATTGCCCCTTAGTGTCCAGGGATGCGTAGGTTAGAGGGAATAGTGGGTATAATATAGAGGTAGGGCCTGGGTGAGATTGTGTTCGGTGCAGACTCGATGGGCTGAAGGGCCTTTCTCTGCACTGTAGGGTTCTATGATTCTATGAAATGAATAACGGAGATAACAGGGAGACAGAGAACAAAGAACAGAGAATAGTACAACACAGGAACAGGCCCTTCGGCCCACCAAAGCCTGCACCAATCATGTTGTCCTACCTAGACCAACCGCCTGTATCCCTCTATTCCTCGCCCATTCATGTGTCTATCCAGATAAGTCTTTAATGTGGCAAATGTATCTGCCTCAACCACCTCACTTCATTCCAGGCCCCCATCACCCTCTGTAAAAAACTTGCCCTGCACATCTCCGTTTGCAACTGTACAAAACTCTGGTGTGGCCGCACTTGGAGTATTGCGTACAGTTCTGGTCGCCACATTATAGGAAGGATGTGGAAGCATTGGAAAGGGTGCAGAGGAGGTTTACCAGGATGTTGCCTGGTATGGTGGGAAGGTCTTATGAAGAAAGGCTGAGGGACTTGAGGCTGTTTTCGTTAGAGAGAAGAAGGTTAAGAGGTGACTTAGTAGAGGCATACAAGATGATCAGAGGATTAGATAGGGTGGACAGTGAGAGCCTTTTTCCTCGGATGAAGATGGCAAGCACAAGGCGAAATAGCTTTAAATTGAGGGGTGATAGATATAAGACAGATGTCAGAGGTAGTAAGGGTGTGGAATGCCCTGCCTGCAACAGTTGTGGACTCGCCAACATTAAAGGCATTTAAATGGTCATTGGATAAACATATGGATGATATTGGAATAGTGTAGGTTAGATGGGCTTTAGATTGGTTTCACAGATTGGCACAACATCGAGGGCCGAAGGGTCTGTACTGCGCTGTAATGTTCTATGTTCTATGAACCTCTCCCCCCCCTCACCTTGAACATGTGCCCCCCAATGTAAACATCATTTCTGTCCTGGGAAAAAGCTCCCCACTGTTCACCCTATCCATATCCTTCAAAATTTTATAAACGTCTGTCAGGTCGCCCCTCATCCTCCATCTTCCCAGGGAGAACAATCCCAGTTTATTCAATCTCTCCTCATAGCCAATACCCTCCTTACCAGGCAACATCCTGGTAAACCTTTTCTGTACTCCCTCCAAAGCCTCCATGTCCTTCTGGCCAGAATCAGACACAGTATTCCAAATGTGGCCTAACCAACCAATATAATTTGCTAACTTTTATGCTCGATGCCCCGTCCAATGAAGACAAGCATGCTTTCATCACCACCTTTTCAACCTGTGCTGCCACTTTAATGGTCATCTGTAGATGATTAGGGGTGACTAACTCGGGGCAAAGTACACGATAAACTGTCAGTCACTGGATACGGCTAATGGAACTGACCTGAAAGGGAAACTCAGAATGAATTAAAGTCTCAGGTAACTAAACCATAACAAATAGCTTCTCAAAGCTTTGATGCTTAAAAGGCAACATGTAACAGTGTTAGTCTCTGGGATTCTGACACTTGGGTTTAACATTACCTGAGGGTCCATTTCAATGTGAAGAGGTATGGACAACATACATGCGAGCACGTTGTTTAAACTGAAATCGAGTAGAAAAACTGAGAGTGCAGATCGAAAGTGAACAAGCCTCAAGCAACGGACGACATTTTCTTTAATCTCCACAGAATTCTCCAATGTGGCGGGGCCCAGACAAAACCTTCCCAGTTATTGAAAACAGAAAACACTGGAAATATTCAGGATGGGGCAGCTTTGTGGATAGAGAAACAGAGTTAATGATTCAGATCCAGGGGCTTTCCGCAGAATGGTGACCTTGTTCGTTCACGTCTGTTACAAAAGAATTGGAGGATGGTCCAGAGATTTTATTTTTTAAAAGAGTAACAAACCGCAAATTCTGGAATTCCAAAATAAAAAAAAACTCTCAGAATGTCAACGGTGTTTGAAAGAGAGAGAAAAAAAAAATCAACACAGCACAGGAACAGACCCTTCAGTCCAGCAAACCTGCGCCAATTCCTAATGCTTATTTAGACACACTATTTATTCACCATTCGCATTTTCTATCCCTCTGTTCACCTCCCACCTATCAAGATGCACCTTGAATGTTGCTAATGTGCCTGCTTCCGCCACTGGCAGCATGTTCCCCACATCCACCACCAAACCTTTCCCCACACATCACCCCTATACTAACCCCCTCTCACCTTGAGCCTGTGCCCCTCCGTGTAATTGACACTTCCACCCTGGGAAAAAGCCCCTGGCTATCTGCCCTCTCTGTGCCTCTCATCATTTTGTAGACCTCTATCAGCTCACTCCTCCATCTTTCCAGTGAAAACCATCCAAGTTTACCCATAGCCAACACCCTCGAGACCAGGCAACAACCCGGTGAACCACCTTTTGCACTCTCTCCAAAGAACCCAAGCCCATCTGGTAGTGTGGCAACTGGAACTGCATGCAATATTCCAAATATGGCCTAACCAAGGTAGCTGTAACATAACTTGCCAACTTTTATACTCAGTGCCCAGAATGGTGAAGGCAAGCATGCCATATGCCTTCTTGACCCACTTTATCCAAACTGTGTTGCCACTTTCAAGGATCTGTGAACCTGCACACCCAGATCTCTCTGTATGTTAATAGAAACATAGAAACATAGAACATTACAGCACAGTACAGGCCCTTGGGCCCTCAATGTTGTGCCGAGCTATGTCCAATCCCAAAATCAAGCTATCCCACTCCCTATCATTCTGGAGTGCTCCATGTGCCTATCCAATAACCGCTTGAAAGTTCCTAAAGTGTCCGACTCCACTATCACAGCAGGCAGTCTATTCCACATCCCAACCACTCTCTGAGTGAAGAATCTACCTCGGACATCCCTCCTATATCTCCCACCATGAACCTTATAGTTATGCCCCCTAGTAACAGCTACATCCACCCGAGGAAATAGTCTCTGCACGTCCACTCTATCAATCCCTCTCATCATCTTATAAACCTCTATTAAGTCGCCTCTCATCCTCCTCCACTCTAAAGAGAAAAGTCCCAGCTCCCTCAACCTTTCCTCATAAGACCTACCCTCCAAACCAGGCAGCATCCTGGTAAATCTCCTCTGCACTCTCTCCAATGCTTCCACATCCTTCTTATAGTGAGGTGACCAGAACTGAACACAATATTCCAAATGTGGTCTCACCAAGGTCCTGTATAGTTGCAGCATAACCCCACGGCTCTTAAACTCAAACCCCCTGTTAATAAACGCTAACACACTATAAGCCTTCTTCACGGCTCTATCCACTTGAGTGGCAACCTTCAGAGATCTGTGGATATGAACCCCAAGATCTCTCTGTTCCTCTACATTCCTCAGAACCCTGCCGTTGACCCTGTAATCTGCATTCAAGTTTGTCCTACCAAAATGAATCACCTCGCACTTATCAGGGTTAAACTCCATCTGCTACTTTTCGGCCCAGCTCTGCATCCTATCAATGTCTCTTTGCAGCCTGCAAGAGCCCTCCACCTCATCCACTACTCCACCAATCTTGGTGTCATCAGCAAATTTTCTAACCCATCATTCAGCTCCCTCTTCCAAGTCATTGGTAAAAATCACAAGCAGCAGAGGACCCAGCACTGACCCCTGTGGTTCACCACTGGTAACTGGCCTCCAGTCTGAAAATTTTCCCTCCACCACCACCCTCAGTCTTCTATGAGACAGCCAGTTACTTATCCAATCGGCCAAATTTCCTTCTATCCCACACATCCTTATCTTCTTCATGACCCTAAGCCTACCATGGGGAACCTTATCAAACACCTTACTAAAATCCATGTATACAACGTCAACTGCTCTACCTTTGTCCACACACTTAGTTACCTTCACAAAGAATTCAATCAAATTTGTGAGGCAGGACTTACCCCTCACGAAACTGTCTTGACAATCCCGGATTAAACTGAATCTTTCCAAATGGTCATAAATCCTATCTCTCAGGACCCTTTCCATTAACTTACTGACCACTGAAGTAAGACTAACCGGCCTATAATTACCAGGGTCATTCCTATTTCCTTTCTTGAAGAGAGGAACAACATTCGCCACTCTCTAGTCCTCTGGCACTATCCCTGTGGACAGTGAGGACCCAAAGATCAAAGCTAAAGGCTCTGCAATCTCATCCCTTGCCTCCCAAAGTTTCCTAGGGTGTATCCCATTTGGCACGGGGGACTTTTCCACCCTGAGGTTTTTTTTTAAATTTCTAATACATCTTCCCTCAGAACATCTACCTCCTCCATCCTATCAGGCTGTATCACACTCTTATCCTCAAAAACATGGCCCCTCTCCTTAGTGAACCCTGAAGAAAAGTATTCATTCAATGCCTCACTTATCTCTTCTGACTCCCACTACTATCCTTGACTGGCCCTATCCCCACCCTGGTCATTGTTTTATTTCTCACATAAGAGTAAAAAGCCTTGGGGTTTTCTTTTATCTGACCTACCAAGGACTTCTCATACCCCCTCCCAGCTCTCCTAAGCCCTTTCTTTAACTCATTCCTTGCTACCTTGTAACCCTGAAACGACCCAACTGAACCTTGTTTTTTCAGCCTTACATACGCTTCCTTTTTCCCCCCCGCTCAGTGTCCAACGTGGAATACTTGTTGCTGAGGGGAGCCACAGGGGGTCCCCACACTGGCTGCTTCCTCCCAGCCCCTCTCACTGTCACCCATCTATTTTCATATCTCGGAGTCTCCAAATCCCTGAATCTTTTATCTCTGATCACCTCTGCCTCCCGAATGATCCGAAGTTCATCCGGCTCCAGCTCCAGTTCCCTAAGGCGGTTTTTGAGGAGCTGGAGATGGGTGCCCTTCCCACAGGTGAGATCAGCAGGGACACTGACAGCATCCCTCACCTCAAACATCCCACAGGAGGAAGATTGCACTGCCTTTCACTGCCATTCCCTCCAGATAAAAAGAAAGAAAGATCTTGCCTGATATTCCCTCACCCCCTTAGATTAGAGGAATAAGTGAGATAAGAAGAAAGCTTACCTGCTCTCACTCCAAGTCTTTTATTTTTGGTTAGAGGAGGGGGGAGGGGAGACTCTAGAAGTTTATTGGGGAAAAAAACCTTCCCAGGGGTCACTGGGGCCTACTTCCTGTTTTACACTCCCAGTTTAGAAAAAAAACCTCCAAGAAAAGTAAGGTAAAAATCCCTCTTCCCGACAAGCTCTCTGCACAGAATCTCCACTCCAACTGCCCCTCTGGAAACAATGAGGTTGAACCCTCTGAGGTGAGTACCTTTTAAAGAGAAAAAAAACCTTCCAAGATGTCACTGGGGCCTACTTCCGGTTTTACACTCCCAGTTTAGAGAAAAAAACTCCAAAAAAAGTAAGGTAAAAATCCCTCTTACCGACAAGCTCTCTGCACTGAATCTCCACTCAAACTGCTTTCCTGGAAACAATGTTTGTAAGTTTTCTGCCATTTACAGTATAATTCACGCTGAAATTTGATCCTCCAAAATGCATCACTTTGCATTTGTCCAGATTAAACTCCACCTGCCATTTCTGTGCCTGAGTGTCCAATCTATTGATATCCTGTTGTATCCTCCGACAATCCCCGGCATTATCAGCAACTCCACCAATTTTTTTGTATCATCCACAAACTTACTAATCAGACCACCCACATTTTCCTCCAGATTTAATATACTTCAAACAAGAGAGGTCCCAGCACGGATCGCTGTAGATCAGCAGTAGCTACAGATCTCCATTCTGAAAGCCACCCTTCCAGCCTTACTCTCTGTCTTTTATAACCAAGCCAGTACTGTATCCATCTTACCAGCTCACCCCAGATCCCAACAGACTTCACCTTTTGTACCAGTTGGCCATGAGGGACTTTGTCAAATGCTTTACTAAAGTCCATGTAGACAACATCCACTGCCTTTCCCTCATCAATCATTATTGTCACCTCCTCAGAAAACCCTATCAAGTTGGTGAGATTTGACCTTCACTGTCACTAACAAGTCCAAATGTGAATAAATCCTATATCTCAGAATCCTCTCCAACAGTTTCCCCACCGTTCATGTCAGGGTCACTGGCCTGTGATTGCCTCATTATCTCTGTTTCCCTTCTTAGACAAGGGAACAACATTGGCTGTTCTTCAGTCCTCTGGAACCTCTCCTGTGGCCAAAGAGGATGTGAAGGTTTCTGTTAAGGTCCTAGCTATCTCCTCCTTTGACTCCTACAGTATTCTGTTTCAGTTTAGAATGAACCCTAAGCCTCAGATTTACTGAAGTAAATCGCGAATGGGAGGCACTCGCGTTAGCCGGAATACAGGAGGGTAAGAGGTGTTCAAATTGTAGAGGGATCTGTAATTTCAGAATGTCTGTTCCCACTTTTCTGAAATGCAGTAATGGGAATGGATTTCAGGATCTCACCAAAAGAACAAGATGGATGGAGGGGGTGTCAGATTGGCAGATTTTTGAAAAGACTTATCAGAATCGCTTGAGGCAAGACAACACAAAACATTTAAGGAAGATGTTTGAAAAATAAACCTTGCGAAAGGCATGGAGAATGGGCAGGAAGATCACTTTTACAGAGGGCTAGCATAGGCCTGCTGGGCCGAATGGACTTATCTGCGAGGAAAAGGAAGATCTGTATCTATGTAGCTCCTTTCGTGGCCTCAGGACGTACCGTTGCACTTTATGCCAATGAGTTTCAGTCACTGTTGCATTGTGGGAAACATTGCAGCCAATTTTTGCATAGCAAGCTCCCACAATCTTCAATGAGTTAATGTTGGTCAGAGAACCGAGGATAACTCCAGCACCCTCCTCTTCAAAATAGTGATATAGAATCTTCTACATCCACCTCAGAGGGCGGATATCAGATCAGCATCTTGTACACAATGTAGCACCTCTGACAATGTAGCACCTGCTCGGCACAGCACAGATTTTGTGCTCTAATGGTGAAATTAACCCACAACTTTCTGACACAGAGACAAGTGTTCTGGCCACCAAACTCCAGCTGAGGGTATAATAAAACCATACGCAAGCAGGTTAAAGTTAAAGATTATTTATTTGTCACAAGTAAGGCTTACATTAACACTGCAATGAAGTTACTGTGAAATTCCCCTAGTCGCCACACTCCGGCGCCTGTTCGGGTCAATGCACCCTAACCAGCACGTCTTTCAGACGCCAAATTCAAGTGTGTTAGCCAATGACGAGTCATAGAGGTTTACAGCATGGAAACAAACCCTTCGGCCCAACTTGTCCATGCTGCCCAGTTTTTCAAACACTAAGCTAGTCCCAATTGCCTGCGTTTGGCCCATATCCCTCTATACCCATCGTACCCATGTAACTGTCTAAATGATTTTTAAAAGACAAAATTGTACCTGCCTCTACCACTACCTCTGGCAGCTTGTTCCAGACACTCACCACCCTCTGTGTGAAAAAATTGCCCCTCTGGACACTTTTGTATCTCTCCCCTCTCACCTTAAACCTACGCCCTCTAGTTTCAGACTCATTACCTTTGGGAAAAGATATTGACTATCTAGCTGATCTGTGCCCCTCATTATTTTATAGATCTCTATAAGATCACCCCTCAGTCTCCAACATTCCAGGGAAAAAAGTCCCAGACTATCCAGCCTCTCCTTATAACTCAAACCATTAAGTCCCAGTAGCATCCTAGTAAATCTTTTTTGTACTCTTTCCAGTTTAATAATATCCTTTCTATAATAGGGTGACCAGAATTGCACACAATATTCCAAGTGTAGCCTTACTAATATCCTTTTCAACTTCAACAAGATGTCCCAACTCATGTATTCAATGTTCTGACCAGTGAAACCAAGCATGCTGAATGCCTTCTTCACCACTCTGTCCACCTGTGACTCCACTTTCAAGGAGCTATGAACCCCAAGATCTCTTTGTTCTGTAACTCTCCACAATGCCCTACCATTAACTGATTAAGTCCTGCCTCTGGTTCGATCTACCAAAATCCATCACTTCGCATTTGTCTAAATTAAACTCCACCTGCCATTCGTCAGCCCACTGGCCCAATTGATCAAGATCCCATTGCAATCCGAGATAATCTTCTTCACTGTCCACTATGTCACCAATCTTGGTGTCATCCGCAAACTTGCTAACCATGCCTCCTATATTCTCATCCAAATCATTAATATAAATGACAAATAACAGAGAACGCAGCAGCGATTCCTGAGGCACATCAGCATAGAGTCACGAGAATGACTTGCTTTCTCCCCCTTATCTTTTCCTTCATCACACAGTCTATAGTTCCTGGTTTCACATCACACTTACTGATGCAGTGACCAATGTGGTGGATGGAGTGACAATGATTATGATTGCTGTTGCATCTTTTTTATTTACACATCGATCATGGGTCTCACTGGCTGGGCCAGCATTTATTGCCCATTCCTATTTGCCCTTGGACTGAGTGTCTCACTTGACCATTTTGTTTTAAAGTTTATTTATTCGTGTCACAAGTAAGCCTACATTAACGCTGGAAAGAAGTTACTGTGAAAATCCCCTAGTCGCCACACTCTGGCACTTGTTCAGGTACACTGAGGGAGAGCTTGGTGTGGCCAATCCACCGAACCAGCATGCCTTTCAGACTGTGGGAAGAAACTGGAGCAGCCAGAGGAAACCCACGCAGACGTGGGGAGAATATGCAGACTCTGCACAGACAGTGATCCAAGCCAGGAATCGAACCTGGGTCCCTGTGAGGCAGCAGTGATGACCACTATGTCACCCTTCAGAGGAATGTCGAGTATCAGCCACATTGCTGTGGCTCTGGAGTCACATGTAGGCCAGACTGGGTAAGTGCAGCAGATTTCCTTCCCTAAAGGACATTGGTGAACCAGATGGGTTTTTCTAACAACGGTTTCATGGTCATCAGTAGATTCTTAATTCCAGATATTTTTTATTGAATTCAAATTCCACCATTTGCCGTGGCAGGATTTGAACCCAGGTCCCCAGAACACTAGCTGAGTTTCTAGGTTAATAGTGTAGCGATAGTACCACTAGGCCATCACATATGGTTCATCAAATCATAGAATCCCTACAATGCAGAAGGAGGCCATTCTGCCCATCAAGTCTGCACTGACAATCATCCCCCCCCAGGCCTCGTTCCTATAAACCCACATATTTACCCTGCTAATCCCTCTGACCCTTCGGGGTAATTTAGCATGGCCAATCCACCTGCACATCTTTGGAGTGTGGGAGGAAACCAGACCACCCGGAGGAAACCCGCACAGACACAGGCGGAATGTGCAACCTCTACAAAGGCTGGAATCAAACCTAGGTCCCTGGTGCTGTGAGGCAGCAGTGCTAACCACAGTGCCACCTTGTCACTCTTCAGAGGGCAGTTGAGAGTAAACCACATTGCTGTGGCTCTGGGGTTATGTGTAGGCCAGACTGGGTAAGGACATAGAACATAGAACATAGAACATAGAACACTACAGCGCAGAACAGGCCCTTCGGCCCACGATGTTGCGCCGACCAGTTTTTTGAAAAAAAAACACTGACCCACTAATCTAAACCAATCCCTTTTCGTCCATAAACCTATCCATAGATCTCTTAAACGCCCCCAAACTAGGCGCATTTACAACCGCAGCAGGCAGGGCATCCCAATCCCTCACCACCCTCTGGGTAAAGAACCTACCCCTGACATCCGTCCTATAACTACCACCCCTTAATTTAAAGCCATGCCCCCTCGTGCTAGCTTTCTCCATCCGAGGAAAAAGGCTATCACTATCCACCCTATCTAAACCTCTAATCATCTTATATGTTTCAATAAGATCCCCTCTTAGCCTCCTTCTTTCCAGCGAAAACAACCCCAAATCCCTCAGTCTCTCCTCATAGGACCTCCCCTCCATACCAGGCAACATCCCGGTAAACCTCCTCTGCACCGTCTCCAAAGCCTCCACGTCCTTCCTGTAATGTGGGGACCAGAACTGCACACAGTACTCCAAGTGCGGCCGCACCAGAGTTGTGTACAGTTGCAACAGGACGGCAGATTTCCTTCCCTAAAGGACATTAGTGAACCAGATGGGCTTTTCTGACAATGGTTTCATGGTCATCAGTAGATTCTTTATCCAGGCATTATTGAATTTGAATTCTACCATCTGCCATGGTGGGATTCGAACCCAGGACCCCAGAACACTAACTGAGTTTCTGGATTAATAGCCTAGCGATGATACCACTAGACCATTGCATGAGGATGTGAAATCTAATGGCATTTTGTTGAGGCTGATGGCTGGCGGAGGTTCGGGAGAGTTGTGGACGGTGCAGGCTCGATGGGCCAAATGGCCTCCTTCTGCACTGTAGGGATTCCACAATTCTATGAGAGGACAGACAGCCTGATCTTAGACCAAGTCTGTTCCGGTGTGACCTACTGTGAGACGCCCTGTGTGTCAAGCACTCACCATTTACCTCCCAGCTCCATGAGCTGATGGGCAGTGAGGGGAAAATAAACACAGCGTAAAAGACTTGTCTTTATTTAAAGCATCTCTGAAAAAAAAAATGAACCGCCCCTCACACGTTATTAATTACCGTGGCGGTTATATTGGCAAACGCACCAGCAGTTAATTTGCAATCAGATCTCCCCTGCTTCTGTAATGTGGGTAACCAACTAATGTATTCTTGTAATTTTCAATCAGTACCATGGGAATTTCTTTGAGATTCAGCTGAACAACCTTGTACTCAGGATCACTGCTGAGAGTTCACCGCCTCGGCATTGTAGAACGGATCAGCCCAAATTGCTGGCGCGGGTCCTGGAGTGGGGATTGAACCCACGAGAAGTTAGCGCGCTGTTAGATCAAAGGACTGTGTGGCGGGGAAAGAAAACCAGGCCCTCGGTCTCCTTCAGAAAATCGACGCGGTGCATCAACAAAGCACCCGAGGTGGGATTTCTCCCTTCACTGCAGAGTTGGATATAAGGCGAGCGTGGAGAGAATTTCAATGAGGCAGGCATAGCTGTGACACAGGCAGTGGGAAGCTCAGGAAGTGCTCGCGCTCATTTATAACCTGGTTGAGATCCAGCAAAGCTATCCAGCTCTCTCTCCTGCTGCAGGGCTTCCCTAAGGAAATGTGTCAAAGGTTTTGGACATATGTAGGGGAAAATAAGGCCTGGAGCCTTTCCCCGCCACACAGTCAAATCCACACAGAGCTGGAAGGTATTGCTGGAAGTGTCGGCGTTTAAAAGCATGAGTGTTAGATGTAAAATCGAGATCTAATTCCCCAAAAATATTCAGCTGAGGCTTCACCTTTCTTTTATTTATTGAGAACAACCCTCGTACTCTGCAGGGTTCTTACCTCTGCTCACTCTCCCTCCCGATGACGTTATTTTGTCATGGTTTGCCGCCTCGGCATTTTCCGTCCAAATTTCATTCTGTCCCTTCCTCTGTCACGCTGATTGTCCAATCTGCTTTTTTCTTCAAAAAGTATATTGTTAGAAAATGAGATTTCCTCCGGAACTAAGATCTGAGTCAGCGTCTAAACCGTACCAAAAAAAAGATCCAAAGCACAAAGTATTATTCAATTTGGCATCTTCATTAAAAGCCTTCACTTGAAGGCCTCAACATTTCTCACAAGCCTCTGTCTGTGGCTCCGGACAAGGAGTTTGGATCATGCAATGCGGGGCAAAGTTCTCCAGCCGCGCTGGTCTAAAAGTCGGAAATTCCCACCCAATTGTCAATAACATTTTGTGTCTTCCGCAACCCGCCCATTAAAATTCCAGTGGCGAACAGGATGGGAGAATTCCGGCTGTGATAAATGAGTTATGTATAATTTTATGGGATGCTTCTGTCCTTCAAGCAAGTCAGCTGATCAATATTGTTACATAGAACATAGAACACTGCAGCACAAACAGGCCCTTCGGCCCACAAGTTGCTCCAATCATATCCATACCTACCAGGCCTATCTATAACTCTCAATCCCATAAATCACACATACTCATCCAGAAGTCTCTTAAAAGACCCCAGCGAGTTTGCCTCTACCACCACCGACGGCAGCCGATTCCACTCACTCACCACCCTCTGAGTGAAAAACTTTCCCCTAACATCTCCTCTGTACCTGCTCCCCAGCACCTTAAAGCTGTGTCCTCTCGTAGCGACCATTTCAGCCCTGGGAAATAGCCTCCGAGAATCACCCTATCTATTCCTCTCAACATTTTATAAACCTGTATCAGGTCTCCTCTCAACCTTCGTCTCTCCAGGGAGAAGAGACCCAGCTCCCTCAACCTATCTTCATAAGGCATGCCTCCCAATCCAGGCAACATCCTTGTAAATCTCCTCTGCACCCTCTCATAGCTTCCACATCCTTCTTGTAGTGAGGCGACCAGAACTGCACACAGTACTCTAAGTGGGGTCTGACAAGGGTCTTACAAAATTGCAGCATTACCTTAGGTGTTCTCCAAGTTCTGGCAATGATTTCATCCTTCTTCAAGCCACTCGGAAAAGGAACACATTTCCAAAAGGTTAATTCCTGTGAAATTTGTATCGGGCGTGGGTAAAGAGAATGTGTCAATGTTGGTGCGGGGGTGGCAAAATGGCAGTCTTATAGTTTCACTGCGTTTTCCACTTTGGGGACCCAAGACAGCGAGAGGAGAGGGGGTAGAGACGGAGGAGAGGAGAATGGGAGAGTTTGAGGGAGACAAAATTTCTTAATGGCGTTTAGCAATCATGCTTCCGTGTTTTAACCTCTGCTGCCTCACCGCGCCAGGGACGCGGGTTCGATTCTGGCCTCAGGCCACTGCCTGTGTGGAGTTTGTATGTTTTCCCGTGTCTGCATGGGTTTCCTCCGAGTGCTCCAGTTTCCTCCCGCAGATATGCAGGTTAGGTGGATTGGCCATGCTATATTGCCCCTTAGTGTCCAAAGACATGTAGGTTAGTGGATTGGTTATGCCAAATTGCCCTTTAGTGTTCAAAGATGTGTAGGTTAGGTGGATTGGCCATGGGAAATTACCCCTTAGTGTTCAAAGGTGTGCAGGTCGGGTAGATTGGCCATGCTAAATTGTTCTTTAGTGTCCAAAAATGGGTGGTTTAGGTGGTTTGATGATGCCAGATTTCCTCTTAGTGTCAGAGGAATTAGCAGGATAAATACATGAGGCTACAGCAATGAAGACTTGGTGGGATAGTTTGAGCTGGCTCGCGGGGCTGAATGGCCTACTCCTGCACTTCTTATGAGATTGAAGGTGCAGAAGTTGGTGTCAGATTGTCCAGTGGGGTCCAGTGGGGGGACAGGGGCCGAGGGGGAAGTGGTGGTGGGCAGGATGTTGGTGAGTGGGAGGGAGGGGGGGGCGGGTAGTTCAGTTATGTTTCCCAGTCGTCAACATGGGCCAGGAAGTTGTCTGGAGTGGATACTCAGGGTGAGGGGGAGTTGGAACTGGGATGATCGAAACTTGTGGAAAGGAGGCTTCCGAGGAAGACACAGGGACAAGCTACAGTGAGGATGGAAAATGACCCGAGCGTGAGTCAGTGCTTTCCAGAGAGGCACGAAAATCGTTACCAAAAGGGCTGATAATTCTTCCTATCTCATTACTGAAAGGGGAATTATTCCGCTTTGAATTTCCTGCCAAATTAGATTTCAATGCATTGTGTAATAAAAGGTTTCACAAAGTGTTCAGGATTACAGAGGGGTCACAGCTAATTATTATTTTTTGTTTTTCTAAATCGTCATTCTAATTCAAAGAATGCGTTTTGACTGGTTTTTTTTTGTGTGCAGCTCCCACTCGCTCTTAATGAGGTCACTTTTATGTGTAAATTGGAGAGGATTAAACAGAAGATGTGAAATTACTGAAGCAGATTATGTAATATAAATGTAGCAATGGGGGCCTGCTAATTACTCACCACTCACCAGGGATTTCAGATCTGACCAGTTCCACTGCTCCAAAGGTTGAAAGTCAATGCTATTGATATTGATATTGTTTTGCAAGGGAAGAGATTGGTGCAAAAGGGTTGCCTGCTCCATGTGTTTTCAGGTGTGCATGTTCGACTGGATCGAAAAATGTTTATTTCCCGGTGAGATCCCCAATGAGCTCCCGGGATAGAGGCCTGATCAACCATAGACTGTGAGACAGAGGAGCAGAATAAGGCCACTCGGCCCATCGAGTCTGCTCTGCCATCCAATCATGGCTGATATTTTTCTCATCCCCATTCTCTTGCCTTTTCCTTTGACCCCCTTAATAATCAAGAGCCTATCTGTAATAACTCCACGGAGGCGAAAGTCCCGTCACCAAGTTACTTTATTTACACCATGTATCTGGACACAGCCAGCTCTCCAGTTGCTCCCTGCTGAATGCAGGCAGGGAGTCTGACACACCTGCTTTAAATAGGGAGCATGAGGCTCCCTGATTTAACCCTCAGTTAGGACTCACCAACTATCTCTTTTAAGGAGACTACTGCAGCTGGTATTCCCAGGCAGTTTCCCATCCAAGTGCTATCCAGACCTGAGTCTGCTTAGTTTCCGAGAACAGATGAGATCGGGCATTTTCAGACTAGTATAGGATTCATCAGGTAGTTCATACTCTTGCAAGCCCGCACCATTAGCCATCACCACACTATCTATCTCTGCCTTAGAAACACTCAATGACCCGGCCTCCACAGCAGCAGAGTTCCACAAATTCCCCACTCTCTGGCTGAAGAAATTCCTCCTCATCTCTGTTTTAAAGGATTGTCCCTTTAGCCTGAGGTTGTGCCCTCTGGTTCTAGTTTTTCCTACTAGTGGAAACATCCTCTCCACATCCACTCTATCCAGGGCCTCGCAGTATCCTGTAAGTTTCAATAAGATCCCCCCCTCATCCTTCTAAACTCCAACAAGTACAGACCCAGAGTCCTCAACCGTTCCTCGTACAACAAGCTCTTCATTCCAGGGATCATTCTTGTGAACCTCCTCTGGACCCTTTCCAAGGCCAGCACATCCTTCCTTAGATACAGGGCCCAAAACTGCTCACAATATTCCAAATGGGGTCTGACCAGAGCCTTATCCAGCCTCAGAAGTACATCCCTGCTCTTGTATTCTAGCCCTCTCCACATGAATGCTAACATTGCATTTGCCTTCCTACCTGCCGACTGAACCTGCACGTTAACCTTAAGAGAATCTTGAACAGTGATTCCCGAGTCCCTTTGTGTTTCTGATTTCCGAAGCATTTTCCCAATTAGAAAATAGTCTCTGCCTCCATTCCTCATTCCAAAGTGTATAACCTCACACTTTTCCACATTGTATTCCATCTGCCACTTCTTTGCCCACTCTCCTAACCTGTCCAAGTCCTTCTGTAGCCCACCCCACCCCCGCTTCCTCAATACATCCTATCCCTCTACATATCTTTGTATCAACGTTCTGGTGCAGTAAGACTGGAAGAAAGTATTTGGTGATTCTCACACGGCACGATAAGAGAGCCCAAGCTTAACTTCGGAAAAAGCGAAGCACGTTGGAAACACTCATCAGGTCAGGCAGCATCTGTGAAGAGGCAACAATTTAGTTTTATTCACGGGACACGGGTGTCGCTAGCTGGGCCAGCATTTATTGCCCATCCCTAGTTGTCCTTGGAGGGCAGTTGAGAGTCAACCACATTGCTGTGGCTCTGGAATCACATGTAGGCCAGACCAGGTAAGGACAGCAGATTTCCTTCCCTAAAGGGACATTAAAATAAAGTAAAAAGTTAAAGTTTATTTATTTGTCGCAAGTTGGCCTACGTTAACATCGCAATGAAGTTTCTGTGAAAATCTACTAGTCACCACACTCTGGCACCTGTTCGGGTACACTGAGGGAGAATTTAGCATGACCAATGCACCCTAACCAGCACATCTTTGGACTGTGGAAGGAAACTGGAGCATCCGGAGGAAACCCATGCAGACACGGGGAGAACATGCAAACTCCACACTGACAGTGATCCATGCCAGGAATTGAACCTGGACCCTGGCACCGTGAGGCAGCAACGCTAACCACTGTGCCATCATTAATGAAACAGACGGTTTTTTCCGAAAATCGACAATAGTTTCATGGTCATTAGTAGATTCGTAATTCCAGATATTTTTTATTGAGTTCAGATTCCACCATCTGCCGTGACAGGATTCGAACCCAGATTCCCAGAACATTCACTGAGTTTCTGGGTTAATAGTCTAGTGAAAAGACCACTAGGCCATCACCTCCATTTCAGATCAGACATTTCAACAGGATTTTATACCCAGTGCAGTGATTCTGTCCCAGAAAATTTCTATAAGACCATAAGATATAGGAGCGGAATTTGGCCACTCAGCCCATCGAGTCTGCTCTGCCGTTCAATCATGGCTGATATGTTTCTGAACCCCATTCTCTCACCATTTCCCCCCGTAACCTTGAATCCCCTTACCAATCGAGAACCTACCTATCTCTGTCTTAAATATACTCAATGACCCAGGCTCCTCTGTGGCAATGAATTGCACAGATTTACACCCTCTGGCTGAAGAATTTCCTCCTCATCTCAGTTCTAAAGGGT
Source organism: Carcharhinus amblyrhynchos (assembly GCF_965287045.1). Classification (NCBI taxonomy): domain Eukaryota; kingdom Metazoa; phylum Chordata; class Chondrichthyes; order Carcharhiniformes; family Carcharhinidae; genus Carcharhinus; species Carcharhinus amblyrhynchos. The sequence goes on from NW_027649778.1 coordinate 1,719,141, forward strand.
TATCCCTTTCCCCTGAGGCTGTATCCTCAGATCCCATTCTCTCTAACTCATGGAAACATCTTCCCCACATCCACTCTATCCAGGCTTTTTAATATCCTTTCCCCTCCCTCGTTCTCTTTCTGTAATCTCCAATCCCAAAGCCTCTGATATTCCTGCGTTCCTCTGGCCTACTGCGCACTCTCAATGATAAGTATTTCCACCAATGGTGGCAGTGGGGGTCTCCAGTTGCCTTGTCTCCTCAGACCTGGAAGTCCCCCCTCCCTCTCCCCGCTCTTCCCACCTCTCTCTGCCTCACTCTCTTCCTATGAGACGCCACTTAAAACATTCTTCTCTTACCAAGGTTTTGACTATCTGAGCTAATATCTCTTTACCTATTGGTGTTTGTTGGTTGTTAACACTCCAGTGAGTTGTCTTGGGGGTGGTTATGAATAGGAGTTTGTTGTTGTGATGGTGCCAGTTTTAGTGACAGTGCCAGTCGGGGTGGGGTTGGAGCTGTGGTGTTACAGGGTGAGTAATCCAGGGAGTGTCTGTATTCAAACATCCCATGGAAACTGGGAGTTCCAACTCAGTTTTTATTTCTTTTTAAGAAAACTGGTGATCATTAAGTTGTCAAATCGTCAGGGAAGCACAAATGGTTCACGAGTGTCTTTCAAAGGGAAGGAAACCTATCGTTCTTACCCAGCCTGGGCTTCTGCGCGGTTACAAACCCACACTGATGTGACGGTCCTCTGATGTGACAAGACTGCCCACTGTGTCCTGGGGGTGATAGCAGCCTCACCAGCGACATCCACATCTTGGCAATAGATAGATCAAACACAGCGTAATCCACACAGACTCCCAGCTTCCCATCAGGCAGATGCTGCGGGATCTGATGCCTTCAATCCGGTAACATCTTCAAACCCCTGGGAACAGAAACCCAGAGGAATACCGGAATGATATCACCTTAACACACACACACACACACACACACACACACGCACATGCACGCACATATATACACACATGTGCGTGCACTCACACACACACACACACATACACACACACACACACACACACACAGTGACCCATTGCAAATTACCTAGTGTAACGCTCCAATTAGAGGCAGCGTATCTTCTGAAAGCGCTAATGAAATGGGAAGAGTTAGGGTTAGGATTTGTGAAAGCTTCCCCTCTGATGATGGCTGCCAATTTAATCTTTGACAGAGGGGGGACAAAACAGATGACCACAGATCAGTTCTGGCCAAGGGTCACCCAGGCTCGAAATGTTGGGCCCATTCTCTGTCTACAGAGAGAAAGATTAGAGGGAAATAGGCCAAACACGGGCAATTGGGAATAGTGGGAGGGCACCATGGTTAGCATGGACAGGCTGGGCCAAAGAGCCTATTTCTCATAGAATCCCTACAGTGCAGAAGGAGGCCATTCAGCCCGTCAGTCTGCACCAACAACAATCCCACCTAGGCCCTATGCCTGGAATGCCACATATTTACCCTGCTACTCCTTCTACCCTATGCATTCCAGAAACTAAGGGGCAATTTAGCATGACCAACGCACCTAACCTGCACATCTTTGGATGGTGGGAGGAAGCCAGAGCACCTGGAGGAAATACAGGGAGAAACGGGGAGAACTTGCAAATTTCACAGTGACCCAAGGCCAGGAATTGAACCCAGGTCTCTGGCGCTGTGAGGCAGCAGTGCTAACCACTGTGCCACCATGCCGGTTACCTGCGCTACATTGCTCTATGACCCCAAGCTGTCAGACCTTCTGAGTTTCTCCAACATTTTCTGTTTCTGTTTCAGATTCCAGCATCTGCAGTATTTTGCCTTGACTACAGATCATTGCTCCATTACAGTCACTAATCTCCTGACCTGATCTTCCCGTTTGTTGAAGTGGAAATGATGGATTTCTGTCCCAAACGAGGGTAAGAATGAACCTTGATGTGTTTCGGGTTGTTGCAGTCCCTCATGGCAAGTCTTGCCCACTCAATATGCATGAGTTCAGCTGGTGAGGGTTGGCAGTGTGAACCAATCCACAGCAAGAAATCAGGCCATAGCAACGGGTTAAAAACAATAAACCCTCCCTCAATGTCAACAAAGCAAAGGAGGTGGTCATCGACTTCAGGAAGTGTAAAGGAGAACATGCCCCTGTCTAAATCAATGGGGATGAAGTAGAAATGGTCGGGAGCTTCAAGCTTTTCAGTGTCTAGATCATCAACAACCTGTCCTGGTCCCCCCCCACCATGCCAACACTATAGTTAAGAAAACCTATCACTGCCTCTACTTTTTCAGGAGATTTACGACTCTCACCAACTTTTACAGATGCACCGTAGAAAGCATTCTTTCTGGTTGTATCACAGCTTGGTCTGGGCTCCTGCTCTGCCCAAGACCACAAGGAACTACAAAAGGGTCGTGTATGTAGCCCAATCCATCACACAAACCCGCCTCCCACCCATTGACTCTGTCTACACTTTCTGCTGCCTTGAAAAAGCAGCCAGCATAATTAAGGATCCCACGCACCCCGGACATTCTCTCTTCCACCTTCCTCTGTCAGGAAAGTGATATAAAAGTCTGAGGTCACGTACCAACCGACTCAAGAACAGCTTCTTCCCTGCTGCCATCAGACTTTTGAATGGACCTACCTCACACTAAGTTGATCTTTCTCTACACCCTAGCTATGACTGTAACACTACATTCTGCACCCTCTCCATTCCTTCTCTATGAATGGTATGCTTTGTATAGCAAAGAAAAAAGAACAACACAGCACGGGAAACAGGCCCTTCGGCCCAACGAGCCCGTGCCGCCATTTCAACATTGTGAGTCCCCTCTTCACCAATGACCCTTGTCTATGTTTATGACACTCCACATTGGAAACCAGATTGAGGGGAGACTAATTTAGGGACAATTTGTTACACCAATCAGCCTAAGAGCACATCTTTGGAGTGTGGGAGGAAACCGGAGCACCTGTACCTAGCGTGCAAGAAACAAGACTTTCCACTGTATATAATACATGTGACAATAATAAATCAAATCAAATGAGTTATTTTGCTAAAATATAAAGAGTTTACCGAATTATAAAGGGTTCAATGATTCACACTGCCTCACCGGAGGCCCCAGCATGAAGAGATGTTTCTCTCCTTCCAGCAGTACGACAAGTCTTGATGACAAGAGACACTCAAGGTAACATGTTTCCTTTTGCAAAGCTACCACTGTGTGTTATTGGATAAACTGAGTTTACATTGATAATCCTAGACCACAGTCAAGTGGAATTTTTACACGCTCGACCAGCCTCAAGAATTACTTTGTGAGCTTAAAACAGCGGTGCATAACTGATGAAAAATTAGCGAGTACAAGTTCTCACAGCTTGACTTCTCTCGAATCAATGGGATTTAATACTTACATAAACCTTCTCCGAAATCAAAGAGAGGCTGGTCTATTTGGAAACTAGCAGTGATCCAATCTACATCTGGAGCCTAAAGGAGCTAAATCTAATGATAATTAAGATATGTGAATGAAACTCATCATGCATCCTGAGAAATACCCTAAATATTGAGAACGTACATTGCTTAACTCACTTGAGGACCTCCCAAAGAAACAGTGTGGCTAATAAGATAAAGCAATAGCAATTCTCTCCTTAGCTAGGGGTGAGTCATCTGACTACATGGGAATTAAGGTCAAATGCTGCTGTAATAATTGATGGATACTCTGATTGAAATATTTCACTGTAACAATAATTTAATTTAAAAGATGGATTCTCAACTAGGAATAAGATTGTATTTCCTATCTATGCCTAGTACTTTTACTATTGGGACTGACTGTCCCACTAAAATAGGATTTGGTTCTTGAAAAAAAAACATCTATATAGTTTAGAATTCATATTATCTCACATAGTCGGTTAGCACTGCTGCCTCACAGCAGTGAGACCCAGGTTCCATCCCAACTTTGGGTGACATATTCTCCCTCGTGTCTGCGTGGGTTTCCTCCGGGTGCTCCGGTTTCCTCCCACAGTCTGAAAGACGTGCCAGTTAGGATGCATTGGCCGTGCTAAATTCTCCCTCGGTGTAACCCGAACAGGCGCTGGAGTGTGGCATCTAGGGGATTTTCACAGTAATTTCATTGCTGGTTAGGCTGATTGGCCATGCTACAATTGACGCTAAGAATGGGATTTTCCGGACTTTGGGGATGGGCACAGCCAGAAAATCCCACCTTTAGTGTCGGGGGATCTGCAGGATAAATACGTGGGGTTATGGGGATTGGGCCTGTCTGGGATTGTTGCTAGTTCAGGCTGGGTTGGCCAAATGGCCTCTTTCTGCACTGTAGATATTCTATGATTGTATGATCTGTTTCGCTAACTGTGAACCCACTATATACTCTTTACTGGGGAACTATACCAGACCCTGGTAATATCTGGGACATTATCATCTATCGGAAACTTGTTAAAAAGGATCTGTGGGGGAATGGGAATAGTCTTGGGGGTTCCTTTCCTTTGGGGAAGAAGGATCTGTCCGTAACACACTTTTAACATTTTTGAAGTTTATTTATTATTTTTATTGTTATCATAAGTAGGCTTACATTAACACTGCAATGAAGTTACTGTGAAAATCCCCTAGATGCCACACTCCAGCGCCTGTTCGGGTTACACCGAGGGAGAATTTAGCACGGCCAATGCACCCTAACTGGCACGTCTTTCAGACTGTGGGAGGAAACCGGAGCACCCGGAGGAAACCCACAGAGACACGGGGAGAACATGCAGTCTCCAGACAGACAGTGATCCGAGCTGGGAACCAAACCCGGGTCATAGAAATCATACAGACCCTATAGTGCAGAAAGAGACCATTCAGCTCACCGACAATACTCCCACCCAGGCCTTATCACCCTATCTCTACATATTTGCCCCACTGATCTCTCTCACCTATACATTCCAGGACACTAAGGGTCAATTCAGCATGACTAACCCGCACATCTTTGGACTGTGGGAGGAAACCAGAGCACCCGGAGGAAGCCCATACAGACACGGGGAGATTGTACAGACTCCACACAGATAGTGACCCAAGCCGGGAATCGAACCCAGTTCCCTGGCGCTGTGAGGCAGCAGCGTTAACCACTGCGCCAATGTGTTGCCCATTGGATCTATCTCTCTCAACCTAAAGTTGTGAGGAATCATCGGAGAGGAAGATCAGCCTGACCAGGTATTATTTTTGCATTGACTCAGTCACTCAAGCACAGTAAAAGAACTCATAACAACTGGAGTACTGTGTACAGTTTTGGTCTCCTTACTTGAGAAAGGATATACTGGCACTGGAGGGGGTGCAGAGGAGATTCACTAGGTTGATTCTGGAGTTGAGAGGGTTGGCTTATGAGGAGAGACTGAGTAGACTGGGGCTATACTCATTGGAATTCAGAAGAGTGAGGGGAGATCTTATAGAAACATATACGATGATGAAGGGAATGGATAAGATAGAAGCAGGGAAGTTGTTTCCACTGGTGGGTGAAACTAGAACTAGGGGGCATAGCCTCAAAATAAGGGGGAGCAGATTTAGGACTGAGTTCAGGAGGAACTTCTTCACACAAAGGGTTGTGAATCTGTGGAATTCCCTGCCCAGTGAAGCAGTTGAGGCTCCCTCATTGAATGTTTTTAAGGCAAGGATAGATAAATTTTTGAACAGTAAAGGAATTAAGGGTTATGGCGAGCGGGCGGGTAAGTGGAGCTGAGTCCACGAAAAGATCAGCCATGATCTTATTGAATGGCGGAGCAGGCTCGAGGGGCCAGATGGCCGACTCCTGCTCCTGGTTCTTATGTTCTTATGTTCTAACCCCATCACACATGTTTAGTTAAGTTTTCCTTTACACCTCTTTAGAATTAACCTTAAATAACTAAAACCCCATTGCCTTTTAGGGGAGGCGATGGCTGAGTGGAATTAGCACTAAACTATTAATCCTGGAAACTCAACTAATGTTCTGGGGACCCGGGTTCAAATCCCACCAACACCAGATGGTGCAATTTGAATTCAATAAAAACATCTGGAATTAAGAATCTACCGGTGACCATGAAACCATTATCCGATTGTCAGAAAAACCCACCTAGTTCACTGACATCCATTAGGGAAGGAAATCTGCAGTCCATACCCGGTCTGGCCTACATGGGACTCCAGAGCCACAGCAATGTGGTTGACTCTTGCTACTGCCTCATATAATAGCACAATCCCTCAAGATATTGATGCCTCTAACATTATTAACAGCTTGACAATGGGGATACAACTATAACATTTAGCAATGGGGAAATCTGATTTACTTCAAATTGTTTCACTTAACGTTGCACTTTTCAGAAATGCTGGTACAACATGAATTTTGGGTGCCACGATAGCACAGTGGGTTAGCACTGCTGCTTCACAGCGCCAGGAACCTGGGTTCGATTCCCGGCTTGGGTCACTGTCTGTGCGGAGTCAGCATGTTCTCCCCATGTCTGCATGGGTTTCCTCCAGGTGTTCCGCTTTCCTCCCACAGTCCAAAGGCGTGCGGGTTAGGTGGATTGGCCATGCTTGAGTTGCCCCTTAGTGCCAGGGGAACCAGTTAGGGTAAATGCATGGGATTATGGGGATAGGGCCTGGATGGGATTGTAGTCAGTGCCGACACGATGGGCCAAATGGCCTCCTTCTGCACTGCAGTGATTCCATGATGATTCTCAACAGCCCTCCAAGGGCAAGTAGGGATGGGCAATAAATGCTGGCCCAGCCAGAGGCACACATGTCCCACGAATGAATAAGAAAGTTTCTCTTTATGTGTGCTCGAGTGAAACCCACCAGGGCACAAATCCCCAATTAATATCCTCCATCTGCATATCTCCTTTCCAATGGAATTTTGATTCAATCTGCAAACGCACAACTTTAAAACCCTCCTTTCGGGCCACGGGTGAGTTCTTTACAGAATGATTTCCTGTGTTAAACAACCAGGCGATGGTTAAATTGCTTCTCTCCATTTAATTTCTAAGGTTTTCTTTCTCCTCGGTGGTTTTTGTAAGCTAGCGGGGTCAATCTGGAACCTTCTCTCACTCACACCTTTTTTTGTTAAGTGTACATTATCCCACCAGGAGTGATTATCTGTATAACATTTAATAGGCATACCATCGAGCTCTCCTACAGTATAGAAAGCTCGCTTAAAATATTTGACAAGTGGAATCTCATATCCACTGTCTCCTCGAGAGCTGGTGTAAGTAAAGTACCTTTAACCATTCTTTTTTTTCATTTTCTTATCTTGTCGAGTTAAAGGACATCTTCACCCATCAGAAATGCGATGAAACCGGGGGAGACTCAAAAACCTATCAGGCAGATTAACGTGCTCAGCTTTGCTCAAGATGTTCCGGGGGTTCTTTTATCATTCTGGATTCACCGGGGGAAGGCAAATTAAATCACACTTCTCCAGCTATAATTTTTACAATGTTTTCTCAAAAACATTTTTCTGACTTTTCAGGCTTTTCATAATTTGTTTGGGGTTGAAGTGAGCATCTGGTCTGGCCTGAGTGCGCATCAAATTCAACCAACTGATCCATTCATCATTGCAGTTTCTCTGCCACTGAGCAAATATAGAAACTAGAAGCAGGAGAGGCCATTTGGCCCTTCCAGCCTGCCCCACCATTCATTCTGATCATGGCTGATCATCAAATCCAATATCCTGATCCCCCTCCCCCCATATCCCTCGATCCCTTTAGCCCCCAGAGCGATATCTAATTTCTTGAAATCACACAACATTTTGGCCTCAACTACTTTCTGTGGGAGTGAATTCCACACATTCACCACCCTCTGGGTGAAGAAATTTCTCCTCACCTCAGTTCTAAAAGGTTTACCCCTTATCCTCAAACTCTGACCCCTGGTTCTGGCTGTTGCTAAATTTCTGGAGCATTTTCCAAAAATCATAGAATCCCTTCAGTGCTGAAGGAGGCCATTCAGCCCATCGAGTCTATATCGAGCGCAATCCCACCCAGGACCTATTCCCATAACCCAAAGTATTTACCCCAGCTAGTCTCCCCTGATGCAAAGGATCAATTTAGCACGGCCAATCCACCTAACCTGATATCTTTGGACTGTGGGAGGAAATCGGATCACCCGGAGGAAACCCACGCAGACATGGGGAGAACGTGCAGACTCCACACAGACAGTGACTTGAGCCAGTCACCCTGGCACTGTGAGGCAGCAGTGCTACCTATTTAGATTGATCCATGTTAAGTTGCCCCTTAGTGCCATGGAGATTAGTAGGGTAAATGTATGTGGTTATGGGGATAGGGCCTGGGTGAGATTGTGGTCGATGCAGACTCGATGGGCTGAATGGCCTCCTTCTGCACTGTAGGGATTCTATGATTTTATAATCTTTGTATCCACCTTATCCAGTTTACTGTCTCGCTCAAGTTAACACCTACTGTGCAAGATTGATTTTTTTTGTTATATCCAATTCAATCCAATTAAAGTCCAAGTGAGACATTCCCAATCCAAGCTGACAAAGCAGGAAAGCCTCTTCCTGTCCTGGGCTTGATCTACACGGCCCCAGCTGATTGGAGCAGGCATTACACCCACTCCAATGTTTGATCTCATTTGCATCTTAGCCAAAAGCCGAGATACTTTGTGCAGGATGGATATTTCTTTTGGAGTATTGTGAACAGTTTTGGGCACCAAAAGGAGCTCAAAGGAAGGACGTGCTGGTCTTGGAAAGGGTCCAGAGGACAAAGAACAAAGAAAATCCCAGCACAGGATCAGGCCCTTCGGCCCCTCCAAGCCTGCACTGACCATGCTGCCCCGACTGAACTAAAACCCCCTGCCCTTCCAGGGACCAATCCCTCTATTCCCATCCTATTCATGTATTTGTCAAGACGCCCCTTAAATGTCACAACCCACTTCCACTACCTTCCCCGGCAATGAAGGCACCCACCACCCTCTGTGTAAAAGAAACTTGCCTCGTACATCCCCTTTAAACGTTGCCCCTCACACCTTAAACCTGTGCCCCCCCCTCTAGTAATTGACTCTTCCACCCTGGGAAAAAGCTTTTGCCTATCCATTCACAAGAATGATCCCTGGAATGAAGAGCTTGTCTTGTGAGGAACGGGTTGAGGACTCTGGGTCTGTACTCGTTGGAGTTTAGAAGGATGGGGGGGAGGGGATCTTATTGAAACTTACAGGATACTACGAGGCCCTGGATAGAGTGGACGTGGAGAGGATGTTCCCACTAGTAGGAAAAACTAGAACCAGAGGGGGCACATCCTCAGGCTAAACATCAGAAGGAAATACACCAAACGGGACCCAGCAGGAGTTGAACGCGAAGTAAATCTCTCCCGACTCCCCTGGAATTGTGCATTTCGAAAGCAGAACCACTGGTCGAATTATTGCGCGGAGGCTGTGTGGAGGCACGGAGCTTCGAGGGAGAAATTCCTCAAGAACCGCAGCAAGTCCCTCCAACAAGGAACTAGTTTGTTTTCAGATCTGAACATCTTGCTGCAAATGAGCGATTAATTATTTACTGTGTTTTCGGAGAGTTTGGAATTGAGGTTTGGAATGACTCTCTGATGAACCTGTGTCAGCAATTTAATTCCATCTTCATCATTTGCAGTGGTTTAAAAATGTTGACAGTGCCCTTACTGCGTATATTTCAATGTCACCAGTTTAATCAAATTCATTAATTTTATGTAAAAATACCTCCTCAACAGCATATAAATCAAAGGGCTCTTTAAAAGCTGTACGATACTGAAATGAAAGATGCAAATCTCGATGCTTCACTCAGACAACGAGACATCCACAATCCACGATTCCAACCCAAACTGTTCCCAACTATTTACCTCCGGCCGCCTGCTCCCTAAGACGGAGGAGCAGGAGAAGGCCATTCAGCCCATCGAGTCTGTTCCATCATTCAATGAGATCATGACTAATCTGATCTGATATTCCTCAACTCCACCTTCCTGCCTTATCCCCATAACCCTCAACTCCCTTAAAAATCTATCTACCTCAGCCTCAAACATACTTAATGATCCAGCCTCTCCAGCCCTCTGTGCAAAGGAATTCACTACCCTTACAGAAAATCAAAGAATCACAGAATCCCTACAGTGCAGAAAGAGGCCATCCAGCCCATTGAGCCTGCAACAATCCCAGCCAGGTCCTATCTCCATAACCCCACATATCTACCCTGGCCGTCCCCCTGACACTAAGGGGCAATTTAGCATGGCCAATCCATCTAACCTGCACATCTTTGAACACTAAGGGGCAATTTAGCATGGCCAATCCACCTAACCTACACATCTTTGAACACTAAGGGGCAATTTAGCATGGCCAATCGACCTAACCTGCACATCTTTGGAAACTAAGGGACAATTTACATGGCCAATCCACCTAATCTGCACATCTTTGGAGTGTGAGAGGAAACCAGAGCACCCGGAGAAAACCCACGCAGACATGGGGAGAACGTGCAGATTCCACACAGACAGTGACCCGAGGCCAGGAATTGAACCCGGGTCCCTCGTGCTGTGAAGCAGCAGTGCTAACCCACTGTACTTTGAGTCACTGTCTGTGTGGAGCTTGCATGTTCTTCCTGTGTCTGCGTGGGTTTCCTCTGGGTGCTCTGGTTTCCCCCCACCGTCCAAAGATGTGCAGTTTAGGTGGATTGGCCATGCTAAATTGCCCCTTAGTGTCCAAAGATGTGCGGGTTAGGTGGATTGGCCATGCTAAATTGCCCCTTAGTGTCCAAAGGTGTATAGGTTAGGAGGATTGGTCATGATGAACACGTGGGGTTACGGGGATAGGATGCAGTAAAGGGCTTGAGTAGGATATTCTGTCAGAGAGTTGATGCAGACTCGATGGGCTGAATGGCCTCCTTCTGCAATGTAGTGATTTAATGAATAATATACAAGATGCCCGGAGCTCTGAGGGAGCCGGGGAAACAGGTGGCATAGTGGTATTATCACTTGGGTCATTAATCCAGAAACTCAGCTAATGCTCTGGGGACCCGGGTTCGAATCCCGCCACAGCAGGTGGTAGAATTTGAATTTAATTAAAAAATCTGGGATTAAGAATCTACTGACAATCATGAAACCATTGTCAGAAAAACCCATCTGGTTCACTAATGGCCTTTAGGGAAGGAAATCTGCCGTCCTTACCCGGTCTGGCCAACATGTGACCCCAGAGCCACAGCAATGTGGTTGACTCTCAACTGCCCTCCAAGGGCAACTAGGGATGGGCAATAAATGCTGGCCCAGCCAGTGACGTCCATGTCCAATGAATGAATAAATAAAAATGTCAACACCATTGAAAGCAATGTGATAATGCTTTACAACACAGACAGAGGCTCTTTGGCCCATCAAAGGTGTTTTTTCAACAAGTGACCTAAGTGGGAGGGAATTTCAGAGCTTGGTGCTCTGACAGCTGAAGGCACAGTGCTGGACTGGTTAAAATTGGGGAGGTGCAAGAATCGTCTTAAGGGGTTACTGCTTTTTCAACTTTCACCCATGGTAAGACCTCCAGTCACCTTGATCAATGCTGTGAGATGAGGAAGAATTCCTTCACTCAGAGAGTTGTGAACCTGTGAAATTCTCAATCACAGAAAGGTGTTGGGGCCAATCCGTTAGGTATGTTCAAGAGGAACATGGACGTGGCCCTGATGGTTGAAGGGATCAAGGGGTCTGGAGAGAAAGCGGGAGTGGGATACTGAAAGTGCATGATCAGCCATGATCATATTGAATGGGGGTGCAGGCTCAAAGGGGCCGAATGGCCTCCTCCTGTACCTACTTTTTATGAGTCTTAAACCATTCCAGCACCCAACTACACTCAGCCTCTCCCTCATTCCCAGAAACCTCCTCAGAACCAAACTCTTCACCATTCCCTGGGTCACCAGCCGTTCGATTCAGCTCAGGTAATCCGCACCTGCCTTGCCCAGGTATCTTAAGAACATAAGAACATAAGAAATAGGAGCAAGAGTAGGCCATCTAGCCCTTCGAGCCTGCCCCGCCATTCAATAAGATCATGGCTGATCTGTTGTGGCTCAGTTCCACTTTCCCGCCCTCTCCCCATAACCCTTAATCCCCTCTCTTATCAAGAACCCATCAACCCGCTTCTTAAAAATATTTAGCGAGGCAGCCTCCACCACTTCAATGGGCAGAGAATTCCAGAGATTCACCACCCTTTGAGTGAAGAAGTTCCTCCTCAACTCCGTTCTAAACCACCTCCCCTTTATCTTGAGGCTGTGCCCCCTAGTCCTACTGTCTTTTTTGAGCGGGAAGAGTCTCTCCACCTCTATCCTATCCATCCCATTCATCATCTTATATGTCTCAATGAGATCTCCCCTCATTCTTCTAAACTCTAACGAGTACAAGCCTAGTTTATTCAGCCTCTCCTCATAGCTCAATCCCCTCAACTCCGGTATCAGCCTAGTAAACCTCCTCTGCACTCCCTCCAGGGCCAAAATATCCTTGCGCAGGTGCGGCGCCCAAAACTGCACACAGTACTCCAGCTGCGGCCTCACTAATGCCCTATACAGCTGCAGCAAGACCTCCCTACTTTTATATTCAATCCCCTTCGCTATGAAGGCCAGCATCCCATTCGCCTTCCTGACCACCTGCTGCACCTGCAAGCTGGGTTTTTGCGACTCATGCACAAGGACCCCGAGGTCCCTCTGCATCTTCACTCACCCCCAATATTTAAACAACCGAAACATTAAAGAAATTTCATATTTTTCAAGTTTCTATGATCTAAGGATGGGCAATAAATTCTGACCAGCCAGCGACGCCCACGTCCCGCAAATGAACTTGTAAAAATCTTTCTCCGATGCCCATCCAGAATTAGTATAATTAGATTATCAAAGGCCATACATTTATCGACTCTAATATTCACATTAGCAGTAAACCCGATTCAGAGCTTCAGGTTTTTAGGTGTCCAGATCACTAACAATCTGCCGAGGTCCCCCCATGCCAATACTATAGTTAAGAAAGCCCCACCAATGCCTCTACTCTCTCAGAAGACTAAGGAAATTTGGAATGGCAGCTACAACTCTCACCAACTTTTACAGATGCCCCATAGAAAGCATTCTTTCTGGTTGTATCACAGCTTGGTATGGGCTCCTGCTCTGCCCAAGACTGTAAGAAACTACAAAAGGATCATGAACGAAGCCCAATCCATCACGCAAACCAGCCTCCCATCCATTGACTCCGTCTACACTTCCCGACTGATCAGCCAGACTAATGAGCTTGGCTTGCTAGAGTATAAACTACCTGATGAGTCCCTTATTTTGACCTCCTTACAGGCGGTGCCTGTATTTTACCAGGACCTCCTCACAGTCTGGAACACAGTCACCTCATGACGGAGCTCTCCCCCGTCAAGAGTAACGGCTCTTGTGTGGGAGCCACTGCTCAGGAATCTGTTCCCCCAGCTGTACAACTTCAAGTGGCTGACGGAGAGAGAGGCTGTGCAGTCTGGTGTGACCGGGATTGGGGACGTGCTGGATGGGGGAGGTGCGGGTTGGATGAGCCCACACATGCTGGCTGAGCACGTAGGGGGTGGCCGTCTGGTGCACGGCCAAAGCCAGCCAAGACCTTAGGATGGTCGTGCGCGGCCCTGATTGTGCACACGGTCCCAAGACAGCGCAGGCGCGCGGTGGGATCCCATCTGAGTGTTCCCCTGCGCGGACGGAATTTCACATTGGCCCAAAGCCTAGACCATCACCACCCCCCCCCCCCACTTCCCCCCCCCCCCACCACCATCTCCTCACCGGGTCAGGTTCACAGGGTCCCAAGCTTGCCCCTTCTGCAGCCTTGTGGAGTCCGTGGACCATGTCTACGTTTTGTGTTTGAGATTGCACACACTTTTTGGTTTTCTGAAACATCTTTTATTGATGTTTTGTTCACAGTTCAGTCCCACGCCCCTGATCTACAGGCACCTGGTGCGGAGAGGGGCTGGTTAGGATGGCGATGTCCTCGTGAACCTTCTCCTGGGCCTGGCGAGACGCGCCATCAATAGGTCCTAGCAGCGGGCGATCGACAGGGTCGTGACTATCTGCCCCACTACCAAGTGTCCCTGGACAGGGAACATGCAATGTCCACGGGCACAGTTGACGCCTTCCGCACCTGCTGGGCACCGCAGGGGCAGGGGTGCATTATAGACCCCAACAATCAGCTTTTGATTTGATGTTTTAAGTTTCCTTTTGACTTTGTTTTTTTTGTTTGGGCTGTTCCCCTTCCTTTTGGGGAGCTGTGCCTTTTAATTTGTCCCTAAGTTAACTCGAGTTAGTTTATTTGGTTGGTGTCAAAAAGAGATACCCGATGGGTCCTAACTGATGGTTAAATCAGTGAGCTTCATGCACCCTATTTAAAGCAGGTGTGTCAGATTCCCTGCCTGCATTCAGCAGGGAGCGACTGGAGAGCTGGCTGTTTACAGATACATGGTGTAAATAAAGTAACTTGGTGACGGGACTTCCACCTTTGACCGACTGACTGACCGATTTAAAAACAACTTCTTTCCTGCTTCTCTCAGACTTTTGAATGGATCTATCATATATTAAATTAACCTTTCTCTACACCATAGCTGTGACTGTAACACTACATTCTGCACCTTCTCCTTTCTTTCTCCCTATGTGCTCTATGAACAGTATGCTTTGTCTGCATAGTGCACAAGAAACAATACTTTTCACTGTATCCCAATACTTGTGACTACAATAAATCAAATCAAATCAAATCAAATCATTACACCAAACAGCCAAATGTAAATGTTTCCACTAATTTAGCCTTTACCTCTTCAATGTCTGGCTCATTCTAAATATTTTGCAATATCTTGCTTTAATTTCCATTGGCACCAGCCTGTCCTCCGGTCTGTCTTTTTATTTCGCAGTGGCAATCTGGAGATGAGACTTTCCAGCAGGTTTTCCTGCCGTGATCCGTTGAAATCCTCGTTGACTTTGACAGGACTGGGAGATTCCAGCGGTGAATAGGCCGGTACTGGGACCTTCTGGGTTTCCCATTGAATGCCCCGTTGCTGGGAAACCCACGTTGAGGCTGCGCTGTAAGCAGGTTTAGAAGATCCCACTGGTGTAAACGGCCAGAAAACTTCAGCCAAAGAAACTGTTTCCTTTCATTGCGGAGTCCAAAATAAGGAAGTCAAATCTTAAAGACAGGGACAGGCCATTCGCGAGTGAAATCAGGGAAAGCTTTTCCAGTCGGTGTCCAGTCCAGCATTTATTGCCCATCCCTAATTGCCCCTTGAGAAGGTGGTGGTGAGCAGCCCTTTTGAATCACTGCAATCCCTATGGTGTAGGTCCACCCATAGTGCTGTTAGAGTTCAAGGAATTGTTCCAGCGGCACGGTGGCACAGTGGTTAGCACTGCTGCTTCACCCGGGTTCGATTCCTGGTTTGGATCACTGTCTGTGCAGAGTCTGCACGTTCTCCCCGTGTCTGTATGGGTTTCCTCTGGGTGCTCTGGTTTCCTCCCACAGTCTGAAAGACGCGCTGGTTAGATGCATTGGCCGTGCTAAATTCTCCATCAGTGTTACCCAACCAGGTGCTAGAGTGTGGTGACTAAGGGATTTTCACAGTAACTTCTTTGCAGTGTTAATGTAAGCCTACTTGTAACAGTAACAAGTAAACTTTAAAAGAATGTTGATGACAAGGCTATATTTTTGTAGCTATTTCAGTCACATCAACATCTTAAGATCAGTGTCATCTTCCAGGATAATCTGCAGACTCTGAATATTCCTGCTGTTTGTTCCTCATCATTTTTACAGCGCTGTCTCAGTCTCCTTTCTCTCAATTCATTCCTGCCACGTGGGCATTGTTAGCAAGTCCATTGCCCATCCTTAATTGCCCCTTGAGAAGATGGTGATGAGCCACCTTCTCGAACCGCAGCAGTCCATGTGGTGTAGGTACACCCACCGTGCTGTGATGTGAGGAGTTCCAGCAACAATGAAGGAACGGCGGATATATTTCCAAGGACTGTGACTTAGACGGAAACTGCTACCCTTAGCCTTCTAGGTGGTGATGGGTCTGGAAGGTGCTACCTAAGGATGGGGGTTTGGTCCAGTTTTCTATTTATTCCTTCATGGGATATGGGCATCGCTGGTTGCCATCCTTAGTTGCCCTTGAACTGAGTGGCTTGCAAGGGCATTTCAGAGGGCAGTTGAGAGTCAACCACATTACTGTGACTCTGGAGTCACATGTAGGCCAGACTGCGTAAGGACAGCAAATTTCCCTCTCTAAAGGACATTAGTGAACCCGATGGGTTTTCCGACAATGGACAATGGTTTCACGGTCAACAGTAGCTTCTTAATTCCAGATATTTTTTATTGAGTTCAAATTCCACCATCTGCCGTGGCAGGATTCGAACCCAGGCCCCCAGAACATTAGCTGAGTTTCTGGATTAATAATCTAGTGGTAATACCACCAGGCCATCCCAGGAGGATGTGAAATTGAACGGCATTTTCTTTTTGCACAGTTGGTTGAGTTTGATGACTGACAAATGTTGGGGAGAGGCTGGAGGCCTGTGACCAGTGGTGCGCCTCAGGGATCAGTGCTGGGTCCACTGTTATTTGTGCCTTATGCTAATGATTTGGATGAGAATATAGGGGACACGGTTAGTAAGTTTGCAGATGACACCAAGATTGGTGGCATAGTGGACAGTGAGGAAAGTTATCTTCAATTGCAACAGGATCTTGATCAATTGGGCCAGTGGGCTGACGAATGGCAGATGGAGTTTAATTTAGGCAAATGCGAAGTTATGCATTTTGGTAGATTGAACTAGGGCAGGACTCACTCAGTTAGTGGTAGGGTGTTGGGGAGAGTTACAGAACAAAGAGATCGAGGGGTACATGTTCATAGCTCCTTGAAAGTGGAGTCACAGGTGGACAGAGTGGTGAAGAAGACATTCGTCATGCTTGGTTTCATCAGTCAGAACATTGAATACAGGAGTTGGGACGTCTTGTTGAAGTTGTACAAGACATTGGTAAGGCCACAGTTGGAATACTGTGTGCAGTTCTGATCACCTATTATAGAAAGGATATTATTAAACTAGAAAGAATGCAGAAAAGATTTACTAGAATGCTGTTGGGACTTGATGGTTTGAGTTATAAGGAGAGGCTGGATAGACTGGGACTTTTTTCTCTGGAGCGTAGGAGGCTGAGGGGTGATCTTATAAATGTCTATAAAATAGTGAGGGGCACAGATCAGCTAGATGGTCAATATCTTTTCCCCAAAGGTAGGGGAGTCTAAAACTGGACGGCTTAGGCTTAAGGTGAGAGGGGAGAGATACAAAAAGGAACCAGAGGGGCAATTTTTTCACACAGAGGGTGGTGAGTGTCTGGAATGAGCTGCCAGAGGTAGTCATACAGGCGGGTACAATTTTGTCTTTTCAACAGCGTACAGGCAGTTATATGGGTAAGATGGGAATCGACAGATATGGGCCAAAAGTGGGCAATTGGACTAGCTTAATGGTTACAAAAGGGACAGCATGGACAAGTCGGGCTGAAGGGCCTGTTGACATGCTGTAAACCTCTGACTGTACGGGCAGGATTTTATCAGCACGTCTGCCCAAGGTTCGTACGATCCACCCGAGGCCAATAGAGAATGCTGTTCCCCAAGCCTCGCCCGCCCCCGGAATCAGGGTGGGTGCGCTGGTAAAATTCCGACCTGTAAATGTACAAGAGGATAGTCTCATCTTAGACCTAGCCTGCTCTGGTGTGTGAGATACCTTGTGTGTCATTAACAGTGTGGGTTAACAGTCTGGCAATAAAAGCGCTCAGCCATCACGGGTCCAGTGCTCGGAAACGTAAATGTGTTAATTTCACGACTAATGATAGTCGAGTGAGATAAGCAGCTGATACGGTCAAGGAGACAGAAATTACTTGTGTCAATTCTCGGAGGTTTCATCTCACCGCATATTTCAGGACCTGGATGGTGAGGAGCAACTGAATTAATAATGGCTTGGTTGACTATGTTTGTGGATTAGGAAATGACAGCAAAACAATGTAAGGCTCCTTATTATTGAAAGTGATACAGGCAGGTCAATTCATTAATGTTGACATCTTTTACATAATTTACTCTGTAAAATTTACAGAAGAAAATTTTCTCTTGACCTTTCAGGCGAATGTCTTCTTCTACCCCACTGCATCTTACTCGTGCTTCTTAGAGGAAAATCTATTAAATGGTAATGCATTATGCATCAATAGGATCTATTGTGGCTCATTAGAATCAGGAGCTGATGGAACAAACAGAATGTGAAGCTGCCTTTGCTTCCGTCCAATTCTTTCCGATTTATTTCGAGGAATCACAGATTCATGCTTTACTCTCCCTGATGTGTGCCTTCAGATGTGGAAAAGGCAATCCTTGCAAGGCAAATTCAGTTTTAAAGTTCATTTATTAGTGTCACAAGTAGGCTTACATTAACACCGCAGTGAAGTTACTGCGAAAGTCCCCCAGTCGCCACTCTCCGGCGCCTGTTCGGGTTTACACTGAGGGAGAATTTAGCACGGCCAATGCACCCTAACCAGCACGCCTTTCGCACTGTGGGAGGAAACCGGAGCACCCGGAGGAAACCCACGCAGGCATGGGGAGAATGTGCAGACTCAGCGCAGACGGCGACCCGAGCCGGGAATCGAACCCGGGTCCCTGGCGCTGTGAGGCAGCATTTCCTCGCTGCATCTTTTGAACATGGCAGTAACTCGTTGAGAGCGGCGCTGATTATAATCACTACTCTGGTGGTTAGGGGCTTGCTGTTCTGTGATTGTAGCGATGGTTATGAATATTCAGATTGCAGTTGTAAAGTAGGTTAGGATAGCAGATGGCGAGGTGGTGGTGGGGGTGGAGGTGGTCAATGGGCGGATGGTCCTTCCCTGTTCTATTTTAATTAGTAAATCTTTCGTTCAGTTTCTGGTTCCATATTCAAACTCCAATTACTCTTGACTGCCAAGCAAAGCATTTCCATTGCAGAATAATCTTTCTTTGCCAGTGAAATCCAAGTCGGAAAATGCAACTGTGTCTCCTTCCTGACGCTGGGAATGTGTTGTGTTCCACTTGTTCCTGATGCAGAACCATGAACCGTGACAGGTGGACACTGGCAGCCTTGTACTGTCTGCGGAGAAAGAGTGCCCAGGGTGCCTTACAATTGTAAGTAGATTTATTCTGTTGTTGAATGTGGTACTCAGGGAATCTCCCTGAGTATAAATATCACGCCTGATAGATCACAGCTCGGTGCAATTGGTGACAAATATTTTTTCAGAGCTGATTAGAAGATGGACCCTTGACACAATGTTGAAATCAATCCCCACAAATTGGACATCAAAATATTAATCAATGAATATAAATAGTGCAGCTCTCTCTGTCTGCTATTCAATAATTAATCCCTTTATTTTAAGTGATGGTGCTCACACAAACTCATTGAAGTCTGTGTGGAGTTTGCACATTCTCCTCGTGTCTGCGTGGGTTTCCTCCGGGTGCTCCGGTTTCCTCCCACAGTCCAAAGATGTGCGGTTTGGGTTGATTGGCCATACTGAAATTGACCCTTAGTGTCCTGAGATGTGTAGGTTAGAGGGATTAGCGGGTAAATATGTAGGGATATGGGGGTAGGGCCTGGGTGGGATTGTGGTCGGTGCAGGCTCGATGGGCCAAATGGCCTCTTTCTGCACTGTAGGGTTTCTATGTTTCTACGATTTGATCATAGATGGAAACTTCAAACCTAGAAAGTGGAGGAGGCCATTCGATCCCTCGAGCCCGCCCCGCCATTCATTTTGATCATGGCTGATCATCAAATTCAATATCCTGATTCCCCCTTTCCCCCCATATCCCTCGATCCCTTTAGCCCCAAGAGCGAAATCTAATTTCTTTTTGAAATCTCACAACGTTTTGGCCTCAACTACTTTCTGTGGGAGTGAATTCCACACATTCCCCACCCTCTGGGTGAAGAAATTTCTCCTCCCCTCAGTTCTAAAAGGTTTACCCCTTATCCTCAAACTCTGACTCCTAGTCCTGGGCTCCCCCACCATCGGGAACATTCTTTCTGAATCCACCCTATCTAACCCTGTTAGATGTGGAAGGAACTCAATTTCCAAGTCAAAGGGAGGGATTCTTTTGTACCCAGTTGTGGTAAGCAGTTGTCGAAGCAATGAACTGATTAACAATCTAATTAACGGATGGGTTTATAGGAAAGGCATGGGGAATATAGGGTTTCCTCCGTGTGCTCAGGTTTCCTCCACAGTTCCAACATGGGTGTGGGATCAGCCATGGAAAGGGGATAAGGGATAGAGTAGGGTAGAGAGCCTCGATACTCGTTCAGAGAGTCACCACAGACTCGATGGCCTGAGTGGCCTCTTTCTATGATCCTATGATTTAGAAAGGAACTTTAACCTTCACTGGGATTGGCTCAAACGAGTGTCCCCATGTACATCTAGGACATGAAAATCAACCAATGGCAAAAAAACGTTCTTGGTTAAAACCAAAGCTCAACATCTGTTCATAGATGAAGTTTACTTATTAGTGTCACAAGTAGGCTTACATTAACACTGCAATGAAGTAACTGTGAAACTCCCCTAGTCGACGCACTCCGGTTACACTGAGGGAGATATAGCATGACCAATGCTAAAAACCAGCACGTCTTTGGGGCTGTGGGAGGAAACCAGAGCACCCGGAGGAAACCCACGCAGACACGGGGAGAACGTGCAGACTCCTCACAGACAGTGACCCAAGGCGGGAATCGAACCGGGTCCCTGGAACTTTGAAGCAGCAGTGCTAACCACTGTAATCATAGCACGTAGTCACGGCATAACCAGGATTTCACTTAATGTATCTGTTATTACTGAAGGCAGGGGATGCATTAGTCATTTTAAGAATCTACTTTAGTCATCAACTTTTATGTAAAAAATAACTTCAGAGAGTTTTTGATGTTTTAAAACACGGCTACGTAGCTTTGCAGTTTATGTATTTTATGCTAATTGAAATAAGAGATGCTAATAAAACACAATTAATGGGGCCAGATCTCCCCAAGTTAGATTGTCTGAGACCAAATATCCAACTGAAGGTGTGCACTGGGACCCTGTGGAAAACCTGGTATGATCACCATGGGAATTATCCGGGAACTTTCACATTTTGCTGGGATAATCCTCCACGAATGTCTCCAACTCTGAGTTATTGTCAGAGATTCTGGACAGTTCTGATGCGCTAACCCAGGGAATATTAGACTGATTTAAACCTAGTCTAACTCCTGAGTGACACTGGAACGGAACCCCCAGTAACTCCAATAGCCCCCCGCCAACCCCTGCCCCCAACCTTACATTCGTTCCCCGTGAACCCCTGACTCGCCCATGCCTGAGCAATTGCCTGTGACCCGGGGAAGGCTACCACCCTCACCTAGACCCGGTACACCCGACACGACTACCCACCTCAACCTAACTAACCCCCACCTGAGCCGACCCAATCACCCACCTAAACACCTACACACCTCACCCACCTCCCAGCTCTCCTAGCTACCCATCTACCCAACTCCCACCACACACACCTCCCAGCTCTCCTAGCTACCCATCTACCCAACTCCCACCACACACATCTCACTCACCTCCCAGCTCTCCGTCTACCAAACTCCCACCACACACACCTCATCCACCTCCCAGCTCTCCATCTACCCAACTCCCACCACACACATCTCACTCACCTCCCAGCTCTCCATCTACCCAACTCCCACCACACACACCTCACTCACCTCCCAGCTCTCCGTCTACCAAACTCCCACCACACACACCTCATCCACCTCCCAGCTCTCCATCTACCCAACTCCCACCTCACACACCTCATCCACCTCCCAGCTCTCCATCTACCCAACTCCCACCTCACACACCTCATCCACCTCCCAGCTCTCCATCTACCCAACTCCCACCACACACACCTCATCCACCTCCCAGCTCTCCATCTACCCAATTCCCACCTCACACACCTCATCCACCTCCCAGCTCTCCATCTACCCAACTCCCACCTCACACACCTCATCCACCTACCCCCCCCATCTCACCCACATCAATCACTCTAGCAGCTCCACTATAACTCAGACCCTTTTAAATGTAACTGGGTAAGTGCACAATGAAACCAGGAAATGCTGGAAAACCTTAGCAGGTCTGGCAGCATCTGTGGAGAGAGAAACAGAGTTAATGTTTCTTTATTTTGACCAAGTCTTCCAACCAGTATTGGAACTGTTACTGACATGCGGAGAGCTGTCTGAACCTAACTTTACTCTACATTATTGTGTCAGGTCCGGACAGCCCTGTGCGTGTCAGTAACAGTTCCAATACTGATAGAAGACTTGGGTCAAAATCAAACTCCTGGGTTAGATTTGGACTAAATCTCTTTCTATCCAGCTCTGGTAATACTTTCAGTATCCCCAGTTGAACCGGTTTCCATTATTCATGACCCTCAGGTCTTTCTGAGTGAGGTTTGATACCAATTAATGGCAATTAGAAGTAGCTGTGTGCTTTCAACCCTTCTTCAAGCGTAGACTCTGTCTACACTTCCCGCTGACTTGGGAAAGCAGCCAGCATAATTAAGGATCCCATGCACCACAGACATTCTCTCTTCGATCTTCTTCTGTCGAGAAAAATGTACAGAAGTCTGAGGACATGTACCAACCAGCTCAAGAACAGCTTCTTCCCGACTTTAGAACGGACCTACCTCGCACTAAGTTGATCTTTCTCTGCGCCCTAGCTATGTCCGTAACACTACATTCTGCACTCTCTCTTCTCCCCTCTGCACTCTAATTATTAAAGTAAGGTTTATTTACAAGTCACAAGTAGGTGCACACCAATACTGTAATGAAGTTACTGTGAAAATCTATGAACGGTATGCTTTGTCTGTATAGTGTGCAAGAAACAATACTTCTCACTCTACCCCAATACATGAGACAATAATAAATCAACTCAAACACTGAGGGCGCACATTGAAATTTCCCAAACTCATGTAGGTAGGAATCTTACTGAAAGCTGAGGTATTTTCCTCACGCCGGTCATATTCAGTGTTGGCTATACTCTCTCCTTTAAGTCAGGAAGCAAAGGGTTCAAATCCCGCTCTGGACATTTGGGTCCATTACTGAGGGAGTGTTGAGCTGTCAGTGATTTCATAAACCAAGGCCCCTATTTTTTCCTCTAGTGGATATAAAAGATCTCATGGTTCTATTTCAAAGAAGGATGGGGGAGTTGTTCCAAGTTTCCTGTGTAGTACTAATTCTTCAATAAAATTCACTCGAAAGTAACAGATTAACTGTTCGTTATCACCTTGCTGTGGGATCTTGCTCTGCAGAGATTAAGCAAAGTCTTTATCAAGGATTTAACTCTTTTGGACTCAGTGCAGGGAAGGTTCACTCAAGAATCTACCTAATTCGGCCTTAAACATTTTGATTGACCCAGACTCATTGGGAAGGGTCACAGAGTTCCAACAGTGCAGGGAGAAACCTCACAACTCCAGGGTAAAGTCCAAAAGGTTTATTTGGTGTCACGAGCTTTCGGAGCGCTGCCCCTTCATCGGGTGATGGAGGACACTTACTGTGAGACTTCTTACAGCGTCTACCCCAGTCCAACGCATCATCCCTACAGCACAGAAGGAGACCATTCGACCCATTGACAATTGCATTCTATCCCCAAATACCTTAAATACCTTACGTATTTACCCTGCTATCAAAAAAGATGTTCCAGTGAAGCTCAATGCGGACTGGAGGAACAGCGTCTGATCTTCCAGCTCGGCATTTTACAGCCTTCCCGTCTCAACATCAAATTCAATAACTTCAGATGATTCGCTCTACCCCGCCTCCACACCTTTGTTTTCATTCTGTTTTATTTAATTTTTTACTGTTCTCTACCTTTTATTTCTTTATTGTCTTTCATCACTTTTCTTCCCTCTCCCATTCTTCCCTATATTTTTATTCCCCTTCTTTCCTTACCTTTTTGCCCCTTTACTTCCTCCCTTCCCCCTTTTTTCTCAATTTTACCTCTCTCCCACCAATTCCCCTCTTCCCCCACATCTCCATCTGTCACAGTTAAGGACATAAGAAATAGGAGCAGGAGTCGGCCACCTAGCCCTTCGAGCCTACCCTGCCATTCAATAAGATCATGGCTGATCTGAAGTGGATCAGTTCCACTTTCCCGCTTTCTCCCCATAACCCTTAATCCCCTTGTCTATCAGAAACCTATCTACCCGTGACTTAAACATATTCAATAAGGTAGCCTCCACCACTTCAACGGGCAGAGAATTCCAGAGATTCACCACCCTTTGAGTGAAGAAATTCCTCCTCAACTCCGATCTAAACTGCCCCCCGCCCCTTATTTTGAGGCTGTGCCCCCTAGTTCTTGTTTCCTTTCTAAGTGGAAAGAATCTCTCTACCTCTACCCTATCTAGCCCCTTCATTATCTTGTAAGTCTCTATAAGATCCCCCCTCAGCCTTCTATACTCCAACGAGTACAGGTCCAGTCTATTTAATCTCTCCTCATAAGCTAAATCCCTCATCTCCGGTATCAGCCTGGTGAACCCTCTCTGAACTCCCTCCAAGGCCAATATATCCTTTTGCAAATAAGGGGACCAAAACTGCACACAGTACTCCAGCTGCGGCCTCACCAGTGCCCTGTACAGTTTCAGCAAGACCTCCCTGCTTTTATATTCTATCCCCCTCGCTATAAAGGCCAGGATCCCATTCACCTTCTTGATCACCTGCTGCACCTGCAGACTGGGTTTTTGCGATTCATGCACAAGGACCCCCAGATCCCTCTGCACAGTAGCATGCTGCAGCTTTTCACCATTTAAATAATATTCCTTCCTACTGTTATTTCTTCCAAAGTAAAGAAATCAGTTTATGCTCTGATTTCAGCTTCTCTGCCGTTTGGCCATTCACACCCTTTATTCTCTCTCTGGGCTGCCATTAGCAGCCTTTCCCCTGGTTTCTGTGGCAATGACACATCTTTCATTCCCTCCCCCTGCGGTATAAATACCTCCCACTTTCTGTGCCTTTTAGCTTTGACAAAAGTTTATCTGGACTTGAAACGTCAGCCCTTGTTTCTCCTTACAGATGCTACCAGATCTGCTGAGATTTTCCAGCATTTTCTCTTTTGGTTTCAGATTCCAGCATCCAGGTGCTTTTACTTACCCTGCTACTCCCCCTGACACTAAGGGGCAATGTAAGCATGGCCAATCCACCTGATTCCTGGAATGAAATGGTCATCCTATGAGGAAAGGCACATTGGGCCTTTATCCATCTGAGTTTAGAAGATTTCGAGGGGCCTTATTGAAAAGATGTGTAGGTTAGGTGATTGGCCATGTTAAATTGCCTCTTAGTGCCCAAAGTTGTGTAGGTTAGGTGATTGGCCATGCTCAATTGCCCCTTAGTATCCAAAGATGTACAGGTTAGTTGGATTGGCCATGCTAAATTACCCCTTAGTGTCAAAAGGCATATCGATTAGGTGATTTGGCCATGCTAAATTGCCCCTTAATCTCCAAAGATGTATAGGTTAGGTGGATAAGTGATGTAAATACATGGGGTTACAGACTAAGCCTGGGAAGAGTCAGTGCAGACTCGATGGGCCGAATGGCCTCATTCTGCACTTTCAGGATTCTACGATTTGATGAAATATCTAAAGCCCCGAAGGGGTTTAGCAAGATAGATGCTGAGAGAGATGTTTGACACTTTATGAGAGAGTCTGGAACATGGAGACATGGTTTAAAGATAAGGAGCGGGATTCTGTGGCCGATCTCACCTGAAAACCAGAGATTCCCACCTGACTTTATTGGACCTTTACATGGTCCGCCCCTCAGCCCACTCAAACTCCAGTGGCGGGCAGGGTGGGAGAATTCCAGCCATGGGGGTCTCGCATTGAAATGAGGAGAATTATTTTCTCTCTGAGGGTTGCTAGTCTTTGTAACTCTCTTCCGCAGCTGGATAATTCCCATCCTGCCTGCTACAATACCGATGGTGGGCAGAAGGAGAAGACTCCCCTCTATGACTCTATGATAGTTTAAGTCTTGCTGCCAAATCAGGGGCTTGATGCTTTCTGGTTGGTTACTGGCGGGTTTTTGGTTGACCCCAATGTACGTGCCGATATTTCTGGTCAGGATCAGTCCTGGTTATCGCTGCTTTTTCCTTCTGGGATTTTCACATGTTTATGAAGGAAGAAGTGATTAGTTCAGCAATGGGGAGAATTCTGCTGGCTTCGGGGTGGTCAGATGTCCATGTTAGAACATAACCAGTGACAACTTTGTATTGGATGTAATGTGACCAATGGGAAAAAGATGTAAGGGTCAGCTGACCCAATAAACCATGGAACCAATCACAGAGTGGGGCAATAGTCAGCTGACCAGCTGATTCATTATAAAGAAAGAACTATGTAGAATTGTGTTTTGAGTAGCTCAGGATAAGGCCCAAGTTTGGAGTAATGATATTTCTTTATTAAACCCTTCTGTTACAAGTTGGAGTAAGTTTTGTTGTATTTTATTAGCTGCATTTTAAAGAGTTCCTCCTGAAGAAACAGTCCAGATTAATATTTTAAGTGAAGGGTGGGCAGTTCTGACAGTGCAGCGCTCTCCATGGAGATCCAGTGGAGGTTATCTGCTGAAACCTCTGCTTCAAAGCTCTGGGTCAGAGGCCACTGTGAGCTAGCGTGACGGTTACACAGCAGGACTGCCGGAGAGCTGACACAGAATTGTAACAATACCCCACACTGTTCCACACTCACAAAACTGGACCAGCTCCAGCCTGAGGAACTTCCCACCAGCGTCTGCCTGGTTCTACTCTGATTCCTGGGCAAATAATGGAACAAAAACCGTTTCCCATAAACCTGTCTCTGAACCGCATGGAGAGATGACAGAGTGTATCGAATGCTTAATCCAAACCGTGTCCAACCAGGTAAGGGTGCAGGATGAATGTGCGACAGATAGACGGAGGTCTGAGTTCTCTGGCCGTTTACACACCACTGCACAGCCAGTGAGAATTCGACACTCAGCTAAATCTCTATTCACTGCAGCGTTACTGGAGAATCCCAGCAGCCGGCAAAGTCGGAGGATCCAGCCCCTAGAATCATAAAATCCCTACAGTGCAGAAGGAGGCCATTTGGCCCATTGAGTCTGCACTGATTTTCTCACCCAAATCATATTCCCACATATTTACCCCGCTTATCCCCCTAACCTACACCTCTTGGGGCACTAAGGGGCAATTTAGCATGGCCAATCTTGGGACAGAAAGGAGCAATTTAGCATGGCCAATCTTGGGACACTAAGGGGAAAGTTAGCATGGCCCATCTTGGAACACTAAGTGGCAATTTAGCATGGCCTATTTTGGGACAGTGAGAGGCAATTTAGCATGGCTAATCTTAGGATACTATGGGACAATTTAGCATGGCCAACCTTGGGACACTATGGGGCAATTTAGCATGGACAATGCAACTAACCAGCATGTCTTTCAGACTGTGGGAGGAAAGCAGAGCACCTGGAAGAAACCCACATCGACGTGGGGAGAATGTGCAAACTCCACCCAGACAATGACCCTAGTCGGGAATCGAACCTCGGTCCCTGGCGCTGTGAAACAGCAGTGCTAACTGCTGTGCCGCCCACAGTCGGGTGTTAATAGCCTGTGCCATGTAGAAACTCCAGTTGCAGCATTCAATTTCCAGAGGAACTGGTTGTGACTTTGTTCCACTCGGGAGAGTTCCTGAGAGTTTAGGCTCTTATAAAATCACCCATATATTGTAAATTTATGTTTTAGAAAGGAGTTTTACATGCTGATATAAATGTACTGGTTAATAACATGATTCAAGTGGTTGTTTAATAGCTTGGCAATGACTGCGAAAAGTAATAGCTGATTATACGGCCAGGGATATGTTCCATCACAACTTGTAGTTAACAGCTACTCATTTTATTACTTCACTGGCTTCTGCTTTACCCTTTCACTTTACTTTTCCCTTTATCCTCCTTTCCTCATTCTCATGGGATGACCCACACACACTCCAGAAGTCAAATTTAGCCTTCTGCCAGCAGGCCATTCAACCGTGGGTGGAATCACAGCTAATGCTATCTGTTTTAAAGTTTAAAGTTTATTTATTAGTGTCACAAGTAGGTTTACATTAACATTGCAATGGAGTTACTGTGAAAATCCCCTAGCTGCCACACTCTGGCATCTGTTCGGGTACACTGAGGGGGAATTTAGCACAGCCAATGCACCCTATCCAGCACATCTTTTGGACTGTGGGACGAAACTGGGGCATCCAGAGGAAATCCATGCAGACACAAGGAGAACGTGCAGACTCCACCCAGACAGTAACCGAAGCCGGGAATCGAACCCGGGTCCCTGGCGCTGTGAGGCACCAGTGCTAACCTACTGTGCCACTGTGCCACCCCATAATCATAGATTATAGTTATGGCATATTTTTATTATTCATTCGTAGGACATGGGTATCGCTGGCTGGGCCAGCATTTATTGCCCATCCCTAGTTGCCCAAGGGCAGTTGAGAATCAACCACATTACTGTGGGTCTGGAGTTACCTATAGGCCAGACCAGGTAAGAACAGCAGATTTCTTTCCCTAATGGACATTAGTGACCCAGATGGGTTTTTCCAACATTGGTTTCATGGCCATCAGTAGATTCTTAATTCCAGATATTTTTTATTGAATTCAAATTCCACCATTTGCTGTGGGGCTATGGGATTAGAACCTGGGTGGGTTTCTGTGTTAGGGGATAGAACCTGGGTGGGTTTCTGTGTTAGGGGATAGAACCTGGGTGGGTTACTGTGTTAGGGAATAGAACCTGGGTGGGTTACTGTGTTAGGGGATAGAACCTGGGTGGGTTACTGTGTTAGGGGATAGAACCTGGGTGAGTTTCTGTGTTAGGGGATAGAACCTGGGTGGGTTACTGTGTTAGGGGATTGAACCTGGGTGGGTTACTGTGTTAGG
Source organism: Carcharhinus amblyrhynchos (assembly GCF_965287045.1). Classification (NCBI taxonomy): domain Eukaryota; kingdom Metazoa; phylum Chordata; class Chondrichthyes; order Carcharhiniformes; family Carcharhinidae; genus Carcharhinus; species Carcharhinus amblyrhynchos. The sequence continues at coordinate 1,748,034 of NW_027649778.1, forward strand.
GGGATTGAACCTGGGTGGGTTTCTGTGTTAGGGGGATAGACCCTGGGTGGGTTACTGTGTTAGGGGGATTGAACCTGGGTGGGTTAGTGTTAGGGGGATAGACCCTGGGTGGGTTGCTGTGTTAGGGGGATAGACCCTGGGTGGGTTTCTGTGTTAGGGGATTGAACCTGGGTGGGTTACTGTGTTAGGGGATGGAACCTGGGTGGGTTACTGTGTTAGGGGATGGAACCTGGGTGGGTTTCTGTGTTAGGGGGATTGAACCTGGGTGGGTTGCTGTGTTAGGGGGATAGACCCTGGGTGGGTTTCTGTGTTAGGGGGATTGAACCTGGGTGGGTTGCTGTGTTAGGGGGATAGACCCTGGGTGGGTTACTGTGTTAGGGGGATTGAACCTGGGTGGGTTACTGTGTTAGGGGGATTGAACCTGGGGGGGTTGCTGTGTTAGGGGGATGGAACCTGGGGGGGTTACTGTGTTAGGGGGATTGAACCTGGGTGGGTTACTGTGTTAGGGGGATTGAACCTGGGTGGGTTACTGTGTTAGGGGGATAGACCCTGGGTGGGTTACTGTGTTAGGGGGATAGACCCTGGGTGGGTTACTGTGTTAGGGGGATTGAACCTGGGGGGGTTACTGTGTTAGGGGATGGAACCTGGGTGGGTTGCTGTGTCAGGGGATTAAACCTGGGTGGGTTTCTGTGTTGGGGGATAGACCCTGGGTGGGGGTTGTTCTGTTGAGGGTTAGAGCCTGAGCGTATTGCTGTGTTGGAGAGTCGCGCAGAATCATTGGGCCCAATGACTTCCTTCTGTACAATAGGGGTCTTGTAGCAGGATTCGAACCCGGGTCCCCAGAGCATTAGCCGAGTTTCTGGATTAACAGCCTAGCAATAATACCACCAGGCCATTGCCTCTCCTTGGAGTGTAATATAAGTTCAGTTGTAGCGTGGCTGCCCCTATGAAAAGTCAGATTCCCTGGCCCTGATTCAACCACTTCCTCAAGGTCATTCTGCAAGGGAGGAGCTGATTGGCACAGCTTGTCCTCTGACAGTCCGTGGCGATCGCTCTAGGGTTGAGGCACCAGTTCAAAGACAATCTGTTCTCAATGCCTCGAGGACGTGTTCTCACGCGGCTGCCTTCTAAATTCAACTCACCTTCGTTACAGTACCTGAGACGTAACGGTAGCGGAGAGACATTGACGACTGAAGGGGGTACAGCTGGCTGTTAGATACTGCCTGTGTTTCACTCCATTAGGTGACAGTCTTGTAAAGTCACTCTCAGGCATCCATTTATCTCTATCTGACACACAGCACTGCACCATCTGGTGTGTGCGACTCCGGGAGACAGGGATGTTCCCTGTTGCTGGGCAATTACTGTTAATTACTGTGTGTATGTGTGCATGCATGTGCATGTGTGTGTGTACATGTGTGAATGTATGAATGTGAGTGTGTACGTGTACATGTTTGTGTGTGTGTATGAGGGTGCGTGTGAGTGTGTATGAGTGTTAGTGAGTGTGTGAGTGAGTGTGTGAGTGAGTGTGTGAGTGTGTGAGTGTGTGAGTGTGTGAGTGAGTGTGTGAGTGAGTGTGTGAGTGAGTGAGTGTGTGAGTGAGTGAGTGTGTGAGTGAGTGAGTGTGTGAGTGAGTGAGTGTGTGAGTGAGTGAGTGTGTGAGTGAGTGAGTGTGTGAGTGAGTGAGTGTGTGAGTGAGTGTGTGAGTGAGTGTGTGAGTGAGTGTGTGAGTGAGTGTGTGAGTGAGTGTGTGAGTGAGTGTGTGAGTGAGTGTGTGAGTGAGTGTGTGAGTGAGTGTGTGAGTGAGTGTGTGAGTGAGTGAGTGTGTGAGTGAGTGTGTGAGTGAGTGTGTGAGTGAGTGTGTGAGTGAGTGAGTGTGTGAGTGAGTGTGTGAGTGAGTGTGTGAGTGAGTGTGTGAGTGAGTGTGTGAGTGAGTGTGTGAGTGAGTGTGTGAGTGAGTGTGTGAGTGTGAGAATGTGTGTGTGTGTGTATCTGTGTAATTTTAATAGGCTTGGAGAAGTTCCAGAGATGAATTTATACTTAGCAAAAAAGAAAATTAACAATGCAAACGCTAATTCATGATTAAAAGGCATTAAGAAAGAAAATGTATTCACCAGAGCAATGAGCTGCTTTCTTCACTTCCTCCAGGGCAGCATTAGCATTGTCGACGGAACGGACACGGAAGAAGGGAAGAGGCTGAACTCGGAGAGGGCAGCACGAGGCAGTGACTGCCATTAATCAATGGTCTTGATGGTAAAATCGATTCTTTGATAATATCAGCTTGCAGAGGCCATTGTCCTGCTCGGCTTTGGGGCTGAGTTGCATATTCCAACTTTATAGAATCCCCACAGTGCAGAAGGAGGCCATTCAGCCCATCGAGCCTGCACCAACTCCCCAACAGAGTAACCCACCCGGGTTTGATCCCCATTGCTCCACGTATTTACCCTGCGAATCCCCCTAACTTACACACTAAGGGGCAATTTAGCATGGCCACGACACCTAACCTGCACATCTTTGGACTGTGGGAGGAAACCGGAGCACTCGGAGGAAACCCATGCAGACACAGGGAGAATGTGCAGACTCCACACAGAAAGTGACCCAAGCCGGGAATTGAACCCAGGTCCCTGGCATTGTGAGGCAGCAGCACTAGCCCACTGTGCTACCGTGCTGGTGGATACATAAAGGTTATACTCATGGGAGTAGGGAACATTTATATATGTGCATATCCTTCCCTATGTTCATTCGGTACCTTCCCACAAACTTCTGGCCACAAACTCAGCCTCAACAAAGATGAACCAGAGCAGGAGACTTAGGGAACAGGGATGTAAAAGTGAGAGATCAGACCAGGAGAAGGAATGTAATCAGGGACTGGGACTGAGAGGTACATGACCACATAGAGGCATAAAAGTTTACAGCATGGAAACAGGCCCTTCGGCCCAACTTGTCCATGCCGCCCAGTTTTTACAACTCAGCTAATCCTAATTGCCTGCATTTGGTCCAAATCCCTCTATACCCGTTTACCCATGTAACTGTCTAAATGCTTTTTAAAAGATAAAATTGTACTCGCCTCTACCACTACCTCTGGCAACTTGTTCCAGACACTCACCACCTTCTGTGTGAAAAAATCGCCCCTCTGGGCTCTTTTCTATCTCTCCCCTCTCACCTTAAATCTATGCCCTCTAATTTTAGACTCCCCTACCTTTGGGGAAAAGATATTGACTATCTAGCTGATCTGTGCCCCTCATTATTTTATAGACCTCTATAAGATCACCCCTCAGCCTCCTACGCGCCAGAGAAAAAAGTCTCAGTCTATCCAGCCTTTCCTTATAACTCAAACCATCAAGTCCCAGTAGCATCCTAGTAAATCTTTCCTGGGTTCTTTCTGGTCACATGCCAAGGCAAGGTGTGGAATTGGTGTTGGGGAATGTTGATGCTATCCAGGGTGCTGAAAATGGATAGGACTGGGGCAATGGGAAAAGTGGCAGTGTGCGGATTGGATCAGGGTACCTGCAGTTGTTGTACTCAGTGTTGAGTGCAAAAGGCTGTAAAGTGCCCAACTGCACGCAATACTCCAAATGTGGCTTAACTAAAGTTTTATATAGCTGCAACAGGATTTCCCAATCCTTGTACTCAATGCCCAAGCAGATCATAGAGGTTATAGAGTTATAGAGGTTTACAGTATGGAAACAGACCCTTTGGCCCAACTTGTGCATGCCGACCTCTTTTTTTTTGAAACCCCTAAACTAATCCCAATTGCCCGCATTTGGCCCATATCCCTCTCTACCCATCTTACCCACGTAACTCTCGAAATGCTTTTTAAAAGAGAAAATTGTACCCGCCTCTACTACTACCTCTGGCAGCTCGTTCCAGACACTCACCACCCTCGGTGTGAAAAAATTGCCTCTCTGGTCACTTTTGTATCTCTCTCCTCTCACCTTAAACCTATGCCCTCTAGTTTTCGACTCCCCTACCTTTGGGAAAAGATATTGACTATCTAGCTGATTTGTGCCCCTCATTATTTTATAGACCTCTATAAAGTCATTCCTCAGCCTCCTACGCTCCAGAGAAAAAAGTCCCAGTCTATCCAGCCTCTCCTTATAACTCAAACCATCAAGTCCCAGTAACATCCTAGTAAATCCTTTCTGCACTCTTTCTAGTTTAATAATATCCTTTCTATAATAGGGTGACCAGAATTGCACACAGTCTTCCAAGTGTGGCCTTACTAATGTCTTGTACAACTTCGACAAGCCTTTCCAACAAGATCAAGACAAGCATGCCTTATGCCTTCTTCAGCATGATGGCACAGTGGGTTAGCACTGCTGCTTCACAGCGCCAGGGACCCAGGTTCAATTCCAGCCTCGGGTCATTGTCTATGTGGAGTTTGCACGTTCTCCCCATGTCCGCGTGGGTTCCCTCCAGATGCTCCAGTTTCCTCCCACAGCCCAAAGATGTGCAGGTTAGGTTGATTGGCCACGGTAAGCTGAGCCTTAGTGTCAGGGGGATTAGCAAGAGTAAATGCGCGGGGTTATGGGGATAGGGCCTGAGTGGGATTGTAGTCGGTGCAGACTGGATGGGCTGAATGGCCTCCTTTTGCACTGTAGGATTCCATATCACTAGGCCATCCTCTGCCTGAAACTCTCCCAGGTTGTATTAGACGCACTCACAGCAGGAAGAAAATGCAGCGGACAAGATGATGGCACAAGTTTTTAATATAAAAACATGTTCATCAACAGCATTGGTTAAAAAAGTCATGGGTGATACAACTCTTTACGATATATAAATGTAGAATACAGATACATATATCCATATAAATATCTGTACATTGATATCCAGACAGATATATAGATATTGTACATACACTGACACAGAAATCTATCCAGACCAGCCAGATACTACAAATATCAACCATGAAGTCATTTTGAGTTGGACACACTGTCCGCGTACTTCAATCTTTCCTTCCTCATTTTTCCCCGTGAGTTTCTGCTTGTACAACTTCTTACTTTTTGATTCCGATAAACATCAAAACTGTGTGCGTCTTCCTTTGAGATGAGAGTGTTAATGACAGGAGTTTATTTGTTTTATTTTCAGTGACTGGCTCTCCCCCGCCGGTGATGTGTGAAGTATCCGGAATGCACCTTTTATTGAACACAGAAATCCGGATCGCCGTTGGCCGTGACCACCTGGCGGGAGCGACGGAAAGAAAACACCAAGAAAGTGACGGACTCCTCTCGCGGAAATGTGCCGTGTCTTCTGGGGCACTGATGTTGGCAGCAATGAACCTTCCCGTTCCAAAGGTTTCATCATCGTGCTCGTATAAGGCACCACTGCGGATGCAAAGGTTGGGGGGGGTGGTGGGGGGGTCACATCCCGAGGGTTTTCCTCGCTCCCTCGAAAGGTTTTACCTCCGTGCGAACGCTAACCCCCGCATTGAATGACGGACTGGTGATACTGTCCCGCGAGTGAGGTTGAGACTCACACCGTGCTTTCCAACATCCATTCAGTGCTGCTAAAGGTTGTTCTCTTGCTTTCCAGAACAGTGTCATCAGAGTTCAAATTCTGCCCACTGCCAGTCAGATTTATCCTAGTCCGTGCCCTCCGGGGGTAACTGTGACTCTGGAACAGAGAATAGTCTCCATCAAACGAGTGTCTATGCTGAGCTCTCGAGATTTCAGAGGGCAGAACAGATACATTGCTTAGTTTAGATTGTTTCTCCCGTTGAGGTAGAGTGCCCTTGCTCGGTCTAATCAAACACACGGACAAACTGGAGTCAGTAGTGCTCCCTTCTGTCTGCCCCTCTTCAGAAGACAACTGAGCTTCTTTCTGGGAGTCTACGCTTGGCTTTGTCCTTCTGCATTGCGCGTGAGACAAAGTGTCGGCAGTCAGCACAGTTCTGGTTTGCGGTAAGTGGCCCTTTTCCCGAGACACGTTTAAAAGCACAGTCACCGAGCCCTTGGAGGATTCGTTAAAAATCTCTGGAATTGACTCACCTGAACCCTCGGCAAGCTTGGAGCTGGAGCGAGTCATCCCTCCGTTCTGACCCCCGTTGGTCTGTGAGCACATGTTGCTCACAACAGTCTTGTGTTCTCCCGTGTTATTGTAGACCTTATACCTGATCATAAGGATGATGATGAAGACCAGCACGGAGGCCACAATGATCCCTCCAATGATGATGATCATGGTCCCACCAAGGAACTGGGTGTGCACCGAGTGACACTGGGTATACTCCTGCTCCGTGGTGAATTGAACGCAGCCCACAACCCTAGTCCCCGTCATCGAAGTGATCCCGTCATCGTAAACAGCCAAAATGCACAGGTCATAGTCCCTGCCAGGGGCCAAATCATTCACCAAAAAGGTTTTGCTTGCAGACGGAATCATTCTGAAAGATATGAGACACTTAAATTAGTTAATAGTACAAAAAAACAAAGAACAGTACAGCACGGGACACAGGCCCTTCGGCCCTCCAAGCCTGTGCCGATCATTGGCCCAATTAGACCATTCGTTTGTATCCCTCCATTCCCAGTCTGTTCATGTGACTATCCAGATAAGTCTTAATCGATCCCAGCGTGTCCGCCTCCACCACCCTACCTGGCAGTGCATTCCAGGCCCCCACCACCCTCTGTGTAAAATACGTCCCTCTGATATCTGTGTTAAACCTCGCCCCCCACACCCCCCCCCCCCCCCCCCCCCCACCACCCTCACCTTGAACCTGTGGCCCCTCGTGATCGTCACCTCCGACCTGGGAAAAAGCTTCCCACTCTTCACCCTATCCATACCCTTCATAACCTTATACACCTCTATTAGGTCTCCCCTCATTCTCCGTCTTTCCAGGGAGAACAACCCCCAGTTTACCCAATCTCTCCTCATAGCCAAGAAGGAGAGACACACTGACCAGGATGCATTTCCCCCCTTTGTTTTCATTTTATTTAATTTTTTACTGTTCTCAACCTTTTATTTCTTTATTGTCTTTTTTCATTATTCTTCCCCACTTCCCTATATTTTATCCCCCTTTCTTTACCTTTTCTCCCCATTTGCTTCTCCTTTTCCCCCTACTTTTTCTCAATTTTATCTCTCTCTCACTCATTCCCCTCTTCCTCCACATCTCCATCTGTCACAGTTTACCCTCTGATTTTAGTTTCTCTGCCATTTGGCCATTCACACCCTCTATTCTCTCTCTGTGGGCTGCCATTAGCAGCCTTTCCCCTGGTTTCTGTGGCTATGACTCATCTTCTATTCCCTCACCCTGCAGTATAAATACCTCCCACTTTCTCTGCCTTTTGGCTTTGACAAAGGGTCACCTGGACTCGAGACGTCAGCTCTTTTCTCTCCTTACAGATGCTGCCTGACCCGCTGAGATTTTCCAGCGTTTTTCTCTTCTGGAAGCATTTCCCATATTGTTCCAATCATTAGGTGGGATTTTTCTGGCCGCACTCACCCCGGGACCAGAAGATCCCACCCAAGGTCAGCAGTCCTTGCATGGTCCCTGTTCCACCCAGGACAATTACTCTGGCAAGCGGGACGGTGAAATCCCACCCAATGCAATTCACAAGTCATTTAGGATTCAGCTGGATTTACTTGGATCTTTCTTCACATCCACAAACTGTGGAGACTCACAGCAAGACTGAAACTGGATGGTAAATCCATAACTGGGCTGATGTAAGTCAGGATAGAGTCAGAGAGTCCCTACAGTGCAGAAGGAGGCCATTCAGCCCATCGAGTCTGCAGCGACAACAATCCCACCCAGGCCCTATCCCCATAGTCCCACACATTTACCCCACTAATCCCTCTAACCTATGCACGCCAGGACACAAAGGGGTAATTGAGCATGGCCAATGCACCTAACCCGCACATCTTTGGGCTGTGGGAGGAAACCGGAGCACCCGGAGGAAACTCACGCAGACAAAGAACAAAGAAAATTACAGCACAGGAACAGGCCCTTTGGCCCTCCAAGCCTGTACTGACCATGCGGCCCAACTGAACTAAAGCCCCTTATCCTCCCGGGGACCATATCCCTCTATTCCCATCTCAATCATGTACTTGTCAAGACACCTCTTAAAACTCACTATCGCATCTGCTTCCACTACCTCCCTGGCAACAAGTTCCAGGCACCCACCACCCTCCGTACATCTCCTTTAAACCTTGCCCCTCGCACCTTAAACCTGTGCCCCCCCTAGTAACTGGCACTTCCACCTTGGAAAAAGCTTCTGACTATCCACTCTGTCCATACCCTTCATAATCTTGTAGACTTTTATCAGATCTCCCCTCAACCTCCATTGTTCCAGTGAGAACAAACCAAGTTTCTCCAACCTCTCCTCATAGCTAATGCCCTCCATACCAGGCAACATCCTGGTAAATCTTTTCTGTTCCCTCTCCAAAGCCTTCACATCCTTCTGGTAGTGTGGCGACCAGAATTGAACACTATATTCCAAGTGCGGCCTCACTAAGGTTCTATAAAGCTGCAACATGACTTGCCAATTTTTAAACTCAATACCCCGGCCGATGAAGGCAAGCATCTTGACTACCTTCTCCACCTGCATTGCCACTTTCAGTGACCTGTGTATCTGTACACCCAGGTCTCTTTGTCCATCAATACTCTTAAGGGTTCTGCCGTTTACTGTATATTTCCTATCTGTATTAGACCTTCCGAAATGCATTATCTCACATTTGTCCAGACGCGGGGAGAACGTGCAGACTCCACACAGACAGTGGCCCAAGGCCGGAATCGAACCCGGGTCCCTGGTGCTGTGAGGCAGCAGTACTAACCATTGTGCCACCGTGGGAATCCCAGGATTTTGACCCAGCGATTGCGAAGGAATGACAATATGTTTCCCAAGTCAGGATGGTGAGTGGCTGGGAGGGGAAACTGCAGGCGGTGGTGTTCCCATATATCCCTTGTCCTCCTAGATGGAAGTGGTGGTGGGTTTGGAAGGTGCTGTTTAAGGATCTTTGGTGAATTGCTGCAGTGCATCTTGTAGATGGTACAGACTGCTGCTACTGAGTGCACTAGAAAGAGAGAAATCTGACCTGCAGATTGCCCAGAAATCCTTTTGAAAACCTATATTTTGTGCAGAGTCCGTAGCTTTTGTACTATACAAATACACGGTTCTGAAATCATTGTAGTGTGATCTCATCATCAGAGCTTTGAAAGTGATAGGTGAAAATGTCTTCAGGCTTCACTCAACACGTGTGATTGTGTTTGAACCTTTCTTTGGGGATGTAGTTACCAGGGCTTTCTCCTGAAACAGTGAGTGCGATGTGATTCAAGGCAGTTAAAGCAATGTAACAGCTTTTTGATGGGTTCATTTCATTATCCGAATCATATTGCTTTGGAACGGAATCACTGCAATGTTTCTAGGAATAGAATAACTCATCAGGCCAGCCTCCCGCCCTTCCTGTTCTTCGCTCCCTCCTCTTAGGATTATAGAATCCCTGCAGCGCAGCAGGAGGCCATTCAGCCCATCAAGTCTGCACCATCACTAAACAGACCAGGCCCTTTTCCTGCAACTCCACATGTTCCCCTGTTAATTCCTCAACCCTTCACCTCTTGCAACAAAGGGGCAATTTAGCATGGCCAATCCACCTAACCTGCACATCTCTGGAGACTAAGGGGCAATTTAGCATGGCCAATCCACCTAACCTACCCATCTCTGGAGGCTAAGGGGCAATTTAGCATGGCCAATCCACCTAACCTACACATCTCTGGAGGCTAAGGGGCAATTTAACATGGCCAATCCACCTAACCTGCACATCTCTGGAGACTAAGGGGCAATTTAGCATGGCCAATCCACCTAACAGCGCACCTTTGGAGTGTGGGAGGAAACCGGAGCACCCGGAGGAAACACTTGCAGACACGGGGAGAACATAAAAACGCCACACAGACAGTCATCCAAGGCTGGGATTGAACCCAGGTCCCTGGTGCTGTAAGGCAGCAGTGCTATGCTGCCACTGTGCTGCCCATGGTTGAAAAATGATTATTCCTGGTGATTGTATCAGTTTTGGGGTTTATTTATCTCTGGGAGTTTATCTGGCATTCTCTTTCTGTTCTTCCATGGGACTGATAACCTTCCTTCATTACTCTTCACATCAACCGTCATATTCCTTCTTGCATTTGCCAGGCAGTTTTTGTAAGAATTTGTTTCAAGATTTGTCTAAATTTGTCAGGGAAATGAGCTGACAATTCTCAGAATGTGTTACCGTGCTCACCGGCAGCCAATCAGAGGCCGCCACTCGTGGCTCAGAGGAATTGGCCAAGACAGCTCATGACACGGAGACAAGTTATGAAAACCCTCACCAACACAACTTCTTCTACAGGAGAAGTCTGCTCGAATTAGATCAGTCAAAGTGGTCAAGGGGATGTGGCCTTCATCGGTCAGAGGGTAGAGTATAAAAATTGCCAGGTCATGTTGCAGACATGTATAGAACGTTAGTTAGGCCACATTTGGAATATTGCATACAGTTCTGGTCGCCACACTACCAGAAGGATGTGGAGACTTTGGAGAGGGTACAGGAAAGGTTACCAGGGCATTGCCTGGTTTCTTTGGGTGGATGTAGCTGTAACAAGGGGGCATAACTATAAGGTTCATGGTGGGAGATATAGGAGGAATGTCCGAGGTAGATTTGTCACTCAGAGAGTGGTTGGGGTGTGGAATGCACTGCCTGCTGTGATTGTGGAGTCGGAAACTTTAGGAACTTTCAAGCGGTTATTGGATAGGCACATGGAGCACACCAGAATGATAGGGAGTGGGATAGCTTGATCTTGGGTTTGGACATAGCTCAGCACAACATCGAGGGCCGAAGGGCCTGCACTGTGCTGTAATGTTCTATGATCTATGTTTGGAGGGTATTAGCTATGAGGAGAGATTGGACAATTTTGGTTTGTTTTCACTTCATAGAGAAGGAAAGGAGATACTGCAGAATGTAGTGTGACAGTCATAGCTAGGGTGTACAGAAAGATCAACTTAATGCGAGGTAGGAGCATTCAAAAGTCTGACAGCAGCAGGGAAGAAGCTGTTCTTGAGTCGGTTAGTACGTGACCTCAGATTTTGTGTCTTTTTCCCGACAAAAGAAGTTGGAAGAGAGAATGTTCAGGATGTGTGGAGTCCTTAGAAAATTCATAGCATCATAGAAACCCTACAGTGCAGAAGGAGACCATTCGGCCCATCAAGTCTGTACTGACAATCCCACCCAGGCCATATCTCCGCTGAGTTACCAAGCTAATCCTTCTAACCTATCACATCCTGAGGCACCAAGGTTAACCAATCAACCTAACTGACACATCTTTGGAGTGTGCGAGGAAACCGGAACACCCGGGGGAAACCCACGCAGACACAGGGAGAACGTGCAGACAGTGACCCAAATCAGGACCCGGGCACTGTGAGGCGCAGTGCTAACCACTGTGCCACTCAACTCCTTAATTATTCTGGCTGCTTCTCCGAGGCAGTGGGAAGTGTAGACGGAGTGAATGGATGGGAGGCTGGTTTGTGTGATGGACTGGGCTACGTTAGTTCAAGGCAGCTAGGGATGAACAAAGGATGTTGGCCCAGTTTGTGATGCCCACGTCCCAGGAATGAATAAAATAATACACCAACGATGCTTTGTAAAATACTCGGGGTTCTGAAGAATGTGGAACACAAAAGGAAAATCACAACCAGGCCCTGGGAACTCCCAAACATCAAGCAACAAAAGCAGGAATAAAGTGTGGCGAACTGCACGGATAATCAGCTGACGAATGAATTCACAAATCGCAGGAGAGCTGCTGCAGTGTGTGCCTGCACCAGGCAATAAAAGTCAGACTATATTTAAATTATCAGGGCTTCAGCGAGCGTCACTTTGCCCATAAATTATTTGCCGACCGTGTTGCTGACGGAGCAACAGCTGTATAAAGAATTTATGTCTCGCAGAGAAGCTATTCAGCCCATTTTTTTCCCCGTGCTGTCGCTATCTCGTCAGGCCGAGATGTCTGACGGAGACAGTGCGTTGCAGGACCGCGTAGGGAGGTATTGTCAGGCCTGGGTGAGACTCAGGGCCCTCCTAATATTTTGATTACACTTGCCATTTATTCTCAGTCTCACTGAAGGTCACCTGAAGGCAGAGAGAATGAGGTGTAGCAGTTTGCAGACGCAAGGCTTTTGTATAGCGGCAGCACGCAGTCAGGAAATGCCAACAGCATTATTCATTCCTGATGATTTGACATAAAAAGATGATAACTGAATTCTCCGCTAGACAGAAGCTGACATTTATGACTGCTTGGTGCTGATGGAGGTGAGAATTGTTAGCACTGGGATATGGAGCGGTTACTGTTACAGAGGCTCAGGGCTCCAGGATCCCGCTCTGTGTGCTGTGATGCATTCCGGTTCTCAATCCCAGGAGGAGATTTTAGAGGAAGGGGCAAGTTAGAACCCACGCCCCCTCCCCGCCTCTCTGGGAGTCGTATCCTCTGAACATAGAACTTAGAACATTCCAGCGCAGTACAGGCCCTTCGGCCCTCGATGTTGCTCCGACCGGCGGAACCAATCTAATGACCCTCTAACCTAAACTATTCCAATGTTATCCATATGCCTATCCACTGACCATTTGAACACCCTTAAAGTTGGCGAGTCCACAACTGCTGCAGGCAGGGCATTCCACGCCCTTACTACCCTCTGAGTAAAGAACTTACCTCTGACATCCGTCCTATAATTACCACCCCTTAATTTAAAGCTATGTCCCCTCGTGTTAGCCATCACCATCCGAGGTAAAAGGCTCTCACTGTCCACCCTATCCAATCCTTTGATCAACTTGTATGCCTCAATCAGGTCACCTCGTAACCTTCTTCTCTCCAATGAAAATAACCTCAAGTCCCTCAGCCTTTCCTCATAAGACCTTCCCACCATACCAGGCAACATCCTGGTAAACCTCCTCTGCACCCTTTCCAATGCCTCCACATCTTTCTTATAATGCGGCGACCAGAACTGTACGCAATACTCCAAGTGCGGCCGCACCAGAGTTTTGTACAGTTGCAAAATGATCTCACGGCTCTGAAGTTCAATCCCTCTACCAATAAAAGCTAACACACACCGTACGCCTTCTTAACAACCTTATCAACCTGGGTGCCAACATTCAGGGAGCTATGCACACGTACCCCGAGATCTCTCTGCTCGTGAACACTACTGAGTCCTTCCATTAGCCCTATATTCTGTATTCCTGTTATTCTTACCAAAGTGAATCACCTCACACTTTTCCACACTAAACTCCATCTGAAGGATGCCTAGCTAGGGGTAAGCAGAGACGGTGAACATCCCAGTTCTGTGCTCCAACAAGATTGTGCAGAAAGAGCAAGTGTCCACTTCCCGAAAGCTCTTCACACTTTACCTGGATTAATTGTTTCCCCGTCACTCCCAGGACAGGTTCAGCACAGGGTAGATATAGAGTAAAGCTCCCTCTACATTGACCCCCACTCCATCAAACACTCCCAGGACAGGTACAGCACGGGGTTAGATACAGAGTAAAGCTCCCTCTACACTGTCCCCCCATCAAACACTCCCAGGACAGGTACAGCACGGGGTTAGATACAGAGTAAAGCTCCCTCTACACTGTCCCCCATCAAACACTCCCAGGACAGGTTCAGCACGGGGTTAGATACAGAGTAAAGTTCCCTCTACACTGTCCCCCATCAAACACTCCCAGGACAGGTACAGCACGGGGTTAGATACAGAGTAAAGCTCCCTCTACACTGTCCCCCATCAAACACTCCCAGGACAGGTACAGCACGGGGTTAGATACAGAGTAAAGCTCCCTCTACACTGTCCCCCATCAAACACTCCCAGGACAGGTACAGCACGGGGTTAGATACAGAGTAAAGCTCCCTCTACACTGTCCCCCCATCAAACACTCCCAGGACAGGTACAGCACGGGGTTAGATACAGAGTAAAGCTCCCTCTACACTGTCCACCATCAAACACTCCCAGGACAGGTACAGCACGGGGTTAGATACAGAGTAAAGCTCCCTCTACACTGTCCCCCCATCAAACATTCCCAGGACAGGTAAGGAACGAGGTAGGGACAGAATCCAACTGCATTGAATTTGGGCAGTTTTGTGTTGCAGGTCCACAAATGGTGAGAATTGGTCTGGAAGATAACTCGCCATTAGAGGGAGATGAGATGTTGGAAAGGGAAGGATGGACCGCAGTGTGAAAGTTGTGAACCTCGCTTCACTGCCCAGCTGATGAATGCACCTTTCCATTTCATACACAAAGCTAAATTGAAAATAGCAAATCATTATTTCCCTTTCAATCGGAATGACTTTTTTCCTGTTTGAATGTGTTCTTCCATTCTGATAGCTCTCTCCACTGGGTTAATGAACGGTGACCATTATCCCTGTGCCTCACCTTAGCTGCACGTGTGTGACAGATGTCACGTGTGTGGCAGCTTTCTCTCATTCAATGTTTCGTACTCGAGTGCCGTCCTCACCCCCCCACCCACATATTGCCCCGTCTAACACACGGGCACTGACTGACCAGTGGCCAGAAGCAGAATCTCCAGCCTTGATTGAATGGTGGAGCAGACTCGATGGGCCGAGTGGCCTAATTCTTCCCCTGTGTCTGACAGTCTTGTGGTCTTATTTCCTGATTTCCCCAACCAAAGAATGGACTCAGTAGGAAGAGATGTCAATTAGTTCATACCTGATAGTGAGGCAGTGTGCAGCCAAGGACTAGCTCAGAGGGAAGTGTACATGTCTCGAGACAAGGAGTGCAGATTTCAAACAAACTACACTTGAGCTCAGAAATACAGGCTAACACCTCAATATAGTAATAAGGGAGTGCCGCACTGTCAGAGGGTCAGTGCTGAGGGAGTGCCGCACTGTCAGAGGGTCAGTGCTGAGGGAGTGCTGCACTGTCAGAGGGTCAGTGCTGAGGGAGTGCCGCACTGTCAGAGGGTCAGTGCTGAGGGAGCGCCGCACTGTCAGAGGGTCAGTGCTGAGGGAGCGCCGCAGTGTTGGAGGTTTTGTCTTTGAGAGGATGAAGCCAGGTCAGTGCTGCCTCTTCTCTCAGCTGAAGGTGAAATATCCCACGGATGGTTTTTTGAGGGAGGAGTTGGGGAGAATTCCTTCATCTCTGAACTCACATTTATCCCTTAATCACTCTGCCACTTGTGGAATCCTTTTTTTGCTTTATTTATTAGTCACAAGTAAGGCTTACATTAACACTGCAATGGAGTTACTGTGAAATTCCCCTAGTCGCCACACTCCGGCGCCTGTTCGGGCCAATCCACCCAAACCAGCATGTCTTTCGGACTGTGGGAGGAAACTGAAGCACCCGGAGGAAACCCACGCAGACACGGGGAGAATGTGCAGACTCCACACAGACAGTGACCCCAGCCGGGTATCAAACCTGATGGATCTTGTGATGCACGAATCAGATTCTGCAGATTTACACCAGTGGCTGCATTTTGAAAACATTCCCTTGGCTGAGGTTGAAAAGCCCCAATGGAATGGGATATTTATTACTTGTGGAGGTGCAGTGAGGGTTAATTGTTGCTTGGGAGTTAAAGGATTTGTGTAGATGGATAAACAGATTGGTTCTACAGGCTAGCCCGTAGCTGGGACCATTTGTAGAATTTAGAATATAAATAGATTCTTTTACATAAAGATAGCAGCAGCAGGAGGCCATTCAGCCCTTCAAGGCTGCTGTTCGTAAACTAATGACTGGTCCTCAATCTCCACCCTACTTTTCTGTCTATTACAGATGGCACTACATTGAATAAATAGCTGCAGATATATTTAAAGATTGATTCTCAGGTAATTACATATATATTCTATGAGAAATATGATGAGGAAAAGACCATAGACAAATCTATAGAATCTATAGCATTCCTACAGTGCAGAAGGAGGCCATTCAGCCCATCACTGACTTACCGAAAGAGAATCTAACTCAGGCCCGCAACCACACACTATCCCTCTAACCCCCTGCATTCAGCACGGCCAATCCACCTAACCGGCACATCTTTGGACATGAAGGGGCAATTTAGCATGGCCTATCCACCTAATACTTTATAGCTAAGCACATAAACACTATAAGTGCATTGTGTCAGTGGATATGGTATATAAATACTATATCACTGAGTACATAATAACATAAGCAGGTTTTTTTAAATTTTTTAATTATTAATGTCACAAGTAGGCTTACATTAACTCTGCAATGAAGTTACCATGAAAATCCCCTAGTTGCCACACTCCGGCGCCTGTTCGGGTACACGGAGGGAGAATTTAGCATGGCCAATGCACCCTAATCAGCACATCTTTGGAGTGTGGGAGGAAACCGGAGCACCCCGAGGAAACCCACGCCGACACGGGGAGAAGGTGCAGTCTCCACACAGACAGTGACCCAAGGCCGGGAATCGAACCTGGGTCCCTGGTGCTGTGAGACAGCAGTGCTAACCCCACTGTGCTGCTCCAAATACTCAACTGCTGTAAAATATTATGAGAAGGTGTGAACAGGGCCGGATAAAAGTAAATAGTTTCTTTGACAGCCAATCAGTCGGATAGAAAGAGCTAGAACGGAATATTCATTCTGCGGAGGACGGGAAGCAGCAAGGCGAACAAAATCATTTAATTTAATAAGTTCCCATTGCTTTATTTACGATTTAGGCATTTATTTAAAAAGACGGCACTTTTGTTGGATTAATTTTTAGTTTGATTGATGGCAGTGGGGCAGCCAACTGCCGATCTAAATGATCCAATCAGGGAGCAGAGGGACAATCCATAAATCATGGCTGTTTCATTATGTGGATTTTCCCCAAGTGCAAATTGGATTGGGGATTTGAGTATTGGCATTGATCACTCTCAGTCTAATCACACAGGGCAACTATGAATCAATGCCATGAACTTTCAGACACTGAAATAGCTGATTAGTTGTTGCTTGTATGCCCATCGACTGAATGCCTCGCCTAACCTATGATAATGGATGGTGCGAGAGGGGCATGGGGAAGATCTATGTGTTTCTACTCCATCTTCGAACTGTTAAATCCACTAACATTAACATTGAGTGTCCCCAGCACAATTTGAGTGTGGACAAACCTTCCTTTTCACTACCCCCCAGTAATGAGTCTTGAATCTCCGCTTTATAAACATTTGGTCAACGTGCTGGCATTTGTTGAAGCTGTCTTTAAGACTGCTTTAAATGAGGAAGACATCACGTGGCAATTAGTCTTGTCGGCATTTACTCCATTATCCAAATGAAAAGTTATTTTCGCCTTGTCACTGAAGTGCTGTCGAACCAATCGAGAATGCTCAGGAAATCTCTCACAGTGTTACAGTGGTTAGCAGCACTGCCTCGCAGCACCAGGGACCCGGGTTCGATTCCCGCTTTGGGTCACTGTCTGTGTCGCGTCTGCATGTTCTCCCCGTGTCTGCATGGTGTTTCTTCCAGGTTCTCTGGATTCCTCCTACACCCCAAAGATGGGCTCTTTGGCTAATTGGTGTAACAGATTGTCCCTAAATTAGTCTCCCCTCAATCTGGTTTCCAATGTGGAGTGCCATAAGCATAGACAAGGGTCATTGGTGGAGAAGGGACTCACAATGTTGAAATGGCGGCGCGGGCTTGTTGGGCCGAAGGGCCTGTTACCCGTGCTGTGTTGTTAATTGTTCTTTGCTCTCAAAGTCCAAAGATGTGCAGGTTAGGTGGATTGGCCATGCTAAATTGCCCCTTGGTGTCCTAAGGTGTGCAGGTTAGGTGGATTGGCCATGCTAAATTGCCCCTTAGTGTCCCAAGATGTGTCAGTTAAATGGGTTGGC
The DNA here is from genome assembly GCF_965287045.1 of Carcharhinus amblyrhynchos. Taxonomy (NCBI): domain Eukaryota; kingdom Metazoa; phylum Chordata; class Chondrichthyes; order Carcharhiniformes; family Carcharhinidae; genus Carcharhinus; species Carcharhinus amblyrhynchos. The sequence goes on from NW_027649778.1 coordinate 1,765,798, forward strand.
CATGTTAAATTGCCCCTTAGTGTCCAAAGATGTGTGGATTGGCCATAGTAAATTGCCCGTTTGTCACAAGATATATAGATTAGCTGAAATGGCCACATGATAAATGCACTGGTATACAGGGATAGGATGACAGCATGGACTCTTGGAGGGTCAGTGCCGACTCGATGGGCTGAATGGCCTCCTTCAGCAGTGGTCTGGATTCTATGGATTCTCCTGGATTGATATTCCAGCCCGGAGTTCTGGTGTTCCCTGGGATTCAAGAATATGTGTAGCAATTTCCTGTAAACATTGCATTAAACCGGACGTGGTTACTTGCTGATGTTGGAATAGAAATTCTGAGTTCCCCAATGATTCCAAGGTGTGAAATATAAGACTTTGCAAACATCTCGAAAGCAAGTTTTCTGGTTTGATTGATAGCTCTATCATAATGGTGCCCTCTTCATGTTAATGGATCAACCCTGAGAATCCATAAACCCTCATTGACAGCAAATGTATTTTAATTTTCTCAGCATTGATGTTCTCGCTGAGGTTATAACAGTGTCTCTGTCCTCACATATAATTTGGAAATAAACCGGCAGATAGATTTAATGTTTTTTTCTTCCAGTTGAGGCTTCACACACAAAGAAAATATTTTGCTTTATCTAAAACTTTACACAAATCACAATGCAAACTGGTCTTACTGTGCAGAGACCTCGGCACTGCACTTTCGAGAGGATGTATTGACCTGGTAAGTAGATTTTGAAACACGGCTTGGGGAACAATTATCATTGAAGCACGCAGCAACAGGAGTCCATTCAGCCCCTCAAGCTCATTCCTTCATTCCTGGAGATCATTTAAACTGGCAAGGTGGCACAGTGGTTAGCACTGCTGCCTCGCAGTGCCAGGGACCCGGGCTCAATTCCAGCCTTGGGTCACTGTCTGTGTTGAATCTCCCTGTGTCTGCATGAGTTTCTTCCGAGTGCTCCAGTTTCCTCCCACATTCCAAAGATGTGCAGGTTAGGTGAATTGGCCATGATAAATTGCCCTTTAATGTCTGAAGATGTGTAGGTTAGGTGGATTGGCCATGATAAATTGCCCTTTAATGTCTGAAGATGTGTAGGTTAGGTGGATTGGCCATGATAAATTGCCCCTTAGTGTCCAAAGATGTGTAGGTTAGGTGGATTAGCAATGCTAAATTGTCCCTTAGTGACCAAAGATGTGTAGGTTAGGGTGGATTGGCCATGATAAATTGCCCCTTAGTGTCCAAAGATGTGTAGGTTAGGTGGATTAGCAATGCTAAATTGTCCCTTAGTGACCAAAGATGTGTAGGTTAGGTGGATTGGCCATGATAAATTGCCCCTTAGTGTCCAAAGATGTGTAGGTTAGGTGGATTAGCAATGCTAAATTGTCCCTTAGTGACCAAAGATGTGTAGGTTAGGGTGGATTGGCCATGATAAATTGCCCCTTAGTATACAAAGATGTGTAGGTTAGGGTGGATTGGCCATGCTAAATCGTCCCTTAGTGTCCAAAGATGTGGAGGTTAGGTGGATTGGCCATGCTCAATTGTCTCTTAGTGTCCAAGGATGTGGAGGTTAGGTGGATTGGCCATGCTAAATTGTCTCTTAGTGTCCAAGGATGTGGAGGTTAGGTGGATTGGCCATGCTAAATTGTCTCTTAGTGTCCAAGGATGTGTAGGTTAAGGATATTGGTCATTCTAAATTGCCCTTATTGTCCATATATTTGTAGACTAGGTTGATTCGCGAAGCTAAATGTGTGTGGTTATGGAGATGAAGGAGTGGGTCTATGTAAGGTTCTCTTTCAGAGAGTCAGTGCAGGCTCGATGGGCCGAATGGTATCCTTCTACACTGCAGGGGTTCTGTAATTCTATGATCATTGCTGACTTGTGTCTAACTCCATCTAATCTGTTTGATTTAATTACCCTTTAGTTCTCTCAGAAAGAATGGGAGCAACCAAACATTCTCTGTATCACCTTCTTCCGTCAGGAAAAAGATACAAAATTCTGAGATCACATCCCAACCAACTCAAGAACAGCTCTTGCCCACCCACCATTGGGAATCGCCTCCCATGATCTAACTGATCAGGTCCATTCAACATCCCAAAGCTTCGATCGGATTCTTTCTTAACTCCGATATTCCAGAGAATGCAACCTTAGTTTATAGAAGGGGCGATTCTCCCAAAAAACATTCTTAGTGCCTAATTCGCGTAAAAACTGGAGTAAATTCTGCTAGATTTTTCAGCAGGAGTTTCAGAATGGATCTCCCACACTCTGTGCGCTGCGGAATGTCCGAGCGTGAATCACGCTGAAAGCCAGGTGACGGGGCTTATTTCCGCTGGTGAGGCCGGCAGCACAGCGCTGAGTGGGCCACTGCGCGTGCGCCGATCTGTCAGCACCGAGACTGACGCATGCGCAGTGGCCCCCAGTGCAGGCATCCGGATTGCTGGAGCCCACAAAGGATTCCACTAGAGACTCCCGGGAGATGGGAGAATCGCCTCCACTATTTTTCCTCAAAACCTGGAACTGGGGTATCATTGTGGTGTATCTCGACCGCACCCCTTATTTAGAACCATAACAAAATTACAACGCAAAAGGAGGCCATTCAGCCTCTTCTCCAGGCCAATCTGAGGACGCCCTTTCTAATGCCACCTTCCTGCATCCATATACCATATCATAGAATCCCTGCACATAGAAGGAGGCCATTTGGCCCATCGAGCCCGCACCAACAACAATCCCACCGCCCTATCCTCATAACCACCCCCTGACACTAATGGGCAATTTAACATGGCCAATCCACCTAACCTTTTTTTATCCATTCATGGGACATGGGCGTCGCTGGCTGGGCCATCATTTATTGCCCATCCCTAGTTGCCCTTGTTCAGAGGGCAGTTGAGAGTCAACTACATTGCTGTGGCTCTGGAGTCACATGAAGGCCAGACCGGGTAAGGATGGCAAATTTCCTTCCTTAAAGGGACATTAGTGAACCAGATGGGTTTTTCCAACAATCAACAATGGTTTCATGGTCATCAGTAGACTCTTGATTCTAGATATTTTTTATTGAATTCAAATTCCACCAGCTACCGTGGTGGGATTCGAACCCGGGTCCCCAGAATATAAAGTGAATCTCTGGATTAATAGTCAGGTGATAATACCACCAAGCCACTGCCTCACTATCGACCTACACATCTTTGGAGTATGGGAGGAAACTGGAGCACCAGAAAAAACCCACACAGACACGGGGAGAATGTGCAAACTCCATACAGACAGTGGCCCGAGGCTGGAATCAAACCCAGGGCCCTGGCGCTGTAACGCAGTGGTGCTAATCACTGTGCCACCAATTGGCCAAGTTACCTTTTCAGAATGCCATGCCTAGAACTGTGCCCAATTATTCCAGCTTACATCACAATTTAGTAACTTGTTCTCCTGGACCCCAAAAACCAACTCCAGCCTACTTTCAGTGAATCCTAAATTGGGGGGGGAGGATTCTACAGGGGCAGAGTCACTGGACTGGTATTCCAGGAACCCCCGGTAATGTTCTGGGGATCTTGGTTTAATCCTACCACGATAGATGGCAAAGAATTACCACAAAACCTTTGCTGATCACCATAAAAACCCATCTGCTTCCTCTTGAGACAGGAATCTGCCATCCTTACCCAGTCTGGGTCCAGACCCTCAGCAACGTGGCTGGCTCTTTAACACCCTCTGGAAAGGTCTGACGAGCCAGGTCAAGGGGCAATTCGGGATGGGCAATGAACGCTGGCCAGCGACGCCCACAGTGAAAGAATGAAGAAAAAAAATGAAATTCTAATCCCAACACACTGCATCGATTCACCATGAATAGCGCAGTGGGAAATCCAATAATGTCTTAAGATATTGTTCATTCAAGAGGGCTAGAATACAAGAGCAGGGATGGACTTCTGAGGCTGTATAAGGCTCTGGTCATTTGCGAACAGTTTTGGGCCCCATATCTAAGAAAGGATGTGCTGGCTTTAGAGGGGGTCCAGAGAAGGTTCATGAGAATGATCCCAGGAATGTCGTATGAGGAACAGTTGAGGACTCTGGGTCTGTACTCAATGTAGTTTAGAAGGATGAGGGGGGATCTTATTGAAACTTACTTGCGAGACCCTGGATAGAGTGGACATTGAGAGGATGTTTCCACTAGTAGGAAAAACTAGAACCAGAGGGACACAACCTCAGGCTAAAGGGACGATCCTTTAAAACAGAGATGAGGAGGAATTTCTTCAGCCAGAGAGTGGGGAATGTGTGGAACTCTTTGCCACAGAGGAGCTGGGTCACTGAGTGTCTTTAAGACAGAAATTCTTGATTAATAAGGGGATTGGGGGTTAGGGGGAAAAGGCAGGAGAATGGGGATGAGAAAAATGTCAGCCATGATTGATATGCGGGGCAGAATTGATGGGCCGAGTGGCCCAATTCTTATGGTCTAATTGTCTTGGTGCTTGGGCCATGCCAGTCTGTGATTCCTCTCTATGTGTTACAGGAATTCAGTGTAGTAAAGGGTATAACGTCCGTGACTGCTGGATAAATGGTTTGGCTGCTAGGATCGGCCGAGCTAACCCTTCCATGACCCTGTGCAATTAGACCGAGGGCAGTTTCTAACGAGGCACTTCAGCAACGGGAATTAGAAAAGTATTGATTCCCCCCACCATCACCCCATGTACCCCCCACCCCCCCTTCCTGCAATCCATCACATTTGGAATTCAGAGCCACACTCCAACTCCGGAGGAACAGGCAACAAATGAACCAGTAAAACTGATGAAAGGGCCAATTGATTTTCCAAATATTAATTCCCAGAAATGGGAACCCAGGGAAAGACCGCTCTGCCCCTGCGGGGCGTCGGGTCTCAAGGAATAAAGGATGTTAGCGATAACGGGATGGCAGCAAGGTGGTTAACCCTGGCCTGTAATTACACTGCGGCACTAACTGCCTATTCTGTTCATTAGCCCACTCCACTCAGAGACCCCAGAGGGCGAATAGTCCTGAACAACCAGACAGAACATCACTGCAGCATCTCGGAGAAAAGGGTTACGAGGGGAAAGAAGTGCACACTCAAAATGGAGGATTTTCTTACCCTGTCCCCCAACACCTCCCCACCACTCTCCCCCCAACCCCCTTCCCCGCCTCCCTCCCCCCACTCCCCCTGTCCCCTCCCCCTCCCCCCACCTTCCTCCCCCTACTCCCCCTCCCCTCCCCCTCCCTCTCCCCCACCTCCCATTCCCCCCTCCCCTCCCCCTCCCCCCACTCCCCTCTCCCCTCCCCCTCCCCCCACCTCCTTCCCCCCACTCCCCCTCCCCCCACTCCCCCTCTCCCCTCCCCCCACTCCCCCTCTCCCCTCCCCCCACTCCCCCTCTCCCCTCCCCCTACTCCCCCCTCCCCTCCCCTCCCCCCTCCCCTCCCCCTCCCCCCACCTCCCTCCCCCCATTCCCCCTCTCCCCCTCCCCCTCCCCCCACTCCCCCCTCCCCTCCCCCACCTCCCTCCCCCCACTCCCCCTCTCCCCACCTCCCTCCCCCCACCTACTCCCTCTCCCCACATCCCTCTCCCCTCCTTGCCCCTCTCCCCACCTCCCTCTCCCCACTCCCCTCCCCCTCTCTCCACCTCCCTCCCGTCCCCCACTCCCCCTCCCCCCCCCACCTCCCTCAACAAGCTTGTCTAAGGCAACTGCTTCCTCAGTGGCAGGGTGGCACAGTGGTTAGCATTGCTGCCTTACAGAGCCAGGGACCCCGGGTGGATTGACCATACTAAAATTGGCCCTAGTATCAGGGGGATTGGCAGGGTAAATATGTGGGGTTATGGGAATATAGCCTGGATAGTATTGTGGTCAGCGCAGACTGGATGGGCTGAATGGCCTCCTTCTGCACTGTAGGGATTCTATGACCCTATGAACAGGTTAGCCTAAGCCATGAGGAGTAGCAGGCTATCAGGACACGAGGGGGACATCACACCCTGGGCCTCATCCTGAGGTTACAGACGTCCATTTCCCATCAAGCCTTTCAGCAGATCCGGACATTTCATCGAGGCAGGGACGATGGTGCAGAATGTTGGGAGCAAAGAACCCCAACGGAGCCCATTGCCGTGCCCTCCCCCCTCCTCCCGGTGAGGGTGACACCTTTTATTCAAACAGCAACTGGGGTATTTTCACTCCAACGTCTCACCACGTTGGGTGAAGTATCTCGACAGCACCCTGCAGTTACAGCAACATCAGCTCCTGTTCCAATCAACTGCTTCCCATTTCTTTAAAAAGGAATCATCAACATCAATATTGTAGCAGAAAAACAGGCCATTCGGGCCATCTGCTCCATACTGTTCCACACGAGCTCCCTCCCATCCAACCTCGTTTCACTCTATCCCCAAATTCATCAATCCTCTCTCCCTCACGTGTTTACCCAGCTCCCCCCTTAAATGTAACAAACTTTTTCAACCCAGTGAGTCCCACATTCTCCCCACTCCCCGTGGGAGCGAGTCCCACATTCTCCCCACTCCCCGTGGGAGCGAGTCCCACATTCTCCCCACTCCCCGTGGGAGCGAGTCCCACATTCTCCCCACTCCCCGTGGGAGAGAGTCCCACATTCTCCCCACTCCCCGTGGGAGAGAGTCCCACATTCTCCCCCACTCCCCGTGGGAGCGAGTCCCACATTCTCCCCACTCCCCGTGGGAGAGAGTCCCACATTCTCCCCACTCCCCCGTGGGAGTGAGTCCCACATTCTCCCCACTCCCCGTGGGAGCGAGTCCCACATTCTCCCCACTCCCCCGTGGGAGCGAGTCCCACGTTCTCCCCACTCCCCGTGGGAGCGAGTCCCACATTCTCCCCACTCCCTGTGGGAGTGAGTCCCACATTCTCCCCACTCCCCCGTGGGAGTGAGTCCCACATTCTCCCCACTCCCCGTGGGAGCGAGTCCCACATTCTCCCCACTCCCCGTGGGAGCGAGTCCCACATTCTCCCCACTCCCCGTGGGAGCGAGTCCCACATTCTCCCCCACTCCCTGTGGGAGCGAGTCCCACATTCTCCCCATTCCCTGTGGGAGCGAGTCCCACATTCTCCCCATTCCCTGTGGGAGCGAGTCCCACATTCTCCCCACTCCCCGTGGGAGCGAGTCCCACATTCTCCCCACTCCCCGTGGGAGAGAGTCCCACATTCCCTGTGGGAGCAAATTACATATTCTCCCCATTCCCTGTGCAGGTTAGGTGGATTGACCCTGGTAAATGCATGGGATTATGGTGATAGGATAAGGAGAGGTTGGGGGGTGGGGGGTAGTTGGGTAAGATGCTCCGTCGGAGAGCCAGTGCAGACCTGATGGGCCGAATGACCTCTTGCTGCATTGTGGTTCCAGGCCAACATTCCTCCCCAAACCAACACGAAGAAAAGCAGATTAAACAATTATTGATTCTATTCACACTTGATTTTTTTTTGACTAAGTTAGAATTGAAGATCATAGAATACAGTGCGGGAAGAGGCCCTTCGGCCCATCGAGACTGCACTGACCACAATCCCACCCAGGCCCTACCCCCATATCCCACCCTCTAATCCCAGCATCTCAGGACACTAAGGGGCAATTTTAGCCTGGCCAATCAACCTAACCCGCAGATCTTTGGACTGTGGGAGGAAACCGGAGTACCCGGAGAGGAAACCCACGCAGACACGAGGAGAATGTGCAAACTCCACACAGACAGTGACCCGAGCCGGGAATCGAACCTGGGACCCTGGAGCTGTGAAGCAGCAGTGCTAACCCACTGTGCTATGGTGCCGCCCGAAGTTTTAGGAAGTTTAGGAAAGTTATTGTAGGAAGTTTTAGGATTTACCTGTACACAAGAGTGTCATCCGTGGAGCTGTTGTATTGAATTTGATACATGCGGATCCCGGGAATGGGGCGTTGGGAAGGCCAGCGGATGAGTGCCGATGTCGTGCTGAGTTCGGTGGCCACCACTTTCTTATCCTGTAAGCTCTTGGTGTCAGTGTTGTTGGAGGGTGATCCGGATTTGGTGGAGGTGGTGATATCCGAGGAGCCAGGGGCCGGCTCCTTCACGTGGCTGGTTAAGTTGACGAGGTGAGGGAGGGGGATGATCCCAATGGTGATGTTGTTCGCCGACTCTCCGGCTGCGTTGGAGGCGATGCAGGTGAACGCGCCGCTGTCCTTGAGGGTGGTGATCAGGATTTCCAAGGTGCCGTTGTCATGCAGCGTGGTCCGGGACGTGTTGGAAACCAACTTCCCCTCTGGCGAGCTCCAGAGAATTGAGGGGTCTGGATCCCCCACCGCTTTACACTTCAAGGTCACACTTTGTCCTTCCATGACAAACGCCTTGGTTGAATGAAGCCGTGTTATCAGAGGAGGTTCACAGACAAACTCGTCCTCGGAGATTGACCAGAAATATTTTCCCATCAAATGAGGCGGAGACGCGCACGTCTCCAAGTCATCCTCCCTCGTCAGGCGTCGTAACCAAAGCAACTCACAGTTGCAGTGCAGAGGATTTCCACCAAAACTCAGCACCAACGAGAAATACTGGGCGCCTTTGGCATTGACCAATAGTTGAGTCCTTAAGAAAAGTGGATCCGGTGGAAGTTTATGCAGTCTGTTAGACGTCATATCCAACCTGGCCAACTTGTGAAGAACCGAGAAGGTCCCCTCTTCGATGTGGTCAATTAGATTGTGATCCAAGGCCAGAGTGTTCAAGTTGACCATTTTGGCAATGGCCTCCCAAGGAAATTGCTCCAGGTTATTGTAGGACATGTCCAGGTCTTCCAGGCAGGTGATAAAGTCATTGAAGGATCCTTCCGCAACGTGGCTGAGCTGATTGTTGTTCAGGATTAAGTGCCGCAGGTTCACCAGACCTTTCAGGTGGTCGTTTACGAGTTTGGTCAGCCTGTTACTGTCCAGGTGTAAAGCCCGCAGCCCACGCAGGTCACCAAAGGTCAGCGGCATGATCTGGCTGATGGTGTTCCGAGACAAGGTGAGGTGGACCAGGCTGGTCATGTTGGCAAAGTCCTTCCTCTTGACGGTGGTGATGAAGTTATCGGTCAGGCGAAGCTCCACGGTCTTCCTGTTGATGAAGGGAGGCACGAAGAGAAGGCCGGTTTTGGCACAGAGGATGGCGAGGGAGGGGGACAGGTTCTGGCAGATGCAGCGGTTGGGGCAAATCTGGGCCTTGACGGCCAGGCTGAGCAGGAGCAGAGAGAAGAGGAACCTCTCCATCGTCGGTCAGGCTGGAGGGGGGAAAACAAGAACGTTACAAACCGTTGACAGAATTAAATTGGTTTTACAGAGAGTGTCCAACACCAGGTAATATTTCTGATTGCTCATCTAGATGACTCCCCAGGTTGACTCACAATTGGGCTATTTGAGGATATATCAAGCATTCTGATCACGAATATCTTTCTCTTCCAGAATACACTACCCTCCCTCATCAATTCCTGCTGCATTTTCTGCGTTGGACAAGGAAGGTAGTACAGATTTAAATTGTTCTCCTGACATTTCTGCTTAGTAAGAATAAGAAAAACAAACTTAATCACCACCCCAATGATCGCAGCTACACCTGCTCCATCTGCCGTGAAGGTACCGGCTCATCGCGCAGGCATCGTTCCATTAATGTTCACTCCTCACAAAGTGTTCGCTCAAGGGATGGACAGCAACTTCACAGAACCGCATAGTTCTTCAGGCGAGTTATAAGGAGAGGCTGGATAGACTGGGACTTTTTCCTCTGGAGCGTAGGAGGCTGAGGGGTGATCTTATAGAGGTCTATAAAATAATGAGGGGCACAGATCAGCAAGATAGTCAATATCTTTTCCCAAAGGTAGGGGAGTCTAAAACTAGAGGGCATAGGTTTAAGGTGAGAGGGGAGAGATACAAAAGTGTCCAGAGGGGCAATTTTTTCACACAGAGGGTGGTGAGTGTCTGGAACGAGCTGCCAGAGGCAGTAGTAGAGGCGGGTACAATTTTGTCTTTTGAAAAGCATTTAGACAGTTACATGAGTGAGATTAGTATAGAGGGATATGGGCCAAATGTGGGCAATTAGGACTAGCTTAGGTGTTGTTAAACAGAAGGGCAGCATTGACAAGTAGGGCTGAAGGGCCTGTTTCAATGCTGTAAATCTCTATGATGCTATGCAGAAGGAGGCCATTTGGCCCATCCTGTCTGCCCCTGCTTTACAACAAACATCACCACTTAGGCTGAAATTTTCCACCCTTCCCACCGGCGGGATCGTCTGGTCCCCTCTTCCCCCACCCCTCGTGCTGTGTCCCACAGCGGCAGAGGGTGCCAGCTATGGACAAAGCTGTTGGTATCAGCGGGAGTGGGAGATTCTGAAGCCAGCCAACGTGGGCTACCTCTGCCGTTCCACAACAGACCATGGGGAGGCGGGGAAGAGAGGAGGCCACACAAAACCCTACCCTTCGTATCATTCCTCTGCGTTAACTTTAGTGGGGGGAGGAAGTGGAAATCATAGAATTGAAACATAGAATCCCCACAGTACAGAAGGAGGCCATTCGGCCCACTGAGTCTGTACTAATCACCTCCCACCCAGGCTCTATTCCTGTAACCCACACGTTTACCCTGCTAATACCCCTGACACGAGGATTAATTTAGCGTGGCCCATCAACCGAGCCCACACATCTTTGGACTGGTCGAGGACTTCAGGTTTCCAGTTGTCCAGATCACCAACAAACCGTCCTGGTCCCCCCGATGCAGACCTCAAAGTTAAGAAAGCCCAACAACACCTCTACTTTCTCAGAAGACTGAGGAAATTCAGCTACAACTTTAACCAGTGTACAATAGAAAGGATTCTTTCTGGTTGTATCACAGCTTGGTCTGGGCTCCTGCTCTGCCCAAGACCGCAAGGAACTACAGAAGGTTGTGAATGTAACCCAGTCCATCACACAAACCAGCCTCCCATCCATTGACTCTGTCTACACTTCCCGCTGCCTCGGGGAAAAGCAGCCAGTATAATTAAGGACCCCACGCACCCCGGACATTCTCTCTTCCACCTTCTTCTGGCGGGAAAAAGATACAAAATTCTGAGGTCACGTACCAACCGACTCAAGAACAGCTTCTTCCCTGCTGCTGTCAGACTTTTGAATGGACCTACCTCGCAGTAAGTTGACCTTTCTCTACACTCTAGCTATGACCGTAACACTACATTCCGCACTCTCTCCTTTCCTTCTCCCCTGTGTACTCTATGAACAGTATAGGGAGCAAGAAGCAATACTTTTCACTGTATGTTAATACATGTGACAACAATAAATCAAATCCTGTCCTCCCATATGTACATGCCCAGTTTCCTGCTGGAGATACCACTTTCAGGAGGAGAGAACCTGATTATTTTTGCTGCCTCTTCGAAGCAAAAGCGGCAAGAGCACCGTGTGTGGTGTCAGACACGGCAGTGATGACGGGGTGGGTGAGTAAGATGCCAACATTCGCTATCTGGGTTGGCATGTAAGAACACCACAGAGGCTGAGGAGAAAAGGTGTGGGGGGAGTGGGGGAGGGAACGGAGGCTGGGTGGAGGAAATAAAGATGTATATCTCACCCTGACAGCGAGATTAGGAAGTTTAGTTAACACACTGCACAGAACCAGTGAATCAGAGGCGATGGCCTTGGAGCTTGCTGCTATTTCTCACACCCTGTTATTCCTGTCAAAGCAAAGCAATAACCTTGCTGGAGAGACACGTGTGGAGCAAGAGCAGAAACAGACCTTCAACTCATTCTTTTTCTCACCTTCAGATTTCAAACAGGAGACTCGAACAAGTTATCTTCCCTCAAGATCGTCTCATCCTTATGCCACAGTTAAAATGGGAAACTTATTAAACCGGTATTCGTGAAGCTACTCAACTTAAGGCTTGATGGGCCTAGTGCCAACTCCTAGCCCTCTGCTCCTTGCTCTGTGTTCAGTATTACCTTCAGACTGTTTGCTTCCAGCAAATCATAATGTCATTCCTACTTAAGATGTGGTGTTGCCAGTTTGGATTGGGGTGGGCACAGTAAGAAGTCTCACTACACCAGGTTAAAATGCTCTGCCAAGCAAGGTGGTGGAGGCAGGCACGCTGGAGTTGTTTAAGAGTAACTTAGACAGGCACATGAGTGGGCTGGAGATGGAGGGATATAGGAGATTGTTTTAAATAAGGCTCATTAGCATTGGGACGTCCCTGGTAATGTATAAGGATGTGGAGTGATACTAACTTTTTTCTCTTTTAATCCACAGGTTTTAAGTCGGTCCGCCTTGTTGCCCAACGAGGGGCATACACGCGATGGGTCGTATTAGGGCTGCTCTTGGATGTTCAAGAATAGCCTAGTGCTTCATGTCATTAGTGTGCGCTTAAACTGGACCAGATACTGGGCAACACGACAGCTCAGTGACTATCACTGTTTGCTGTGCAGACACATGGATTTGGGCCGGTGTGTGCGGGAGTTTGCGCATTCTCCCCGTGCTTGCGTGGGTTTTCTCCGGGTGCTCCGGTTTCTTCCCACACCCCAAAGATGTGCTATTAGGCTGATTGGTGTAATAAATTGTCCCTAAATTAGTTTCCCTCAATGTGGAATGCCATAAGCAGAGATCAGGGTCATGGGTGGAGGGGGGACTGGTAATGTTAAAATGGCGGCGCGGGCTCGTTGGGCCGAAGGGCCTGTTTCCCGGGCTGTTTTTGTTTTTTGTTCTTTGTAAAGTGAAAACAGGTTATTTGATAGCATGAGTTTTTGGAGCATCGCTCCTTCACTCATCAGACGACCCCAGTCACTGCCCCCAGTTACAGTTCCCAGTCACTGCCCCCGGACACTGCTCCCGGACACCACTCCCGGACACCGCTCCCAGACACCGCTCCCGGACACCGCTCCCGGACACCACTCCTGGACACCGCTCCCGGACACCACTCCTGGACACCGCTCCCGGACACCGCTCCTGGACACTGCCCCTGGTCACTGCCCCCGGTCACGGGTGTCTGGACACTGGTCACTGTCTGAGGCCAGGTCTGACTGTTTGAAATCCTTTGTGTTCCTTTTGGTCTGAAATGAGCCCCACACTGTTGGAATGTAACTAATGAAAACACTAGTTCTGTTGTAGTGTGACCAATGGTAACACACTGTAAGGGTCAGCTGACTCAGTATAGATAAGAAGCTGTTGGGTTTTGTAGGAGCTTAGAGTGGCCCAGAGTGAAGCCTCAAGTGTTGGAGTAATGAAGTTTCTTTATTAAACCTTTCCCTTTGATGTATAATTTGGAGTAAGTCTTGTTTTACTTTATTGCCTACAACTGGAAGTTCCTTCCAGTGGGCCAACACACCACAAACCCTTACCACAACTCAGACAACGATGGCACAGTGACAAGACCACAAGAAACTACAAAAGGTTAGTGAATGTAGCCCAGTCCATCACGCAAACCAGCCTCCCATCCATTGACTCTGTCTACACTCCCTGCTGCCTCGGCAAAGCAGCCAGCATAATTAAGGACCCCACGCACCCCGGACATTCTCTCTTCCATCTTCTTCCTTCGGGAAAAAGATACAAAAGTCTGAGGTCCCGTACCAACCGACTCAAGAACAGCTTCTTCCCTACTGCTGTCAGACTGTTGAATGGACCTACCTCGCATTAAGTTGATCTTTCTCTACACCCTAGCTATGACTATAACACTACATTCTGCACTGTCCCCTTTCCTTCTCTATGAACGGTATGCTTTGTCTATATAGCACACAAGAAACAATACTTTTCACTGTACGTTAATACATGTGACAATAATAAATCAAATCACATCAGTGGTTAGCGCTGCTGCCTCACAGCACTGGGTTTGATTCCAGCCTCAGGTCATTGTCTGTGGGGTGTCTGCATGTTCTCCATGTGTCTTATAGAGACTTACAAGATAATGAAGGGGATAGATAGGGTAGAGGTAGAGAGACTCTTCCCGTTTAGAAAGGATAGCGGAACTAGAGGGCACAGCCTCAAGATAAGGGGGATGCAGTTTAGAACGGAGTTGAGGAGGAACTTCTTCACTCAAAGGGTGGTGAATCTCTGGAATTCTCTGCCCGTTGAAGTGGTGGAGGCTGCCTCGCTAAATATATTTAAGTCACGGGTAGATAGGTTTCTGATAGGCAAGGGGATTAAGGGTTATGGGGAGAGGGCGGGAAAGTGGAACTGATCCACTTCAGATCAGCCATGATCTTATTGAATGGCAGGGCAGGCTCGAAGGGCTAGATGGCCGACTCCTGCTCCTATTTCTTATGTTCTTATGTCTGCGTGGGTTTCCTCCAGGTACTCCCGTTTCCTCCCACTGTGCGAAAAACGTGCTGGTTAGGTACATTGGCCGTGTTAAATTCTCCCTCAGTTTACCCGAACAGTGCCCAGGTTCAGTTCCTGCGTCGAGTCACTGCCTGTGCACGATCATAGAATCCCGACGGAGCAGGAAGAGACCATTCGGCCCATTTATTCTGCACCGACCACAATCCCACCCAGCCCCTATTCCCGTCACCCCACATATTTGCCCTGCTAATCCCCCTGACACCAGGTGGATAGCCAATCCACCTAGCCTGCGCATCTTTGGCGTGTGGGAGGAAATCGGAGCACCCGGAAGAAACACACGCAGATGCTAAGTTCTCCCTCAGTGCACCCGAACAGGCACTGGAGTGTGGCAACATGAGGATTTTCACAGTAACTTCATTGCAGTGTTAATGTAAGCCCACTTGTGACACTAATAAATAATTAAGTTATGTGTATGAAGGATCCAGAAATGGAGGTTTTGAGCAGTTGTGACATTGGATGTTATCTATCACTGTGCGTCCACTGAGATGAGACATTTACGACAGCACGCGGGGTATTAAAGAAAGATGTTTGTTCTAATAAAGAGGGAGTTTCTGTGCAAATGCCTCTTAAACTGTGAGCCGTATTGAGACGGTTCTGTTTAAAAAGGCGGCCTTGCTTGATAATTCTCCTGTAAGAAAATAATCTTGCTACTGGGAACATTCAAAAGGAAATAATATCATCGGCCGGGCCTTCTTACATTCCTTGTGGATGTGAAGGGGGAATCTCTGTGTTTAGATAAGCACATTCAGATCTGACAGACTTCACCTCCATGCCTCTCCGGAGACCCAAAGAATATTTCCGAAGATGGGGGGTTAAACCCCAGTGTAGGGTGGCCTTTTGAGTTGCGTGCTCTCAGCTATTTGCTGTCTGGCCTGTAGCCAGAGCAATTGCTACCCACAGGCATTTTGTGAGGCATGAATTCAGGGGACCTGAGGCATCGATTGTGTTCCATTTTCTCTCAAGTCAAGGCCCTTATTGCAGGAGATGAAGATTGCTTCTACACCTCTGGGGACACAACCTGCACATTACTCCGGCAAATGAAATTACAGCCCCGACTGAGGATCTTTCCACAGCTTCAGGTCGAAGATGTTATTTAGAATCATCATAGAACCAGACAGTGCAGAAAGAGACCCTTCGGCCCATCGAGTCTGCACCAAACACAATCTCACCAAGGCCCTACCCCCATATCCCTACATATTTACATACATACATTGAAAGGATAACATTTCAGTTGGAGTACAAAGCTTGATGCTTCCGTCTTGTTTTGCACTGGGGCTTTACTCTGAAGATTTGAGCGTGGGCTGCAGTCACGTGGCTCTCGCTGGTGGTTTGGCTTGGAACTCTTGGCTTGATCCCTGCTTGACCCCTGATCTCAGCCATAATTGGACCCAGTGCCAGGGGATCAGGTGAGGATGGTAGTGCGGGCATTAAGGGAAGGCAAGACCAGACTCAGCTTTGACGTCCTCCCTTGGCCAATGCACACGGTCTCAGATCACCAATGAACACCAGTGCCCCAAAACAGGTAGAGCAGGGAACTCAAACAAATGCCCCTGCCATGAAAGAGCGCTTCAGGAGAAATTGGAGGTGAAAATGTCAGGCAGACGGCAGTTGAGGTGAATTAGGAAGCGGGGAACGGTGCTGCTTTGGTGATCATCACCAAACTGTATCCATGGTTTCAACTCGGTCATTTTGCCGGGAAGGTGGCACAGTGGTTAGCACTGCTGCCTGACAGGGACCCGGGTTCAATTCCAGCCTCGGGTGACTGTCTGTGTATAAGAACATAAGAAATAGGAGCAGGAGTCGGCCATCTAGCCCTTCGAGCCTGCCCCGCCATTCAATAAGATCATGGCTGATCTGAAGTGGATCAGTTCCACTTTCCCGCCCTCTCCCCATAACCCTTAATTCCCCTGTCTATCAGAAACCTATCTACCCGTGACTTAAATATATTCAGCGAGGTAGCCTCCACCACTTCAACGGGCAGAGAATTCCAGAGATTCACCACCCTTTGAGTGAAGAAGTTCCTCCTCAACTCCGATCTAAACTGCCCCCCGCCCCCTTATTTTGAGGCTGTGCCCCCTAGTCCTGTGTGGAGTCTTCATGTTCTCCCCGTGTCTTCATGGGTTTTCTTTTTGAAGGGGGGGGGTGCGGGGAGGCCTGGGTAAGATGCTTCAGATACCAAGACAGTGCGGAAACCAATCTGACAACCAAGGGGTTTGAACTCTGCTCACTCTCCGGGGGAAAAAAAACCTTGGACTGATCAGAACAGAGAAATCTCTGTCACCAAGTAAAGTTAACAGATGAGAAACAGAACCAGGTATCTCCAGGACAAGATGAAAATGCTCTCCATCTGCCCTTCCAACAGTGACTGAGAATCACAGAATCCTTACAGTGCAGAAGGAGGCCATTCTGCCCATCCCACCTAGGCTTTATCCCAGTAAGCCTACACATTTAACCTGCTAAACCCCCTGACACTAAGGGGCAGTTTAGCATGGCCAATTCCCCCTAATCAGCACATCTTTGGGCACTAAAGGTCAATTTAGTATGGCTAATCTCCCTAACCTACACATCTTTGGACACTAAGGGGCAATTTAGCATGGCCAATCCACCCTAACCTGCACAACTTTGGACGGCGTGAGGAAACTGGAGCACCCGGAGGAAACCCACGCAGACACAGGGAGAACATGCAGACTCCACACAGACAGTGACCTGAGGCTGGAATTGTACCTGGGTCCCTGGTATTGTGAGGCAGCAGTGATAACAATTGTGCCACCGTACAGCCCACATTCATAGCTTTAAACAGCGATCAGATCTGCAAATCAAAATTTGGTTTTAAATCACTCCTCAGACTAAAGCAGCCCAGAGTGCAAGTAACTGGCATTCCCATTCAACATCCATCCATCGAAATGATGAGCAAATCCATCATCAGTTGGGGAATAAAAATCCCTTTCCACAGCGTGATTAAATAATCCATCAATCAGCGTAAACACAGGAACCTGATTCATTTTCTGATCACTGCCACTATCGCACTGAAGATCTGTTTCTCCCTCTGATAGAAAATTCATCGCAGCCTGTTCCTGTCCCAACCCTCAGCTCCAACAAAGAACATGTCAGAGAGTTATAGGCCCCAACTCTACCACCTCGCCCGCCATGGGGTCGGTGTGGGCAAGGGTCCGACAACAGAAATCTCCCTTCACCTGGGGCAGGAATTTCCAATCTCGCCTGAGCGAGGTTGTAAAATCCCACCCATTGATTCAGAGGTTTACAGCACAGAAACAGGCCCGCTTGTCCGTGCTGCCCATGTTTTACCACCAAGCTAGTCCCAATTGCCCGCATTTGGCCCATACCCCTCTATTCCCATCTTACACATGTAACTGTTTAAATGCTTTTTAAAAGACAAAATTGTACCCGCCTCTACTACTGCCTCTGGCAGCTTGTTCCAGACACTCACCACCCTCTGTATGAAAAAATTGCCCCTCTGGACACTTTTGTATCTCTCTCCTCTCACCTTAAACCTGTGCCCTCTAGTTTTAGACTCCCCTGCCTTTGGGAAAAGATACTGACTATCTCGCTGATCTGTGCCCCTCATTATATTATAGGCCTCTAGAAGATCACCCCTCAGCCTCCTACACTCCAGGGAAAAAAGTCCCAGTCTATCCAGCCTCTCCTTATGACTCAAACTATCAAGTCCCAGTAGCATCCTAGTATATCTCTTCTGTACTTTTTCTAGTTTAATAAAATCCTTTCTGTAATAGGGTGACCAGTGTTCCAAGTGTGGCCTTACTAATATCCTTTACAACGTCAACAAGGTGTCCCAACTCCTGTATTCAATGTTCTGACCAATGAAACCAAGCATGCTGAATGCCTTCTTCCCCACTCTGTCCACCTGTGACTCCACTTTAAGGAGCTATGAACCTGTACTCTTAGATATATATCTCTCCCCAACACCCTACCATTAACTGAGCAAATCTTAACCTGGTTCTATCTACCAAAATGCATCACCTCGCATTTATTTACATTAAACGCCATCTGCCATTCATTGGCCCACTGGCACAATTGATTAATATCCCGTTGCATGTGTCAAGATCCAAGCCATTTACCCAGGGTGCAGAAGAATTCCAGTGAGAAGGATATTGTGGTCACTCAACCCTAGATTCAATCTCAGTGCACCAACAATGAAAATGAGTAAAGCACCCTTGAGATGCCTCAAAGTGCATTGCAAAATGGTTTTGGAAGCCAAAGATGGAGAAATCTAGCATGATGGGAGACTGGAATGTGCTGCCTGGGGGGGGAGGGGGGGCGGGGGGGGGCGGCGGTGAAGGCGGGGGGGTGGTGGTGGTGGTGGTGGTGAAGGCGGGATGCTTCACATCTTTTAAAAAGTATCTGGATGAACACTTGGCATGTCATAAAATTCAGGGCTATGGGCCAAGCGCTGGTAGATGGAATTAGATGGGATTTTGGTGTTTCTCATGGGTTAGTGCAGGCTCAGTGGGCCGAAGGGCCTCTTCTGCACTGTGTGGTTCTATGACTTGATCTGATTGAAGGCTTTAATGAGGGTCTTAAAGGTAAACAGAGAGTTGGAGAAGGTTAAAGAGAATTATTGAGTGTAAGACTTAGTACGGTCAACATATCATTCCAGCAAGGCGCTCTTGCATTGTTTCTCCATCTTCCAGTCCAGAGTAAGTGTTACAAACTGAAGGATTCGAAGATTAATGACAGAGTCAGGAGGCCCAAGACCCCCCCAGGCTGATAGACAGCAATTCCACTGGAGAATTCCCCTCCATTGACCACGATTGGAGTGTGTGATGATTCAGCGAGTTGTACAGAGTTTCGATCATGACTGCTCAGCCAGTTGCCTCTCTCAGACCCTCGTCAACTCTCGCTGGGGTTGAGTTCCACGCAAGTCCCTGCGATAACTCACACAAACGGCCACCCTTCACATCGGAGTTGGACAGTGTATGTTGATGGGCAATTCAACCATGATGTGAATCACAGATGGCTCTCTGCAGTTTGATCTTATCTGTGACACCCTCCCTTGAATTTGGCCCCATGACCCCACAGAATGTTCTGGACGTTTGCTGCGAAGGGATTCTTTCTGATATTTGGTCTAAATTTATTTTCTGTTAGTTTGTGTTTATTGTAGAAAACACCCTGTCTTATTGTGAAATGATTTTCAAGAGCGAGATTATCCAAACTACAAGCTGCCTCTGCTCAACGACTTTTAATGCCAGGGGTCAAATTTCTCCCCATGGCGACTGGGATTCCAGGCCCTGTTCTGTGCCCTGGGCCAGCAACTCAATTTGTGAATGAACACGGACATTAACTCATTAATTGCATTAATTGCACCTAGGGCAGTGCGGTGGCACAGTGGGTTAGCCCTGCTGCCTCACAGCACCAGGGACCCACGTTCGATTCCTGGTTTGGGTCACTGTCAGTGTGGAGTTTGCACATTCTCCCCATGTCTGCGTGGGTTTCCTCCTCCGGGCACTCCGGTTTCCGCCCACATTGCAAAGATGTGCGGATTTGCCTTGATTTATACTTGTATTAGGATACAGTGAAAGGTATTGTTTCTTGCGCAGTATTCAGAGAAAGCGTCCCCTTGCTACAGAAGGAAAGGAGAGAGTGCAGAACGTAGTGTTACAGTCATAGCTAGGATGCAGAGAAAGATCAACTTAATGCGAGGTAGGTCCATTCAAAAGTCTGACAGCAGCAGGGAAGAAGCTGTTCTTGAGGCAGTTGGCACATGTCCTCAGGCTTTTGAATCTTTTTCCCAATAGAGAAAGGTGGAAGAGAGAATATCCGGACTGTGTGGGGTCCTTAATTATGCTGGCTGCTTTTCCGAGGCAGCAAAAAGTGTCGATAGAGTCAATGGATGGAATTGGCCCCGCTAAATTGCCCCTGAGTGTCAGGGGGACTAGCTAGGGCATATGCTTGGGGTTATGGAGATGGGGCCTGGGTGGGATTGTGATTGGTGCTGACTCGATGGGCTGAATGGCCTCCTTCTGTACTGTAGGGATTCTATCCTCTTCTATGAGTTCTCTGCATTTTGGGCAATTGTCTTCATCAACAAGTTCTCTCATGCCAGGTTCAAACAGGGCAAAATTATCATGAGAGTCTCTGTGCTCTAACCCAGGATGGAAGGTTATCTCCAACAACACAGGGGACACCATTTCTCACCACAGCCACTTGCAGCCTCCATTGACTGAGATCATAGAATCATAGAATTCCTACAGTGCCGAAGGAGGCCATTCGGCCCATCAAGCCTGCACTGAGCACAATCACACTCAGACCGTATCCCCGTAAGCCCTCATATTTACCCTGTTAATCTCCCTGACACTAAGGGGCAATTTAGCACAGCCAATCCACTAAACCACCACATCTTTGGAATGTGGGAGGAAACCAGAGCACCCAGAGGAAACCCACACAGACACAGTGAGAACGTGCAAACTCCACACAGTGACCAAAATTGAACCTGGGTTCCTGGCACTGTGAGGCAGCAGTGCTAACCACTGTGCCACTGTGCCAACCCGGTGAGATTACAAAATTGCCACATCACCAAAACCATAAAAAAGTAGCATGGGGAGATACCGATGGTGTCGGCCTCACCTGTATAAGGAGCAGGTCATTGGCTATGGGGTGAGCGGCCAGTGCATGTTGTGACGATACTGTGCCTTTAATAAATGTACCTGAGTCATGTCCTGCTGTTCTTGGTATTGCCCTAGAACTGTACAAAATAGGACTTGATTGGGATGATTGACAGGTATGGTTATATGACTGGGTACAGCTGGGATTACATGGGGAACTCAAGCTCAATCTGCTTTTTACGAGAAGAGGAATTGTCTCCCTCAAGATTGGACAATGGAAGCTGCCAGATACTAGCAGGGAAATTTTCCCATTCCACTCACCATGGGAATTGTAGCAGTTTGTTGACCTTGGGCAGGCTTTTCCAGTTTCGGGGCAAGTACGAAGGAGAATCCCACCCTCAGGTTAACTTCGCTGAAACTTTGTTCTTGTAAGGATATTGCTTTGCCGTTTTGAGGATAT
This sequence comes from Carcharhinus amblyrhynchos, assembly GCF_965287045.1. Classification (NCBI taxonomy): domain Eukaryota; kingdom Metazoa; phylum Chordata; class Chondrichthyes; order Carcharhiniformes; family Carcharhinidae; genus Carcharhinus; species Carcharhinus amblyrhynchos. Next base: position 1,787,120 of record NW_027649778.1, read on the forward strand.
ATCCTTCTCTGAAAACTATTCGATCTTTAACCAGAAGTATTAAAAAGCTAGAAATATTGGTTCTACAGAACGGATTTATATCAATGACAGGGAATATTGCTGAATTGGAACAACAGAAATAGCTAGTTGTTAAGAATTATATTTTGTCATGTTTAAACATTTTGATTGGTAAAAGTAATGCTAATTTTTTTTTGTTAAAATCCAACTGAATTCCTAAATAAACTTTGTTTGGTAAAAGCTCCCTAGTGGGTCACTGGAATCATACTTGGAGTGAACACCTTACACTCACCCTAATGCTAAAATCAAAATCTAAAAGTTGGGTCTATATTAACTTCATAAAACACTTTGGAATTTCTGATCTGGGCCCTTAACATAAAAACACAAATGGACTTGGGAATCATTGTTCAAGATTCTCTTAAGGTTAACGTGCAGGTTCAGTCGGCAGTTAGGAAGGCAAATACAATGTTAGCATTCATGTTGAGAGGGCTAGAATACAAGAGCAGGGATGGACTTCTGAGGCTGGATAAGGCTCTGGTCAGACCCCATTTGGAGCAGTTTTGGGCCCTGTATCTAAGGAAGGATGTGCCGGCCTTGGAAAGGGTCCAGAGGAGGTTCACAAGAATGATCCCTGGAATGAAGAGCTTGTCGTATGAGGAACGGGTTGAGGACTCTGGGTCTGTACTCGTTGGAGTTTAGAAGGATGAGGGGGGGGATCTTATTGAAACTTACAGGACACTGCGAGGCCTGGATAGAGTGGACATGGAGAGGACGTTTCCACTAGTGGGAAAAACTAGAACCAGAGGGCACAACCTCAGGCTAAAGGGGCGATCCTTTAAAACAGAGATGAGGAGGAATTTCTTCAGCCAGAGAGTGGGGAATCTGTGGAACTCTTTGCCGCAGAAGACTGTGAGGCCGGGTCACTGAGTGTCTTTAAGACAGAGATAGATAGGTTCTTGATTAATAAGGGGATCAGGGGTTATGGGGAAAAGGCAGAAGAATGGGGATGAGAAAAATATCAGCCACAATGGGCCGAGTGGCCTCATTCTGCTCCTATATCTTATGACCTTAACAATGACCATTGGGCAATTTGGTCCAGAACTTTCCCTGCACTGCTAAACAAACAAAGATCTAGAAATTTCTAATTCCAGAGGGAAAGTCTCACCAGTAAGTGGAATCCATTATTTTTTTTTCTCTGGCCAATTTGAACGTCATAAGGAAATGAGATGGAAGGTGGCAGATTGTCAGCTGTGCCTTAAGCTGTGGAGGTTAGAACAGTCAGCTATGAAATAATTAGATAAAAATTGCAGGTTCATGGAACAGTCTGGTTATATCTGTAAATTAGGGGAGATCTGATAGGGCATTGTGCGTTTTGTCAGTTTAAACACTACGCTTGATGTTTACAAACCAGGGCTGATTGCAGCTGATTCTCATCATGTATCAGCTAGACTGAATCTGGTGTAAGTTCCTCTGATGCTCCCCCCCACAGTTTTCTCCCTGGCTCTGTGTTTCTCCCTCGCTCTGCCAAGTTAATTGCTGTTCCTGCATTCCAGCAGCGACCACATTTCAAAGTATTTGACTGGATGCGTAAAGCGCCTTGAGATATCCACTGCAGAAAAAAGGGTGCGGAATAGGCTCGAGTCTTGTCTTTCTCTTTTCTCGGAGATGCAGGTTTTTGCAGGAATTTGACCCCCGGGATCCCTCGAAGTAGCCACTCGAGGGCCTTTTCCTGTCCAGCTTTAATTTTCAGACTGGCAAATTCTGGAAAGTGGAAAATAGAAAAATTCACCAGCTCCCATCTCCATCCGAGAGGCTAAGGGCAGAATTTTCCAGCCCAAGCTCACCCCAAACCCAGAAAATCCTGCCCGGGGTCAACAGATCTTTGCACAGTCCGTGTCCTACCCGCCACTGGAATTGGGGAAAATTCCGCACTGATTTTCATACCTGGATACCCTCAGTCCAGTGTGGGACGCGGGTGTCGCTGGCTGGGCCAGCATTTGTTACCCATCCCTAATTGCCCATGAACTGAGTAGCTTGCTTGGCCATTTCAGAGGGCAGTTGAGAGTCAACCACATTGCTGTGGCTCTGTAGGCCAGACCGGGAAAGGACAGGAGATTTCCTTTCCGGACATCAGTGACCCGGATGAGCAGATATTTTGTTCTGGACAATTGGCAGTATTTTGTGGTCACTATTCCAGACTTCATGGGTGGGATTTTACTGCCAAGTTCATCCCGAAACCATAAAATCTTGCCAAGGTCAATGGATCTTCCCGTTGTCCGCCCCTCGCCCGCTCCCATTCCCATGGCGGGAGGGATGGTGGAATTCAGTCGCATAAATGGAATTCAAATCCCACCAGCGTTGCTCCAATAGACCTGGCTGTCTACATTTGTAGTCCAGTGACATTATCGATACCTCAAAGCCTCCCCTCTTATGAACATGGCAGCTGTAGATATTCTGTCCTGGGCAGGGGCCACTCTAACCTGCAGAAGCACCGAACAGCATTCAAGGTTAAAACCCCTCACTGATATTTGTTCCTTCATTGCATTGAGGTTTCAGAAGGTCAACCGTAATATTGGACCAACTGGCTCAAATAGCTCAGCACAATCTGGGCATTGCACCCTGTGAACTGCTTCCTCAACATCGCGCTCTGAACCATTGGCTGGCCAGCCCCTTCCCACTCAAACCATTCAGACATTTGGGTTTGAATTTTAACACCCCCAACCCAGCGGGTTTGGAAATAGTAGTCGGGATTCCATCTGTGATTCAACTCACCCTGAACTAGATGCGGTTTACGTATATACCCCACTGATCCACCTAACCTGCACATCATTGGGCACTAAGGGGCAATTTAGCATGGCCAATCCACCTAACCCGCACATCTTTGGACACTAAGGGGCAATTTAGCATGGCCAATCCACCTAACCTGCACATCTTTGGACACTGAGGGGCAATTTGGCATGGACAATTCACCTAACCTGCCCATCTTTGGACACTAAGGGGCAATTTAGCATGGCCAATCCACCTAAACTGCACATCTTTGGACACTAAGAGGCAATTTACCAAGGTCAATCCACCTGATCTACACACCTTGGACACCAAGGGGCAATTTAGCATGACCAGTCCTCCCAACCTGCACATCTTTGGGGGGGAAACTGGAGCACCCGGAGGAAACCCACACAGATGCAGGGAGAACGTACAACTCCACACAGACAATGACCCGAGCTGGGAATTGAACCCAGGTCCATGGCACTGTGAGGCAGCAGTGCTAACCACTGGGCCACCGTGCCACCCCTTTTTATGCTGGGGTGGGAAAAGCCTTGGATGGAAAGCCAACCAAGAGGCTACTCGAGGGCCTTTTCCCATCCAGCTTTAATTTTCAGACTGGCAAATTCTGGAAAGTGGGAAATAAAAAAATTCACTGGCTCCAATCTCCGTCCGGAGCTCCATTCTGACTGGCAGCACCCTCCTCCCTCATAGAGTGGGCATCTTTGGATCACCCTCGTGCCCTCAAGCCTCACAAATTCACTGATTACCCCTTCACCAACCCCCACTAACCCCCAAACACCAGCACACTGCAAACCCTCCCAGGGCATCCCCTATCTCTCCTCCCCAGGACCCCTGCCACTTAGACTGACTTCCTGCACTGAGTCCCATGCCTGGGGCCGCAATACCCCTCCCGGCCACTGCAGCGCTCTGCCTGGATGGGCTGCAGAGCCATCGGTCAATCAGATTGACCAGGAGATCACCATGGCGTTTCTTCCTTGTAGGTGTGGATGGGAGATCCCCGTGCTGCCAATCGATTTTCAACTCCATTTTCCAGTTTGCTGACTACACCACCGTAGTGGGTCAGATCTCAAACAATGACAAGACCGAGAACAGGAATGAGATAGAGAATCTGGTGAACTGGTGCGGCAACAATAATCCCTCCATCAATGTCAACAAAACAAAGGAGATTGTCATTGGCCTCTGGAAGTGTAAAGGAGAACTTGTCCCTGTCTACATCAACAGGGATGAAGTAGAAAGGATGGAGAGCTTCAAGTTTTTAGGTGTCCAGATCACCAACAACCTGTCCTGGTCCCCCCATGCTGACACTATAGTTAAGAAAGTCCCACCAACACCTCTATTTTCTCAGAAGACTAAGGAAATTTGACAAGATCAAGCTATGACTCTCACCAACTTTTACAGAAAAACCTTTTCCTCAGATCCCCTCTAAACCATTGACTCCTCACATACACTCAAGTCTTAGACACTTCTGCTATGGGGAAAAGATTCTTACAATCTATCCTATGAGTGCCTCTGATAATTTTCTAAACCTCCATCATAGAACATAGGACATTACAGCACAGTACAGGCCCTTCAGCACTCAAAGTTGTGCCAAGCTATGTCCAATCCCAAGATCAAGCTATCCCACTCCCCATCATTCTGGAGTGCTCCATGTGCCTGTCCAATAACTGCTTGAAAATTCCTAAAGTGTCCGACTCCACTATCACAGCAGGCAGTGTATTCCACACCCCAACCACTCTCTGAGTAAAGAATATACCTCAGACATCTCTCCTATATCTCCCACCATGAACCTTATAGTTATGCACCTTAGTAACAGCTACATCCACCCGAGGAAATAGTCTCTGCACGTCCACTCTATCAATCCCTCTCATAATCTTATAAACCTCTATTAAGTCGCCTCTCATCCTCCTCCACTCTAAAGAGAAAAGCCCCAGCTCCCTCAACCTTTCCTCATAAGACCTACCCTCCAAACCAGGCAGCATCCTGGTAAATCTCCTCTGCACTCTCTCCAATGCTTCCACATCCTTCTTATAGTGAGGTGACCAGAACTGAACACAATATTCCAAATGTGGTCTCACCAACGTCCGGTATAGTTGCAGCATAACCCCACGACTCTTAAACTCAAACCCCCTGTTAATAAACACTAACACACTATAAGCCTTCTTCACAGCTCTATCCACGTGAGTGGCAACCTTCAGAGATCTGTGGATATGAACCCCAAGATCTCTCTGTTCCTCCACATTCCCCAGAACCCTGCCGTTGACCCTGTAATCCACATTCAAGTCTGTCCTCCCAAAATGAATCACCTCGCACTTATCAGGGTTAAACTCCATCTGCCAGTTTTTGGCCCAGCTCTGCATCCTATCAATGTCTCTTTACAGCCTGCAAGAGCCCTCCACCTCATCCACTACTCCACCAATCTTGGTGTCATCAGCAAATTTACTGACCCACCCTTCAGCTCCCTCTTCCAAGTCATTGATAAAAATCACAAATATCAGATCCCCTCCCTCAGCCTCCCCGGCTCCAGGGTAAACAAACCCAGTCTATCCAGTCTCTCCTGAGAGCTGCCGCCCAGGCAACACCCTGGTGAATCTCCACATTACCCTCTCCAGTATAATCACATCCCTCCCGACCAGAGCTACGCACAATCCTCCATCTGTGGTCTAACCAATGTTTCATAAAGTTGCACCAAGACCTCCCTGCTCCTGAAGACAAGAGGGAGCCCTCCTTCGACAGGAGTGTGAGAGAACAATCCATTCCCCAGCCTGACAGGGTACGGAACGGAAGCAGGACGACCGCTAGTATGCAGGCTGCTTGGAGAATTCAGGAGAATTCCGGATCAAATCATGGGGAATGTGAGACTGAGCTGCCTCAGTCCCAGTAGGTGCGGAAACTTATCCTAGCCACTTACCCCATTCCATCAATGGAACCCGTAATAAGTTTTACATTTATTAAGCTAAGGAACAACATTTATTCAGAACACATCAACTGAGAAATGGCCCTGGAGTGTGACTGGTCAGTGGCTGTTAGTTATTTTCACGACTTCACTCTCCCAGTTCAGGTAAGTGAGAGAAGAGGAATATTATATTGGAATGGTTAAACAAATCTGTCTCAGGTTGACAGTGGCCAGCCCAGGTTTAATTCCTACACAGTTCAATTCCTACCAGTTCTAGAGCTGGTCTGAAGTCTCCAAGAGTAAATTGATTGATTTATTATAGGGCGGCACGGTGATTAGCACTGCTGCCTCACAGCGCCAGGGAGCCGGGATCGATTCCAGGCTCGGGTAACTGAGTGGAATTTGCATGTTGTCTGCGTGAGTTTCTTCCGGGTGGTCCAATTACCCCCCACAGCACAAAGGTGCATGGGTTAGGTTGATTGGCCATGCTAAATTATCCCTTTGCAGTAGACCTTCCAAATCACATCACCTCACATTTCTCCAGGTTTTATTCCATCTGCCATCTTTCGGCCCAGGTCTCCAGCCAATCTGTATCCTCTGGCAATCCTCCTCTCTATCCGCTACTCCCCTAATTTTTGTATCATCTGCAAATCTACTAATCAATCCACCTACATTTTCCTCCAAATCATTTATATATATTACAGGAGCCCCAGCACTGATCCTTGAGGAACTCCGCTTTGTCACAGACCTCCAGTTAGAAAAATACCCTTTCACTGCGACTCTCTGCTTTCTACACCCAAGCCAGTTTTGTATCCATCTTACCAGCTCACCGCGGATCCCCTATGGCTTCACCTTCTGTATCAGCCTGCCATGAGGAACCTTATCAAAGGCTTTACTAAAGTCCACTGCCCTGGGCAATCTTTCTTGTCACTTCCTCAAGGAACTCAATCATGTTTGTAAGACATGATCTCCCCTTCACAAAACCATGCTGCCAATCACTAATAAGCCTAATCTCCCCCAAATGTGAATACATCCTGTCCCTAAGAGGGGATCTAATAGAGGTATATAAGATTATGAAGGGTATAGATAGAGTAAACAGAGGTAAGCTATTTCCTACGATAGAGACACACAGGACAAGGGGTCATGGGCTTAAGGTGAGGGGGGAGAGGTACAACACAGATATTATAGGGAGGTTTTTCACACAGAGGGTAGTGGGGGTATGGAATGCTCTGCCAAGTAAGGTGGTGGAGGCAAACACGCTAGAGTTGTTTAAGAGTAACTTAGACAGGCACATGAGTGGGTTGGAGATTGTTTTAAATAAGGTTCATTAGCATTGGGGCGTCCCTGGTAAGGTAAATGGATATGGTACAATAATAATGTTTTTTTTCTCTTTTTCATTCACAGGTTTGAAGTCGGTCCGCCTTGTGTCCAACGAGGGGCATACATGCGATGGGTCGTACTTGGGCTGCTCTTGGTTGTCCGAGATTGGCCTAGTGCTTCATGTTGTTAGTGTGTGCTTAAACTGGACCAGATACTGGGCAAGACGACAGCTCAGTGACTATCACTGATTGCTGTGCAGACACATGGATTTGGGCCGGTGTCTGTGGGAGTTTGCGCATTCTCCCTGTGGTTGCGTGGGTTTTCTCTGGGTGCTCCGGTTTCCTCCCACACCCCAAAGATGTGCTATTAGGCTGATTGGTGTAATAAATTGTCCCTACATTAGTTTCCCTCAATGTGGATGGCCATAAAACATTAGATAAGGGTCATGGGTGGAGGGGGACTGGTGGTGTTAAGATGGCGGCGCGGGCTCGTTGGGCCGAAGGGCCTGTTTCCCGGGCTGCTTTTGTTCTTTGTTCTAAGAATCTTCTCCAATCATTTCCCCACCACTGATGTAAGGTTCACAGGCCTGTAATTTCCCAGATTGTCTCTTCTGCCCTTCTTAAGCAGAGGAACAATGTTCGCTACTCTCCAATCCTCTGGTACCTCGCCCACGACTAAAGAGGATACAAAGATCTTGACCGTGGTCTCAGTAATTTCTTCCCTCGCCTCTCTCAGTATTCTGGGATAGACCCTCTCTGGCTCTGGGGACTTGTCCATCTGAATGATTTTCGGAACCTCCAATACCTCCTCCCTTTTAATCCCAACATGCCCTAGAATGTCAACGTTCTCCTTTCTACACTCACCATCCACCCCATCCTTCTCCTTTACGAATACTGATGCAAAGAACTCATTAAGGACCTCACCCACCTCATCAGGCTCCACACACAAACTCCCTCCACTGTCCTTGAGTAGATTTACCCTTTCCTCAGCTACCCTCTTCCTCCTGATACACACATAAAAAGCCTTGGGATTCCCCTCAATCATAGAGATTTACAGCATTGAAACAGGCCCTTTGGACCAACTTGTCCATTCTGCCCCTATTTTAATCCCGAAGCTAATCCCAATTGCCTGCATTTGGCCCATATCCCTCTATACCAATCTTACCCATGTAACTGTCTAAACGCTTTTTAAAAGACAAAATTGTACCCGCCTCTACTACTGCCTCTGGCAGCTTGTTCCAGACACTCACCACCTTCTGTGTGAAAAAATTGCCCCTCTGGGCTCTTTTGTATCTCTCCCCTCTCACCTTAAACCAATGCCCTCTAATTTTAGACTCCCCTAACTTTGGGAAAAGATATTGACTATCTAACTGATCAATGCCCCTCCATTATTTTATAGACTTCTATAAGATCACCTCTAAGCCTTATACGCTCCAGAGAAAAACATACAGTTTATCCAGCCTCCCCTTAGAACTCAAACCATCAAGCCCCTGTAGCACCCTAGGAAATCTCCTCTACACATTTTCTAATTTAATAATATCCTTTCTATAATAGGGTGACCAGAACTGTACACAGTATTCCAAGTGTGGCCTTACCAATGTCTTGTACAACTTCAACAAGACGTCCCAACTCCTGTATTCAGTGTTCTGACCAATGAAACCAAGCATGCTGAATGCCTTCTTCACCACTCTGTCCACCTGTGACTCCACTTTCAAGGAGCTATGAACATGTGCCCTTAGATCTCTATGCTCTATAGCTCTCCCCAACACCTGACCATTAACTGAGTAAATCCTGCCTTGGTTCAATCGACCAAAATGTATTACCTTGCATTTGTCTAAACTAAACTCCATCTGCCATTGGTCAGCCCACTGGCCCAATTGATCAAGATCCTGCTGCAGTTGGAGATAACTTTCTTCACTGTCCGCTATGTCACCAATCTTGGAGTCATCTGCAAACTTACTAACCATGCCCCTTATGTTCTCATCCAAATCATTAATATAAATGACAAATAACAGTGGGCCCAGCACTGATCCCTGAGGCACACCGCTGGTCACAGGCCTCCAGTTTGAAAAACAATTCTCTACAACCACCCTCAGTCATTAAGCCAATTTTGTATCCATTTAGATACCTCACTCTGGATTCCGTGAGATTTAACCTTATGCAACAACCTATCATGCGGTACCTTGTCAAAGGCCTTGCTAAAGTCCATGTAGACAACATGAACTGCACTGCCCTCATCTACCTTCTTGGTCACCCCTTCAAAAAACTCAATCAAATTTGTGAGAGATGATTTTCCACTCACAAAGCCATGCCCGAATCAGGCCTCTAAATGCTTGTAGATCCTGCCTCTCAAAATATCTTCTAATAACTTACCCACCATAGATGTGAGGCTCACCAGCCTGTAGTTCCCAGGCTTTTCCCTGCAGTCCTTTCTAAACAAAGGCACAACATTTGCACCCTCCAATCTTCAAGCACCTCACCCGTGACTATCGATGATTCAAATATCTCTGCCAGAGGACCCATAATTTCCTCCCTAGCCTCCCACAATGTCCTGGGATACACTTCATCAGGTCCTGGGGATTTATCTACCTTGATGCACTTTAAGACTCTCCTTTGCCTTATCTGTCAAAGCAATCTCATCTCCCCTTTTTGCCCTCCTGATTTCTCTCTTAACTCTACTCCTACACCCTCTGTACTCTTCAAGGGATTCACTTGATCCCAGCTGTCTGTGCATGTTATGTGCCTCCTTCTTCTTCTTGACCAGGACCTCAATATCCCGAGTCACCCAGGATTCCCGACTTCTACCAGCCTTGCCCTTCACTCGAAGCGGGATCTGCTTACCCTGCACCCTATTTAACACGCTTTTGAAAGCTTCCCACTTACCAGATGTCCCTTTTCCTTCCCATAGACTCCTCCAATTAACTTTTGAAAGTTCCTGCCTAATACCATCAAAATTGGCTTTGCCCCAATTTAGAATTTTAACTTTTGGGTCAGACCTATCATTCTCCCGAGTTATCTTAAAACTAATGGAATTATGATCCCTCTCTAACACTTCTGTCACCTGCCTTTCCCTATTTCCTAAGACCAGGTCAAGTTTTACTCCCTGTCTAGTCGGGCCATCCACATACTGAATAAGAAATTCCTCCTGAATACACTCAGCAAATTTCTCTCCATTCAACCCTCTAATACTATGGCTGTCCCAGTCAATGTTGGGAAAGTTAAAATCCCCTAATATTACCACCCTATTTTTTCTTGGACCTGTTTGTTATCTCCTCCAACCTGCCAAGGACATTTCGTGGCCTCTTTTTGCCCTCCTAAGTGCTTGTTTAAGCTTTTTCCTGTTATCTTTGTATTCCTCAAGAATCTTATTCTTATTCTAAATTTCCTGAAATTTAGAAAAAAAAAATTACCTGGATGCTACTGCGTTGCTAATTGAGGGAGGTTGCTGCGCAAAATAAAATGCCTGCTGCACTTCCAACATTTGGATGGCACAGTGGTTAGCATTACCGCCTCACAGCACCAGAGACCCGGGTTCAATTTTAGCCTCGGGTCACTGTCTGCTTGGAGTTTGCACATTCTCCCCATGGGTTTCCTCCGGGTGCTCCAGTTTCCTCCCACACACCAAAGATGTGTGTGTTCGGTGGATTGGCCATGCTAAATTGTCCCTTAGTGTCCAAAGATGTGTAGGTTAGGTGGATTGGCCATGCTAAATTGCCCCTTAGTGTCCAAAGATGTGTAGGTTAGGTGGATTGGCCATGCTAAATTGCCCCTTAGTGTCCAAAGATGTGTAGGTTAGGTGGATTGGCCATGCTAAGTTGCCCCTTAGTGTCCAAAGATGTGTAGGTTAGGTGGATTGGCCATGCTAAATTGCCCCTTAGTGTCCAAAGATGTGTAGGTTAGGTGGATTGGCCATGCTAAATTGCCCCTTAGTATCCAAAGATGTGCAGGTTAGGGTGGATTGGCCATGCTAAATTGCCCCTTAGAGTCCAAAGATGTGTAGGTTAGGTGGATTGGCCATGCTAAATTGCCCCTTAGAGTCCAAAGATGTGTAGGTTAGGTGGATTGGCCATGCTAAATTGCCCCTTAGTGTCCAAAGATGTGTAGGTTAGGTGGATTGGCCATGCTAAATTGCCCCTTAGAGTCCAAAGATGTGTAGGTTAGGTGGATTGGCCATGCTAAATTGCCCCTTAGTGTCCAAAGATGTGTAGGTTAGGTGGATTGGCCATGCTAAATTGCCCCTTAGTGTCCAAAGATGTGTAGGTTAGGTGGATTGGCCATGCTAAATTGCCCCTTAGTGTCCAAAGATGTGCAAATTAGATGGATTGGCCATGCTAAATTGCCCCTTAGTGTCCAAAGATGTGCAGGTTAGGGTGGATTGGCCATGCTAAATTGCCCCTTAGTATTGGAGGATTAGTGGGGTAAATATGTGTTGTTATAGCAATAGGGGTAACATTGTTGTCATTGCAGGCTTGATGGGCTGAATGGTCTCCTTCTGCACTGTAGGGATTCGATGATCCCATTCTACGATTGGAAGAGTGACTGCAATTCGAAAAGTACTTCATTGGCCGTGAAGTGGTTTGGGAGGCACCGTGCCAGTGGAAGGTGCTGTGGCAGTGGAAATCTAGCATTGTGTGTGGCTGGGAAATGATGACCCAACTCACACACGCACGCGTGCAGCATTAATGCTCCCCACCTCCTCCTCCCAGCCCACCATCAGTTGGCTGGTGAAGATAATGGGACTTCCAAAGTGAGAGTTCACCGCACAATAATAGCGGGAACGCAGTTACTGCTCTGTAATGAGTGAAATACACTCAGACATCAATTAAGATAATTACTTCATCTCAGGCAGAAGAGAGATAATGTATGCGCCCGAAATCAGCTCTGTCCTACACGCAGCCGATCTAAATGTATACATATTTCAGAACATTAATATCTTTTTGATCTGATGAACAACTTAATTAATCTAAAAATGGAAAGGCAATTTCTCAGAGTTAGACCCCAATTTCCGTCCTTTGTGGACAGAATCCTCGCTCGAGATAAATGAACACAAAAGAAACAAGCAAGTGTTTTTCAATGACCTACGTTTGGACCCAGGCAGCTCTGGCAAACAACAATTAATCGGGGTCTTGTCACCATCGCTGATTTGTCATTTGAAATTTAAATGGCTGCTCGGGGTATTTCGCCCCTCCCCCATTATTTTCTACCGACGCCCACCGCGAAGGATTCCCCGAGGCACGGATACAGCCGGCCCTCCGGCGGTGAGCGAGAGCAGGGAAAGGATTTTTCAGTTGCCCCAGTGTGGGTGCAGTTGCGGTCCGATGGATTGTGTGATGGACCCTGTCTCCTCCAGGGAGATCTTGAAGCTTTCGCAACGCTGGCAGCGGCAGAGAGCGGGAGACTTGCTTTGCTGCCACTTAATGATCCACTAAGCTCCTTAAAGATAAAGGCAAAATACCACGGAATCTGGACAAAGGCAGAAAACGCTGGAAAATCTCAGCAGCCACGACAGGTCCACATCAGCGGGGACAAAGTAGAAATGGTCAAGAGAGCTTCAAGTTTTTAGGTGTCCAGATCACCAACAACCACTCCTGGTCCCCCCATGCCAAAGATGTGCTCTTAGGCTAATTGGTTTCCACCAAATTGACACTATATCTTCCCTGAATCTGACTGAGTAGGGTCCCATTCGTAGACATGCAGGGTAGAATAGGTGTAGGGCGATGCGGCGGCGCGGGCTCGTTGGGCCGAAGGGCCTGTTTCCCGTGCTGGGTTGTTCTTTGTTCTTTTTTATGCCGACACTATAGTTAAGAAAGCCCCACCAATGCCTCTACTTTCTCCGAAAACTAAGGAAATTTGGCATGTCCGCTACGACTCTCACCAACTTTTACAGATGCACCATAGAAAGCATTCTTTCTGGTTGTATCACAGCTTGGTCTGGGCTCCTGCTCTGCTTAAGACTGCAAGGAACTACAAAGGGTCATGAACGTAGCCGAATCCATCACGCAAACCAGCCTCCCATCCATTGACCCTTGTCTACACTTCCCGCTGCCTCGGCAAAGCAGCCGGCATAATTAAGGATCGCACGCACCCCAGACATTCTCTCTTCCACCTTCTTCCATCGGGAAAAAGATACAAAAGTCTGAGGTCACGTACCAACCGACTCAAGAGCCGCTTGGGGAGATTGGGGAGGTTATGGGGAGAAAGCAGGATGAGGCTATTGAGTTGGATGATCAGCCATGATCGTGATGAATGGCGGAGCAGGCTCGAGGGGCTGAATGGCCTCACCCTGCTCCTATTTAGTTTCTACGTCCCTCTGTTCTGCCAGTTATGCATTCTGATCACTTACAGGACACTTCTAAGCTCCCTCTCAGCCTTCTGTGTCCTCAATAACATTCCCTTTGTCCCATTCTAACCCCTCCCTCACCCTCATAGTGTAAATCTTTTCTGATTCTCTTTGCCCTCCACTCTGACGAAGGGTCATCCAGACTCGAAACGTTGGCTCTATTCTCTCCCCACAGGTGCTGTCAGACCTGCCGAGACTTCCCAGCATTTCTCTGTTTTTATTTCGAATTCCAACACCCCCAGTATTTTGCGTTTCAGCAAGTAGGAAATACATTGGAAGGAAGGTTGGTGTGCCCGTTGTTAATAACGAGATGCCCTCACTAATTAATGCTTTGATAAGTCAAGCATTCAGGAGGTGAAGTTGGAGTTGACAACCCCCAGCCTGGAATTCTGGCGTAGCTGTTACACACAAGAATGTAATCATCCTCATTTTCCATCCTGTTCTGTTCCTTTAATTGGGCAGTAAATACAATTCTTTCTGCGTCTGTCGCGTTTGCCTTCATTACAGCGATTGACAATTTGTTGGAATGTCCCTTGTTGCTTGAGTCAGGTAGATTTCAATGTCCTCATTAAGCAAACAGCGATGGACCTCTGTGATAGTGCCTTCTGCTCATTATGTTAAGTATCCGCAGCTTAAACATATGAATAAATGATATTGCTGGTAAGGGTTCTTCAAAATTACATTAATCAGGAGGTGTGAAGCCAGACATACTCAACAATTTACTCGCTTCGAAACAAACCTCTTCACATCTGGAAACAGGTCGAGAAAGCATTCCTCAAGTTTTTCCAAAGGAGGCCAGGATGAACTCGAGACTCTGTAGGGTTCATCAGTTTAAGTTTATTGGGAAGGAATGGCCTAGTGTATTATCGCTAGACTATTAACCAGAAACTCAACTAACGTTCTGGGGACCCGGGTTCGAATCCTGCCACAGCAGAAATTGAATTCAATAAAAAAAATCCGGAATTAAGAATCTATGAAGCCATTGTCAATTGTCAGAAAAACCCATCTGGTTCACTAATGTCCTTTATCATAGAATCCCTACAGTGCAGAAGGAGGCATCCCTCGGCAGTGAGTTCCAGGTACCCACCACCCTCTGTGTAAAAGACTTGTTTGTACATCTCCTTTAAACCTTGCCCCTCACACCTTAAACCTGTGACCCCCCTAGTAATTGACTCTTTCACCCTGGGAAAAAGCTTCTGACTATCCAATCTGTCCATGCCCCTCATAATCTTGTAGACTTCTATCAGGTCTCCCCTCAACCTCAGTCGTTTCAGTGAGAACAAACCAAGTTTCTCCAACCTCTCCTCAGAGCTAATGCCCTCCATAACAGGGCAACATCCTGGTAAATCTTTTCTGTACCCTCTCCAAAGCCTCCACATCCTTCTGGTAGTGTGGCGACCAGAACTGAACACTATATTCCAAGTGCAGCCTAACTGAGGGTCTATAAAGCTGCACAATGACTTGCCAATTTTTAAACTCAATGCCCCGGCCAATGAAGGCAAGCATGCCATATGCCTTCTTGACTACCTTCTCCACCTGCATTGCCACTTTCAGTGACCTGTGTACCTGTACACCCAGATCCCTCTGCCTATCAATACTCTTAAGGGTTCTGCCATTTACTGTATATTTCCTATCTAAGCTATCACCCTAGCTCATCCCCCTGACACTAAGGGGCAATTTAGCATGGCCAATCCACCTAACCTGCACATCGTTGGACTGTAGGAGGAAACCCACACAGACACGGGGAGAACATGCAAACTCTGCACAGACAGTGACCCAAGCCGGGAATCGGACTCAGGTCCCTGGTGATGTGAGGCAGCAGTGCTACCCACTGTACCACCATGCCACCCATCAGTGAGACCTCTTGCCAGTAAGAGGGAAAGCAGCCGTGCCAGCCCCATTAATGATGTTCATCCCACTTATATTCTAATTGTCTTCGCACCCAAAATGCAAATTGTGCCATCGAAACAGGGCTGGAAGGATAGCTTTCAGTGCGAGACCAGGTTCACGGTCAGTGAGGAAACCTCGCGCGCTAACTCCCCCGGCTTGCCGCACTGATCCATCGGCGCGGGTGGGCCGCAAAGATAGAGCCCACCGTCTCCGATGCCGAGAGGTGAAAAGTTGAGGAAGAAATATCACCCAAATTTGGCCCATTGCTAACAATGTTCATGAAGAGAGTGGAGAGAAAGAGAAAATGCTGGAAAATCTCAGCAGGTCTGGCAGCATCTGTAAGGAGAGAAAAGAGCTAACGTTTCGAGTCCAGGTGACCCTTTGTCGGAGCTAAAAGGCAGAGAAAGTGGGAGATATTTATACTGCAGGGGGAGGGAATGAAAGATGAGCCACAGAAACCAGGGGAAAGGCTGCTAATGGCAGCCCAGAGAGAGAATAAAGGGTGTGAATGGCCAAACGGCAGAGAAACTAAAATCAGAGGGTAAACTGTGACAGATGGAGATGTGGGAAAAGAGGGGAATGGGAGAGAGATAAAATTGATAAAAAAGGGGGAAAGGAGAAGCAAAGGGGGAGAAAAAGAAAAGAAAGGAGGATAAAGTAGAGGGAAAGAGTAGGGGTGGGGAAGAAAATGAAGAAAGACAATAAAGAAATAAAAGATAGAGAACAGTAAAAAATTAAACAAAATAGAGTGAAAACAAGGGGGTCGAGGTGGGGTAGAGCAATCAGTTGTTGATTTCGATGTTGAAACTGGAAGGCTGTAAAGTGCCGAGTCGGAAGCTGAGATGCTGTTCCTCCAGTTTGTGTTGAGCTTCACTGGAACATTGCAACAGGCCAGGGACAGACACGTGGGCACGGGAGCGGGATCGTGTGTTAAACTGGCAAGCAACTGGAAGGTCAGGCTCCTGACTGCGCACAGAGCGTAGGCGCTCAGCAAAACGATCACCCAGTCTACACTTCAACCTCATGATTCTATGCCCTGAATCCCACCGTCAGATCAGCAGAGGCGTCCCCTTCCCCACTTTGGTCCATTGCACTCGCTGGTCCCAATGTGGTCTCCTGTATATCGGAGCGACCCATTAATAGAGGAGACCACATTGGGAGCAGCGAGTGCAATGGACCAAAGTGGGGAAGGGGACGTCTCTGCTGATCTGACGGTGGGATTCAGGGCATAAAATCATGAGGTTGAAGTGTTAGCTTTTGGTAATGTTAATCAGAGCTGGCGCACACATCAGAATAGTTAATAGATTTCCATTAATAATTCGATCAGGGATTAGCACAATTCCCAACACTTCACGACTTCAGTGCTCAGAGATAAGATGCATATTAATAGCGACGCAAATACTCGGACCTCAACCACATCTCGTGCTGGGGAAATATTTATGACCAATATTAATTTCTGTTTGTCTCCACTTCTTGGTGGACAATTCACCATAAAATCCAGGTGGATAGGATCTTCTCTCTGGCATTTTTTTTTGCTTTCGATTGTAAACCCCACACAGCTGATGAAATATTCCACTAAACATCTTGTCAGTTTGCTGAAATATTTATGTATCAGATTGTCGTGTTTGAGAGGAACTGGAACCCGTGGATTTTACCAGCACAGATTGGATTAACATTCTGAATCTCAAACAAGCGGATTGGAAAGTCAACATGTTTTAACTTTTACAGGATGCGGGAGATAGAGAGATACACGCTTCTCTCTATTTGCTTAGATTATGTGAGGAAGGCAGAAAACGGTGCAGTTTGTAGTGGTTACTCGAGATTTCTACAAAATGAAGAGATATACTGTCTTATCTGGCTTCCTGTTGTCTTTTCCTGCGTATACATCCAGAGACAGATAAGGAGTGAAGATCCAGTAATCGTTGCTGTCGAGAGAGACTTGGATGCTCGTGTATCGGAGAGGGCCTGGTGCATAAGATTGAAGGGTCTTGTGTGTTTGGTGTGACTACACCTGGAGTACTGTAAAAAACTCTCATTTCCTTACTTTCGCCTTCGAAAATAATCGAAGAACATTGGAGAAGGAGCATCAAAGGTTCAGTCGATGGGGCAGCACAGTGGGTTAGCACTGCTGCCTCACAGCATCAGGGAGCCAGGTTCGATTCTCGCCTTGGGTCACTGTCTGCGTGGAGTTTGCATGTTCTCCCCATGTCTGCATGGGTTTCCTCCGCGTGCTCCAGTTTCCTCCCACAGTCCAGGTTTTTTTACCCAGAGAGTGGTGGGTGCCTGGAACTCGCTGCCGGGGTCAGTAGTGGATACAATAGTGACTTTTAAGGAGGTGTCTGGACAAATACATGAATAGGATGGGAATAGAGGGATATGGTCCCTGGAAGGGTAGAGTGTTTTAGTTCATACAGCAGCATGGTGAGTGCAGGCTTGGAGGGCCGAAGGGCCTGTTCCTGTGCTGTAATTTTCTTTGTTCTTTGTTCCAATGATGTATGGATTAGGTGGATTGGCTATGCTAAATTGCCCCTTAGTGTCCTACAAAGAATTATAGAAATCCTACAGTACAGAAGGAGGCCATTTGGCCCATCGAGCCTGCACTGACAACAATCCCACCCAGGCCTTATCTCCGTAACCCCACATATTTATCCTGCTAATTCCTCCAACCTACACATCCTAGGATACTAAGGAGCAATTTAGCACAGCCAATGCACCTAGCCCACATATCTTTGGACTGTGGGAGGAAACCGGAGCACCCGGAGGAAACCCACGCAGACATGGGGAGAATGTGCAAACTCCATACAGACAGTGACCCAAGCTGGGAATCGAACCCGGGTCCCTGGCGCTGTGAAGCAGCAGTACTAAACAATGTGCTACCCTGCTGCTCACAGGGGGTTAACAATGTGGGGGGGGTTACAGAGATAGGGTGGAATTGTTATCGGTGCAGACCTGATGGACTGAATGGCCTCTTCTTACACTGATTCAATGAGACAGCTGGGTGTGGAGTCTGC
>NW_027649778.1:1810356-1940356 GCF_965287045.1 Carcharhinus amblyrhynchos
ATTTGAACAGGCGCCAGAGTGTGGGGACTAGGGGATTTTCACAGTAACTTCATTGCAGTCCTAACGTAAGCCTACTTATGATGCTAATAAATAAATATTCTGTTGGAGGAGGTTTGTGACACTATAGTGAGATAATAAAGGTCTGAAATTAGGGTCATTTGAGGCTTTACATATAGTGAGATTGCTGGAGAAAATGAGAGATTTCATCCATCAGAGGCCTGTATGACACAGAGGGGAGCGGTGCGGAAGGAGATGGATTGTTCAGGCTGTCTGATATAGCTCCTGTGTATCTCTTCAACACATCCTGATATCACACATCTCATTCTCCACTCCCATCTTCAGAAATTTCCAAAAATAGTGCATTCAGATGTGTTCTGATAACGAACGGTGTAACAAATTGATATGAGATTTCATTACCCGTTCGCATTATGCTTCACCTGAAAAAGGGGATTCGTGGAAAAGGTTTTTCACCCAGAGGGTAGTGGGAATCAGGAACTCACTGCCTGAAAGGGCGGTAGAGGCAAGAAAACTCACAACAGTTACGATGTGGAGTTGGACTGGGGTGGATGCAGTAAGTATCACAGAAATCATGGAATCCTACAGTGCAGAAAGAGGCCATTCGGCCCATCGAGTCTGCACCGACCACAATCCCACCCAGGCCCTACCCCCATATCACGACATATTTACCCACTAATCCCTCTAACCTACGCAGCTCAGTACACTAAGGGGCAATTTTAGCATGGCCAAACAACCCAACCCGCACATCTTTGGACTGTGGGAGGAAACCGGAGCACCCGGAGGAAACCCCGGCAGGCATGAGGAGAATGTGCAAACTCCACACAGACAGTTGACCCAAGCCGGGAATCGAACCCAGGTCCCTGTTTTGATAAGAGAGGGGATTAAGGGTTATGGGGAGAGGACCAGAAAGTGGAAATGAGCCACGACAGATCAGCCATGATCTTATTGAATGGCGGGGCAGGCTCGAAGGGCCAGATGGCCTACTCCTGCTCCTATTTCTTATGTTCTTATGTTCTAACCCACTGTGCCACCGTGCCTCCCTCAGGTTTATTTAAACCTATTGGATTTTAATCTGCTGTTGTGAGAAGAGTTACTGCTAAACTAAAGAAGCATTTCGATGAGCACTTGAAACACCAAAGCATACGAGGCTACAGACCAAGTGCTGGAAAACGGAGGATTGGAATAGATAGGTGCTTGATGGGCAGTGCAGACACAATGGGCCGGTTGTCCAACGAGAATGGTTTAGAAGCCCCAAACTAGTACTGCACACTGGGAAATAGATGGGGGTGTTTCACACAGGATTGTGGCTAACAGGTCTCCTCATCTGGTGTCACAAAGTCTTTAAATTTTAGGAGAATCACATGGAATAATCGATGTAAATACCATAGAAAGACTGTCTCGGTAAGTTTGTACAAGGGGGAAAGATCCCCATGGAGGATGATTCGATTAGGCACTTTCCAGAAGTTGAGATAATCTGTATTAAATTTCTAAAAGTCAGTTGACCCTGGCTGTCATCTTATTCACCTTGTGTGAGTCCAGTTAAAGGAAAGGTGGCTTCAGAAGCTTCCAGAGAACGCAGTTCATATTTAAGGTGATGATTTGGATATACCTTCACTGGGTATAAAAATCACCGGATCTGAATCACATTACAGTGTAGTTTTACAGCACGAGTGATTCCGGGGATGAAAGGGTTGATGCATGAGGAGAGATTAAACAGTTTGAGTTTATTTATTAGTGTCACAAGTAGGCTTACATTAACACTGCAATGAAGCTACTGTGAAAATCCCCTAATTGCTACGCTCCGGTGCCCGTTCGGGTACACTGAGGGAGAATTTAGCACGGCCAATGCACCCTAACCGGCATGTCTTTTGGACCGTGGGAGGAAACCAGAGCACCCAGAGGAAACCCACGCAGACACGGAGAGAACATGCAAACTGTAACCAAAGCCAGGAATCGAACCCAGATCCCTGAAGCAGCAGTGCTAACTGCAGTGCCATCTTGCCACCCATTTTGGTCTTGCATTCGCTGGACTTTAGTAGGATGAGAGGGGATCTGAATGAGGTATATAACATTTTAAAAGGGATTGATAGAGTAAATGTAAACCAAATATATATATTTTTATTTCTATCCAATTCAATCCATTCAAAGTCTAATTTAAAGTCTCAGTAAGTGAGACATTCCCGATCCGAGCTGACGAGACAGGCCCATCACTTCCTGTCTTGGCCTTGATCTACCTGATCCAAGCTGATTGGAGAAAACATTGCACCTTCTCTAAGGCCTGATCTCATTTGTATCTGAGCCAAAAGGCCGAGATTACGCTGGAAGAAATCGCTTCAGTTGAAGCCTCAGTGTAACCTCATGACTTCAACCAAGTGCAGAACATTGATACTACACCTGATCTTAGCCAAAAGGCCGAGAAATATTCCCCCCTGTGGGGCAAACTCGAACAAGAGGTCACAGATACAGGTTGGGAAGCGGTGGATTTAAATCTGAGATGGGGAGGAGCTACTTCTCGCAGAGGGGGCTGAATTTGTGGAACTTGCTGCCCTGTAATGCGGTGGAGTCTGACGGAGCTAGATATACTTCTGATTAATAAATGGAAAAGGGGACATGGGGAACAGGTGGGAAGGTGGATTTGAGACCCGGGAGAGATCAGCCATGATCTGATTGAATGGCAGAGCAGGCTCGAAGGGTTGGATTTGCCAATTCCTGCCCCTAATTCCGATATTTCATTCGCTTGCTGTAATGCTCCCTCTGCCATTGCTTTCCCAGTAAGAGTTAGTTGCTGGCAGTCAGATTGCTGTAAACACAACTATCCTCTGACTCACAGAGAGCAACATCACAGGAGGCCAGTTAGCAAATTAAATCAACATGCCTCATGTGCGGTTTTCACAGAATAATGGCCAGTCATGGCACTTAAACCCCAGCGTCAGGGATAATTGGAAGGGAATTCAGTCACTGCATGCCAATGAACCTAATACCATCCCCGGTGCATCATCAACTTCCTTATTATAAACCAACATGTCTGTCCATAGGTCGTGCCACCTGGGGTCAGCGAGCAAAGATGAACAGACTGAAGCGATCACACTTTGCATAAAATATCAACAAATCGCAACTCAACCAATTTAAAACAGAACCAGTCACTGGCTTCGGATTCACGCTGTCATTGCCTCCAGACTTGACCATCCAAACCACTCCTGGTTTTCCTCCCGCAAACATCCCCTCCGTTAAACCCGAGATTATCCATAATCCTGCGTCTGAACTGATACCAGCTCCCAGTTCTCCGATATCCTGTGCTGGTTGATTCACATTGGCTTCTGGTCAAACAATGTCTTGATAAAAATAATTCTCCTCCTTGTTTTCAAATCCCTCCATGGCCTCATTGCCTTCCCCATCTCTGTAACCCCTCCAGGACCACAACCCTCCCTATCTCTGTAACCCCTCCAGGATTCACTACCCTCCCTATCTCTATAATCCCTCCAGGATTCAGGACCCTCCCTATCTCTGTAACCCCTCCAGGATTCACTACCCTCCCTATCTCTATAATCCCTCCAGGATTCAGGACCCTCCCTAACTCTGTAATCCCTCCAGGATTCACAACCCTCCCTATCTGTGTAATCCCTCCAGGATTCACAACCCTCCCTATCTGTGTAATCCCTCCAGGATTCACAACCCTCCCTATCTCTGTAATCCCTCCAGGATTCACAACCCTCCCTATCTGTGTAATCCCTCCAGGCTTCAGGACCCTCCCTATCTCTATAATCCCCCCAGGATTCACAACCCTCCCTATCTCTGTAATCCCTCCAGGATTCACAACCCTCCCTATCTCTGTAACCCCTCCAGGATTCAGGACCCTCCCTATCTCTGTAACCCCTCCAGGATTCACTACCCTCCCTATCTCTGTAACCCCTCCAGGACCACTCACCTGACGAAGGAACAGCGTTCTGAAAGCTTGTGGGTTTACTATCAAATAAACTTGTTGGACTTTAACCTGGTGTTGTGAGACTTCTTCCAGCATTTGTTGCCCAGGCCTAATGGCCTGGGGGGAAGCCGGAGAACCGGGAGGAAACCCACGCAGACACGGGGAGAACATGCAAACATACTCTCATGGACCTGCCTCGCATTAAGTTGATCTTTCTCTACACCCTAGCTATGGCTGTAACACTACATTCTGCACCTTCTCCTTTCCTTCTCTATGAACGGTATGCCTTGTCTCTATAGCTCACAAGAAACAATAGTACATGTGACAATAATAAATCAAATCAAAGCGTAACAGACAGACACCCAATATCGGAATTGAACCCGGGTTCCTGGTGCTGTGAGGCAGCAGTGCCAGCCCCTGTGCCACCGTGCCAACCCCCTGGTCCATGTTCTCACTACAACTCTCTAATTTCTTGAGAACATGGGCTGGGTGAAAGAAGCTGGTTTCTGGCAATGAGGAATTAAATATTATCAAGGATGATTGATCAAGGAAAACATATAGAAACATCGAAACTAGAAGCAGGAAGAGGCCATTCGGCCCTTCCAGCCTGCTCCGCCATTCATTACGATCATGGCTGACACCGAATTCAAATCCTGATTCCAATCTTCCTCCCATATCCTTTGATCACCTTAAACCCAAGAGCTATATCTAATTTCTTCCTGATGTGGAGATGCCGGCGTTGGACTGGGGTGGGCACAGTGAGTAGTCTCACAACACCAGCTTAACGTCCAACAGGTTTATTTGGTAGCACGAGCTTTCAGAGCGTTGCCCTTCTGCCCGTTAGCGTCATAGACGTTTCCAGCATGGAAACAGGCCCTTCGGCCCAACTTGTCCAAACTGCCCTTTTCTTAAAACTCCTGAGCTAATCCCAATTGCCCACATTTGGTTCATATCCCTCTATACCCATCGAGTGATGAAGGAGCAATGCTCTGAAAGCCCAAATAAACCTGTTCGACTTTAACCTGGTGTTTGTGAGACTATTTGCTAATCTCTTCTTGAAATCTCACAATGTTGGGAGTAAGTTGGCAGAGCTGTTGACAAAGCATTGGCAAGGGTTAGTTGGCCGGGTTTGGGTTGGAGGAGGTCTCGGCAGGACAGATGTCTAGGTTTCATACACCTTCTCTTCAGCACTGTCATCATCACATGAGGAGGAAGAGATATCTTCCAGCCTCTTCATTCTCACTCCTCTTGCGTTTGCCTCCCCATGGACAGGGGGTAGGAGATAAGAATGTGTGAAAAGTACTCGCTTGGGATAAAAGGACAAGAGGAGTGGGGTGGCAGATTGTGACTGGTGCCTCAAAAAAATGCCAAGGTGACAGTTGTAATGTTCTAATTCTGTTAAGAGTTGTGGGTTTTACACAAAAAGAGAAAGACTTTGTTTGCACCTGTGGATTCACACTACCTGAGCAGATTTATTCCAGAAACTCTGGCCTGTACAGCAAACAAACTGAAAATAAAACAGCAGCCTGTGTTTAAAAATTGGCAAATCATGTTACAGCTTTATAGAACCTTAATTATGCCGCACTTGGAATGTAGTGTTCAATTCTGGTCGCCATGTTACCAAAAAGCTGTGGAGGCTTTGGAGAGGGTACAGAAAAGATTTACCAGGATGTTGCCTGGTATGGAGTGCATTAGCTATGAGGAGAGGTTGGTGAAACTTGCTTTGTTCTCACTGGAATGATGGAGGTTGAGGGGAGACCTGATAGAAGTCTACAAGATTATGAGGGGCATGGACAGAGTGGATAGTCAGAAGCTTTTTCCCAGATGGAAGAGTCAATTACTAGGGGGACACAGGTTTAAGGTGGGAGGGGCAAGGTTTAAAGGGGATGTACGAGGCAAGTACTATACACAGAGGGTGGCGGGTGTCGGGAACTCGTTGCCGGGGGAGGTAGTGGAAGCAGATACGATAATGACTTTTAAATACATGAATAGGATGGGAATAGAGGGATATGGTCCCCGGAAGGGTAGGGGGTTTTAGTTCAGTCGGGGCAGCATGGTCGGTGCAGGCTTGTTCTTTGTTCTGCACAGCACCCTAATGATGTCACCTACAAACATTGTGATCAGTCCTGAAAGTAATTTGCAACCTTTTAAATATATAACAACAGTGCAGGTGACTGTTACCAACAGGGAGCTGAGTAAGTACACACAGTGGAGCTGAAGAGTGTGCACTCATACTTGGGTTGACATGGATGAATATGAGAGAGCGTGTGCTCTGCTGACGTATAATTGATTTCAGGATGTGCCTATTTACTTCGATCATAAGTCCATTATTGGAGGTAGAATAATATTTTATAGCACTCAGCGTTCCCATGTCATTACAAAACAATCCATCTCTCGATTCTCCACAGCCAACTTGCTCGGGATAATTCATGTCTCCGCATCTGTGACTGAAGCTTCAGAGCAGGTGACAGAAATATTAAAATCCAGTCTTGGGCTTCAAATGACCTTAAAAACTCCTTGACTTGAACAAGGCAATTGTGGTGTGCATCCATTGATTGGATTACAGCTTTATAACTCCATCCAAACTATCACTTGTTATCTCTTGATGCCTCTGGCATACACAGTGAGGAAGATTAGTGTCAGGGGACCGTGAACTGAGACATCTTTGACAAAGATTTAGCGTTCAAGTATTTCTCGAATGTGGAGAAGTGCTGAAGCATCTCTCACACTCGGAATACTTGATGAACATTGTCACACTCGATGACAATCACTCAACAGAAGTCCTGCATGGAACTGATTGAAGAAGTGAATAATTAGCATGGCAATGTCTTGCCTGTTTTCAGGCTATCATTTTTCAATTTGATTTGGTGTTGCAAAGGGCCTTTCATGTAGATATCCCACACCCCAGTCCTCTGCCCCCAACCCTTTCTCAAAAGTTGGGTTGCTCAAGATCTGAATAAAGAATAAAATGGATTAGATTCCAGTTCAGATCCATGTGAAGATAATGGGATCACATGTCTTGATAAACTAAAATCTGTCATTTTTTTATTCTTTCATAGGATGTGGGTATCGCTGGTTATGTCACCATTTATTACCCATCCCGATTTGCCCCTTGAGAAGGTGGTGGTGAGCCGCCTTCTCGAACCGCTGCAGTCCCCCTGGTGTAAGTACATCCACAGTGCTGTTAGGGAGGGATTTTGACCCAGTCACGGTGAGGGAATGGCCGATATGTTTCCAACTCAGGACGATGAGTGGCTTGGAGGGGAACTTCGTGGTGGCGTTCCCAGGTGGCGCAGCAATGATGCCTTATAGCGCCAGGTACCCAGGTTCGATTCTGGCCTCGGATCACTGTCTGTGTGGAGTTTGCATGTTCTCCCCGTGTCTGCATGGGTTTCCTCTGGGTGCTCGGGGTTTCCTTCCACAGCCCAAAGACTTGCTCATTAAGTGCATTGTCCGTGCTAAATTTTCCCTCAGTGTACCTTTACAGGTACTTCATAGGACATGGACCCAGGTTCAATTCCCATCTTGAATCATGGTCAATGTGGAATCTGTAGGTTCTCCCCATGTCTGCTTGGGTTTCCTCCGGGTTCTCCAGTTTCCTCCCACAGTCTAAAAGACATGCTGCTTAGGTTCATTGGCCTTGCTAAATTCTCCCTCAGTGTACCCAAACAGGTGCCTGAGTGTGCCGACTAGGGGATTTTCACAGTAACTTCATTGCAGTGTTAATGTAAGCCTACTTGTGACACTAATAAATAAGCTTAAACTGTTGATTGTTGTAAAAAAAAATCTGGTTCACTAATGTCCTTTAGGGAAGGAAATCTTCCCTAAAGAGAAGAAAGCGGGGAGAAAGAGGGGAGAAAGCAGGAAAGTGGAACTGAGCCACTTCAGATCAGCCATGATCTTATTGAATGGCGGGGCAGGCTCGAAGGGCTAGATGGCCTACTCCTGCTCCTAGTTCTTATGTTCTTATCTGCCGTCCTTACCCGGTCTGGCCTACATGTGACTCCAGAGCCACAGCAATATGGTTAACTCTCAACTGCCCTCTGAAATAGCCTCACGAGCCATTCTGTTCAAGGGCGACGAGGGATGGGCAGTAAATGCTGGCCAGCCAGCGATGCCCACGTCTCATGAATGAATAAACAACATAACTGGACAAAATCCCCATCCTTAGATAACATCTTCCAGACCCACCACCACCTAGATGGACAAGGGTTGCAGGCTCCAGAGCCACAGCAATGTGGTTGACTCTTATCTGCTGCCCTTCTCCTTCTAGATAGTAGAGGTCGTGGGTTTGGAAGGTGCTGTCAAAGGAGCCTTGCTGAGTTCCTGCAGTGCATCTTGTAGATGGTACACACAACTGTCATTGTGCGTCAGTGATGGCCCCACTCAGTGTGATTCACGCTCAGGCACTCTGCAGTGCGCAGAGTGAGGGAGATTCATTTTGAACCTCCCACTGAATAAACCAGCGGGACTCCAGTTTTTTACGCAAATTTGATACTTAGAAATTTTTTGGGAGAATCAGAACCCAGAATCTCAAACTGACCACAGGGGTGAAACTCTCCCAAAAAAAACAGCCAAGTGTCATCACAGCAAGACTAGCGGGATGAGCAACATTAGTAAATCAAACCAATAGCCCCCACTCAGACCCCACCGCCCCCCCCCCCCCTTGGTACTATCCCTGGCACTCAGGTTGTGCCCAACTGGCACTGCCGGGGTGTCCACTGGGCACAGCCAGTGTGCCAGGTGGGCTCTGCCAGGTTGGCAACGCCTGATGGGCACTCACTCCCTGGCCATGCCCTCTTAGCCCCACCTGGGGCTTCAGTGGCCTTCCAGCCTCACCACACACCCCCCCGACCCCTCCCCGCCCCTCCCCCCTCCCCCCACTCCCCACCACCACCACCACCAACCAGCATGACCGTCGCTCCAGGTCTCTGCTGGAGTAGGCCAGCAGAAGATCAGAAGATTCCACCCGCTGGGAGTCAAATGGCCTGTACATATTTAAGTACTCCTTTCCCTATACTAATTGGACTTAGTTTAGGGGCTGGGGGGTGCAGGGTACCGAAACCCCTTCAGCCTCTCCCCATAGCCCTGTGTGAGTGGAATCGGCTGCCGTCGGTGGTGGTAGAGGCGAACTCGCTGGGGTCTTTTAAAAGCCTTCTGGATGAGTATATGGGATCTAATGGCATTGGAAGGTACAGATAGTTCTATGGCCTGGCAGGTATGGATGTGATCGGTGCAACTTGTGGGCCGAAGGGCCTGTTTGTGCTGTAGTGTTCTATGAAACTGCCTGGCGCCGGGCAGTAAACGGATTCTTAGCCCCACACGCCATTCCCCGGGAAAAACATGATCTGTGGCAGACATGGCTAGGTCAGAGAATCGCACCCCCACCCCCCCACCTTATCTTTAAGCAAAAAACATTGTACCTTTGAATCAGGCTTCAGTTCTGCTAATGCCCCAATTAATGAATCATATCTGGAGGACAGAACACCTCTTGTTTCAAAAATTCATCTTTTCCTGATATTAAGTCAGGACATTACTGCTAATGTGTCCTTAATTGCTTCTGTATCTGTGGGAATATGTCGATACGGAATGTATACGAAAGGCTGTAATATTGATAAGAGGATGTAACCGCGTTTGTACAAACTCCTCTGAGGAGAGGTAACTGCCTCGGGATTAAAGGATGTGCGTTTTTCCCAGCTCCGATAGCCCCGGTTACAGAGGCACGGTGTGCATGATAAAACTCACCAGGCCCCAGTGTAAAGAGATCACTTCGATTATTTCCTAATAAGGATTGTGATTGTCAGGATTAGGAACAAACGTTGGGAACTCAAGAGCCTTTGGTGGCACGGTTTACAAAGGGCTGAGAGATGTAATTGTTCAGAGACACAGTACAATGTGCCAGAGGAGAGCCTGAAGAAGAAAGACCCCATCTCCACGGACAGTACCTTAGGATGCTGGAGGTTCCAGGATAAGAAGTCTCCTCACTATCTCCACCGCTTTTGTTAACTGCATGTAACATCATGTTTAATACATCCTACTTGACTCATAAATACTGCCTGTTCATACCTTGTTATGACAAGCACAAGTAAGGATGGGATTATTATATATCAAGGATTCACAGTTAAATCATTTAAGTAAAACCATTTTATACCTCAAGATCCCAAAAGCTTACATCTGGATTTGCAGCAAACTAATCCCACCCCCTCTCCCCATACCCCTGCATCAATCCCCAAACTAATACCACTGTCCCACACTCTCCCCACAGCCCTGTATCAATCCCCAAAATAATTCCACTGTCCCGCTTTCCCCATAGCCCTGTATCAATCCCCAAACTAATCCCACTGTCCCACTTTCCCCATAGCCCTGTATCAATCCCCAAAATAATGCCACCTCCCTCTCCCCATAGCCCTGTATCAATCCCAAACTAATCCCACCTCCCTCTCCCCACAGCCCTGTATCAATCCCCAAACTAATCCCACCTCCCTCTCCCCATAGCCCTGTATCAATCCCAAACTAATCCCACCTCCCTCTCCCCATAGCCCTGTATCAATCCCAAACTAATCCCACCCCTCCTCTCCCCATAGCCCTGCATCAATCCCCAAACTAATCCCACTGCCCCACACTCTCCCCATAGCCCTGTATCAATCCCTAAGCTAATCCCACTGCCCCACACTCTCCCCACAGCCCTGTATCAATCCCCAAAGTAATCCCACCCCCCTCTCCCCATAGCCCTGTATCAATCCCCAAACTAATCCCACTGTCCCACACTCTCCCCATAGCCCTGTATCAATCCCCAAACTAATCCCACTGCCCCGCTCTCTCCCCATAGCCCTGTATCAATCCCTAAGATAATCCCACTGCCCCACACTCTCCCCACAGCCCTGTATCAATCCCCAAACTAATCCCACCCCCCTCTCCCCATAGCCCTGTACCAATCCCCAAACTAATCCCACTGCCTCACTCTCTCCTCATGGCCCTGTATCAATCCCCAAACTAATCCCACTGCCTCACTCTCTCCTCATGGCCCTGTATCAATCCCCAAACTAATCCCACTGCCTCACTCTCTCCTCATGGCCCTGTATCAATCCCCAAACTAATCCCACTGCCTCACTCTCTCCTCATGGCCCTGTATCAATCCCCAAACTAATCCCACTGTCTCACTCTCTCCCCATAATCCTGTATAAATCCCAAACTAATCCCACTACCCCACTCTCTCCCCATAGCCTTGTATCATTCCTCAATCTAATCCTACTGCCCCAATTTTTCCCTTTAGCTCTGTATCAATCCCCAAACTAATCCCACTGCCCCACTTTGACCCCATAGCCCTGTATCAATCCCCAAACTAATCCCACTGCCCCACTTTGACCCCATAGCCCTGTATCAATCCCCAAACTAATCCCACTGCCCCACTTTGACCCCATAGCCCTGTATCAATCCCCAAACTAATCCCACTGCCCCACTTTGACCCCATAGCCCTGTATCAATCCCCAAACTAATCCCACTGCCCCACTTTGACCCCATAGCCCTCTATCAATCCCCAAACTAATCCCACTGCCCCACTTTGACCCCATAGCCCTGCATCAATCCCCAAACTAATCCCACTGCCCCACTTTGACCCCATAGCCCTGTATCAATCCCCAAACTAATCCCACTGCCCCACTCTCTCCCCGTAGCCCTGTATCAATCCCCAAACTAATCCCACTGTCCCACTCTCTCTCCTCAAAACCCTGAATCAATCCCGAACTTAGTCACATACTGTGCACACATTCCATGGCCAATCCCACGTCACCTGCACAGTTTTGGACACTAAGAGGTAATTTACCGTGGCCAATCCGCCTAACTAACACATCTTTTAAAGTGTGGGAAGAAACAGGAGCACCCAGAGGAAACCCACGCAGACATGGGGAGAACATGCAAACTCCACATACCTGAGGCCAGAATCGAACCCAGATCCCTGATGCTGTCAGGCAGCAGTGCTAACCATTGTGCTGCTATGCCGCTCTATATGACGCCCTCTATCAATCCCAAAATAATCCCAAGCCTCCACTCTCACCCTATAGCTCTCTGCTTCAACCTTTCTTAATCGATGCAAAGTATCTGTCTTAGGTATGGCTGTGGGAAAGAAAACCAGGCTCCCAACACTCCACAGGCATAAATATTTTCCATAGCCTCTCTGCTGGTCAGTCAATGTTTCAAATTGTTGATCCTTTGGAATCAACTCCCCAAAGGCTGTAATCCTTTCCAGGATTAGAACTAGGGTGTTGGGTCTAACCAGTGCTGGAATTTTGAACAATACATCTCCTCTGAACTACACTGATACATCAACCTAGATTTCTTTGATTTGATTTGATTTATTATTGTCACGTGCGTTGGGATACAGTGAAAAGTATTCTTTCTTGCGCACTCTACAGACAAAGCATACCGCATACCGCACATAGAATACATTGGGGAGAAGGAAAGGAGAGGGTGCAGAATGTAATGCTACACTCATCGCTAGGGTGTAGAGAAAGATCAGCTTAATATAAGGTAGATACATTCAGAACTCTGATGGTAGCAGGGAAGAAACCGTTCTTGATTTAGCTGGTACGTAATCTCAGACTTTTGTATCTTTTTCCTGATGGAAGAAGGTGGAAGAAAGAATGTTTAGTAGCTCCTATTCTTTCTGAGTGTACTAAGGGACATTGATATGAAACAGAGTGGATGGAGTTAGAACACAAATCAGTAATGACCATAGAATCACAGAATCTCTGCTTTGTAGAAGGAGGCCATTCGGCCCATCAAGCCTGCACCGACTCTCTGAAAGAGCACCTTATATAGACCCTTATAGGTCCTTCAAAAGTCTGATGGCAACAGGGAAGAAGCTGTTCTTGAGTCGGTTGGTATGTGACCTCAGGCTTTTATATCTTTTTCCCAATGAAAGAAGGTGGAAGAGAGAATAGTGCGTGGGGTCCTTGATTGTACTGGCTGCTTTTCTGAGGCAGCGGGAAGTGTAGGAAGAGTCAATGGATGGGAGGCTGGTTTGAGTGATGGACTGGGCTACGTTTATGACCCTTTGTAGTTTCCTGCGGTCTCGGGCAGAGCAGGAGCCCATACCAAGCTGGGGTACAACCAGAGAGAATGCTTTCTATGGTGCATCTGTAAAAATTGGTGAGTTATCGCGGACATGCCAAATTTCCTTAGACTCCTGAGAAGGTAGTGGTGTTGGTGGGGCTTTTTTAACTGTAGCATCAGCAGGGAGGGATCAGGACAGGTTGTTGGTGACCTGGACCCGAGAAACTTAAAGCTCTCGATGATTTCCACTTCATCACTATTGAAAGCAACCAAGACTGGAAAGGTAGAAATATAGAAGATAGGAGCTGAAGGAGGCCATTTGGCCCTTCAAGCCTGATCCACCTTTTATTACGATCATGGCTGATCATCCAACTCAATATCCTAATCCTGCTTTCTCCCCATAACGTTTGATCCCATTCACCCCAAGTGTTATATCCAGCCGCCTTTTGAAGTAAGGGCAAAGAAAATTACAGCACAGGATCAGGCCCTTCGGCCCTCCAAGCCCGTACCGACCATGCTGCCCAACGGAACTAAAACCCCCTACCCTTCCGGGGACCATATCCCTCTATTCCCATCCTATTCATGTATTTGTCCAGACGCCCTTTAAATGCCACTACCATATCCGCTTCCACTACCTCCCCCAGCAGTGAGTTCCAGGCACTCACCACCCTCTGTGTAAAAAATCTGCCTCGTACATCTCCTTTAAACCTTGCCCCCTCGCACCTTAAACCTGCGCCCCCCCTAGTAATTGACTTCTTTCACCCTGGGAAAAAGCTTCTGACTATCCACTCTGCCTCTCATAATCTTGTAAACCTCTATCAGGTCTCCCCTCAACTCTGTTGTTCCAGTGAGAACAAACCAAGTTTCTCCAACATCTCCTCATAGCTAATGACCTCCATACCAGGCAACATCCTGGTAAATCCTTTCTGTACCCTCTCCAAAGCCTCCACATCCTTCTGGTAGTGTGGCGACCAGAATTGAACACTATATTCCAAGTGCAGCCTAACTAAGGTTCTATAAAGATGCAACATGACTTGCCAATTTTTAAACTCAATACCCCAGCCGATGAAGGCAAGCATGCCGTATGCCTTCTTGACTACCTTCTCCATCTGCATTGCCACTTTCAGTGACCTGTGTACCTGTACACCCAGATCCCTCTACCTATCAATACTCTTAAGGGTTCTGTCATTTACTGTAAATTTCCTATCTGTGTTAGACCTTCCAAAATGCATTACCTCACATTCATCCGGAAGGGGCTGGAAGAGACAATTATGCAACCGAGGTGAGTGTGCAATGGTTGATTTTGTTTGATTTGATTTGATTTATTATTGCCACATGTATTAACATACAGTGAAAAGTATTGTTTTGTGTGTGCTATACAGACAAAACATACCGTTCATAGAGAAGGAAAGGGGAGAGTGCAGAATGTAGTGTTACAGTCATAGCTAGGGGTGCAGAGAAAGATCAACTTAATGTGAGGTAGGTCCATTCAAAAGTCTGACAGCAGCAGAGAAGAAGCTGTTCTTGAGTCGGTTGGTACGTGACCTCAGACTTTTGTATCTTTTCCCCGACGGAAGAAGGTGGAAGAGAGAATGTCCGGGGTGTGTGGGGTCCTTAATTATGCTGGCTGCTTTGCCGAGGCAGCGGGAAGTGTAGACAGAGTCAATGGCTGGGAGGGTGGACAATTGTGCAACTGAGGTGAGCTTGCTACTGGTTGGGTGAGACTTACAGGTTTTCAAGTGTTTTGAAGGCCATTCGAATAGAGTTGTTGTGTTGAGGAGATTGGTTTTGGTAAGTGTCAGTTTGCTGTCAGGAGGCTGTGTGCCGAACCTGGCATCTGCCCATTAACCTTCCCCCAATTGTTTTGTTACGTCTCAACATCCTCTCCATACAATAAACTAAATGATGAGGGCTATTAGCTCCATAAAGCTGCAATGCAATGTCATCCATTCTACAGAAAGACATTAGCATCCTATTTGTATTGAGTTATTAGCTCCATTAAAATTAGAATATTCTTTATGGGATCACACAAGATTCACAGAGCAGTTTTGCAAGGCAAATAATCATTGGCTTTTAGCAAGTTCTTATCAAACGAACCACTTCCAATTCAGAGGATTGGCAGCGACAAACTGTCAGCATTATAACGAGTGCTTTTCACCGAACCCCTTTCATAAAAGCTTCTGAATCCTTTTGATGGTTTGAACACCTGGTTCTCCAATTTGTCACCATAAATAAATCTACTCTGGAACAGAGGATTAATTTTAACATCTGACGGTGAAAGGGAGTAGAAATGGCCCTGCCTCTCTGCGAGGACTGACAATTGAGTGACTGTGACACCGAGGGAGCCCTCAGCCTGAGTCCCGGGGAATGTCGGAGCGAAGAGGGAAATCGATCCAACAGAATCGCACAACCCCAGAACGAGGTAGCGCCGAGGGAGATCCCTCAGTTCCTCATGCTTGTGGTGACTGATCTCCTACATCACAAAGTTATGGAATCATTATAGAATCCCGACAGCACTGAAGAGGCCATTTGATCCATCTAGTCATCACCTACCTTCTGAAAGAGTATCTTACCCAGCCCCTCTCCCCCACTCAATCCCTGTAACCCCATACATTTAGCATGGCCAATCCACTTAACCTACACAACTTTGGATACTAAGGCACAGTTTAACAATGGCTAATCCATCTAACCTACACATACATGGACACCAAGGGGCAATTTACCATGGCCAATCCATCTAATCTGCACAGCTTTGAAGTGTGGGAGGAAACCGGAGCACCGTGGAGAAAACCCACACAGACACGGGGAGAATGTGCAGACTCCGCACAGGCAGTGACCCAAGCCAGGAATCGAACCCGGGTCCCTGGTGCTGGGAGGCAGCAGTGCTAACCACTGTGCCACTGTGTTGACCTTGTAAAAGAGATCTCAGTTGGGCAAAAGGTTCAGTGTCTACAGTCTAGAAGCAAAAAATTCAACAAGGATTCCTGCTCCTAATTTCTGCTCAGTGATTTCTGTTTGTGTTTGTGGAGAGAAATCAGAATGTGGACTCTCCCACGGTTCAATTGCCTTTTTGTACTCACAGCTGGAGAACGGCCTCTTCAGGGTCGGGGGGTGCGGAGAGTGGTGGGAAAGGTTATTGGTGCTTGAGGAATCCAAAAGCAGAACATGTGAGCTACATAGTTTGAGGATAAGGGGTAAACCTTTTAGAACTGAGGTGAGGAGAAATTTCTTCGCCCAGAGGGCGGGGAATGTGTGGAATTCACTCCCACAGAAAGTAGTTGAGGCCAAAACGTTGTGTGATTTCAGGAAGAAATTAGATTTCGCTCTTGGGGCTAAAGGGATGGAGGGATATGGGGGGAAGGGGGGGATCAGGATATTGAATTTGATGATCAGCCATGATCAGAATGAATGGGGGAGCAGGCTGGAAGGGCCGAATGGCCCATTCCTGTTTCTGCTGCCTTGGTGGAATATTCCCACCCTGCCCGCCATGGGAATCTTGGCACCATGCAAAGATGTGTTGACCTGAGGTGGGAATTCCTGGCCTTGGGTAAGCATAGCTGAAAAATCCCACCCTCTATATTTCTCTCTGACACAGTAAGAAGTCATAAGAACGTAAGAAATAGGAGCAGGAGTCGGCCATCTAGCCCTTCGAGCCTGCCCCGCCATTCAATAAGATCATGGCTGATCTGAAGTGGATCAGTTCCACTTTCCCGCTTTCTCCCAATAACCCTTAATTCCCGTCTATCAGAAACCTATCTACCCGTGATTTAAATATATTTAGCGAGGCAGCCTCCACCACTTCAACGGGCAGAGAATTCCAGAGACGCACCACCCTTTGAGTGAAGAAGTTCCTCCTCAACTCCGATCTAAACTGCCCTCCCCCCCACCTTATCTTGAGGCTGTGCCCTCTAGTCCTGCTGTCCTTTCTAAGCGGGAAGAATCTCTCAACCTCTACCCTAACTATCCCCTTCACTATCTTATACGTCTCACAACACCAGGTTAAAGTCCAACCAGTTTATTTCATAGTAAACCCACAAGCTTTCGGAAACGGTGTTCCTTTGTCAAGTGTGTGGAAGGTTCTTACCGTGTTTATCCCAGTCCAATGCCAGCATCTCCACATCATTTCTCTGTAACATGCAAGGGGGGAGAAAACTGCCACCTTACGATAAATAAGTAATCCATGTGTGTCAGCTGATTTGTTTTCATTAAAGTATCGGCAGTCGTATTGTTCTGATACTGTGGCTACAGGAATTTTGCTTCCTTTTCTCAGCATTATCAGTGTTTGTGTGAATGTCACCGTACCCTTGTATGAGACACACACACACACACACACACACACACACACACACACACAGCTAATGTGGCAATATGACACCGTATCGCCCTGCTGCCTCCCAGCAAGATTCAGTCAGGCCAGAAATCGACAATGCTGTAAACATCTCCAGTGTCACGCTGAGGGCATGTACTCACAGTGGGCACTCGTCACTGGGTGACGGCTAGGACAATCGCGGGCACGGGGAGGGTCACTCACTGATGGAGAAAGGAGGAACATTCTAGAATTAACCGGAGAGGATGACGAGAGAAGGTGAGACAGAACAAAAAGAGAGAACAAAAAGGAAAACATGAAGAGGAGTGTAAGTATGGCGGATTTTCCCATGGAGGCGGAATGCTCCCTGTCCTCTTATTCCCATGGGAAGGCTAACGGAAGTCACAGTTTATTTATCAGCGTCACAAGTAGGCTGATATTAACACTGCAATGAAGTTACTGTGAGAATCCCCTAGTCGCCACACTTGGGGTAGACAGAGGGAGAATTTAGCATGGCCCATGCACAGCTTTCAGACTGTGAGAGGAAACCGGGGCACCCGGAGGAAACCCATGGTGACACGGGGAGAACGTGCAAACTCCACACAGACCCCAAGCCAGGAATCGAACCCGGGCATCAATGCTAATTACCATGCCACCCCTTGTTTCAAGGGGATTGGAGTGTAAGATTAGGGGAGTCTTGCTACCACTGTACAAGGGACTGGTGAGTCCACACCTGGAGAACTGTGAGCAGTTTTGATGCCCCTATTTGAGGAAAGATATTATTTCATTTGGGGCAGTTCAGAGAAGGTTCACGAGGATAGTCCCTGGGATTATGAGGGATTGTCTCAGATAGGCTGGGACTCTCCCCATTGGAAGTTAGAAGAATGAGGAATGATCTCATCCAAAAAACATCGCTTTCTCTCCTCTGGGGTCTAATTAGGCTGAGATCAAAGGCATGAAACTCTCTGCTATCAATGGCTGTGAGGTGAGCGGGCAGATGCCAATCCTCCTGCAATGGCACGAGGGTTTGCCAACTCCTTCAGGCATGCCCTCGATTCTCCAGGAGGTTAATTTTCCAGAAGGTTGCCCAGGAGAGAAATTCCTAAAACTCTAGGACGCAACAGTCCCATATTCTGCTCCACACGTGTGGGAGCTCTCGCACTCCGGAACGTTCTGACGATCAAATGACAGGACCACATAGCATGTCATGGAGAACTGGCGCTAGCATGCCATCCTGTTTAACTCCATTGCTAATTGGGAATAAGTTAGAAGACTCACCATTATCCAGGGTATGGATGAGAATGACACCATGGAACTGTCGATCCATTGTGATGGAATTCGAGTCAAACAATCATCATTCAACAAACAGTTTGAGAAAATATTTTTTTCCATAAGTAGTTACGATCAGTAATGGAATCGTAGAATCCCTACGGTGCAGGAGGCCACTCTGCCCATCAAATCTGTACTGACAACAGTCCCACCCAGGGATTGTAGGGAGGTGATGGCCTCATGGTATTATTGTGAGACTATTAATCCAGAAACTCAACTAATCTTCTGGGGACCTGGGTTCGAATCCCGCCACAGCAGCTGGTGGAATTTGAATTTAACAAAAAAAATCTGGAATTAAGAGTCTACTGATGACCATGAAACCATTGTTGGAAAAACCCATCTGGTTCACTAATGTCCTTTAAGGAAAGAAATCTGCCGTCCTTACCTGGTCTGGCCTACATGTGACTCCAGAGCTACAGTAACATGGTTGACTCTCAATTGCCCTCTGACAAGGCCTCACAAGCCATTCAGTTCAAGGGCAACTGGGGATGGGCAATAAATGCCCTCTCAGCCAGCGACGTCCATGTCCCACAAATGAATAATTAAAACGAGGCCCCATCTCCGTAAACTCATGTATTTACCCTAGCTGGTCCCCCTGACACTACGGGAGAATTCAGCATGGCCAATCCATCCAACCCGCACATCTTTGGAGCGTGGGAGGAAACTGGAGCACCCTGAGGAAACCCACGCAGACACAGGGAGAACGTGCAGACTCCACACAGACAGACAGTCACCCGAGGCCGGAATGGAACCTGGGTCCCTGGCGCTGTGAGGCAGCAGTGCCAACCACTGTGCCACCCCAGGTGAGAGGAAGTGACTCAAGAGTCACATCAACACCAACCGGAATTAGACGGGCCGAGTGATCTGTTTCTGTGGGCTGTCTATCTCATGTCACATATGTTATTCTTGACTGCGATGGCTGAAATGGAACATGCCCTCCCCCTCGGCACCAACATCTGTCATCCTGATCAGTACAAAGCGAGTGGAGTAAATACTTAGCGACATTGCCAGGTGGGTGGGTAGTGAAGCAGAATCCTCCAATGCAGCCAGCTTCCCACCGCAGTCGATGCTGGTGTAAAGCAGGCAGTGAGAGAGAGATTCACCCTGGAGGGTTGAGTTGGAAGGAATGTTTAAGGGAAATGGGCTCCGTGACACGTGAGGGGATGATCCCACACACAGCTTGGACAAGGATACGCCTGTATGCAGTTTGCCCTCTGCCCCCTGGACCAGGGAGCTGCACCGGGTGATGTAGGGATGGCCAATCCTGCGTAGCCTTTAGGTGAATACATGAACAGACCGGGGGAGGGGAAAGCAGGTTCGAGAACGATATGTAGAATGCAATAGTAACCGATAGCGAAACAGTGGAGACAAAACTGGGAGCATTTAGAAACTAAGAGCAGGAATAGGCCATTTGGCCCTTCTAACCTGCCCCACATTCATTTTGATCATGGCTGATCATCAAATTCAGTATCCTCATTCCCCCCCCACCCCCACCTCCTCATCTCCCTCCATCCCTTTAGCCCCAAGAGCGATATCTAATTTCTTCCTGATATCCCACAACATTTTGGCCTCAACTACTTTCTGTGGGAGTGAATTCCACACATTCACCACCCTCTGGGTGAAGAAATTTCTCCTCCCCTCAGTTCTAAAAGGTTTACCCCTTATCCTCAAACTCTGGCCCCCTAGTTCTGGGCTCCCCCCACCATCGGGAACATTCTTTCTGAATCTACCCTGTCTAACCCTGTTAGAATTTTATAAGTTTCTGTGAGATCCCCTCTCACTCTTCTAAACTCCAGTGAATATAATCCTAACCGACTTAGTCTCTCCTCATTTGATTTGATTTGATTTATTATTATCACATGTATTGTCATACAATGAAAAGTATTGTTTCTTGTCGCTATACAGACAAAGCATAATGTTCATCGAGAAGGAAATGAGAGAGTGCAGAGTGCAGTGTTACAGTCATAGCTAGGGTGTAAGAGAAAGATCAACTTAACGCAAAGTAAGTCCATTCAAAAGTCTGACAGCAGCAGAGAAGAAACTGTTCTTAAGTTGGTTGGTACATGACCTCAGACTTTTGTATCTTTTTCCAAAGGACAAAGGTGGAAGAGAGAATGTCCGGGGTGTGTGGGGGTCCTTAATTATACTGGCTGCTTTGCCGAGGCAGCGGGAAGTGTAGACAGAGTCAATGGATAGGAGGCTGGTTTGTGTGATGGATTGGGCCACATTCACAACCTTTTGTAGTTCCTTGTGCTCTTGGGCAGAGCAGGAGCCCAGACCAAGCTGTGATACAACCAGAAAGAATATTTTTTATGATACATCTGTAAAGGTTGGTGAGAGATATGACTGACCTGCCAGGAATCAGCCTGGTAAACCTTCGCTGTGCTCCCTCTATAGCAAGGACATCTTTCGTCAGATAAGGACACCAAAACAGCACACAATACTCCAGGTGTGGCCTCACCAACGCCCTGTAAAATTGCAGCAAAACATCCCTATTCCTGTACGCTCACGATGAAGGCCAACATATTACTTGCCTCATTTCAGTACCTGCACACTTACTTTCATCGATTGATGCACAAGGACACCAAGGCCTATTTATGAGAGGGTTCAAGACTGAGATGGGGAGGCATCTTTCTACAAAAGGATGAATCAGTGTGGCTAAATGATCTCTCTTCCCTGCATTTCGTACAAAGAAGCTTAATGCATTGAACATGCTGACATTAGCAGCTGTCACTGAATACTCATTGTACAAAATTCCACTGGAATAAATCCTTTATTATTCACATGCTTTGGGCAGAATTCCAAAGGACATTCACTGAATCACTTGCT
Source organism: Carcharhinus amblyrhynchos (assembly GCF_965287045.1). Classification (NCBI taxonomy): domain Eukaryota; kingdom Metazoa; phylum Chordata; class Chondrichthyes; order Carcharhiniformes; family Carcharhinidae; genus Carcharhinus; species Carcharhinus amblyrhynchos. The sequence continues at coordinate 1,831,812 of NW_027649778.1, forward strand.
ATTCACAGCTGTCCAATTTCTGATTTTTAAATCCTCGATACTTCTGTAATATAAAACACTCTTCACCGATAATCCGACACACAGCGCAACAAAAGTCCTGTGTACTGTCCCCTAATATCCTGGCTCATGGAATTCATAGAATCATAGAATCTCTACAGTGCAGAAGGAGGCTATTTGGCCCATCGAGTCTGCACCAACTCTCCGACACAGCATCTTACCCACGCCCTATCCCTGTAACCCTCCATATTTAGCTCAGTAATTCCCTTGACCTAGGGTCACTAAGGGAAAATTTAGCATGATCAATTCACCTAACCTACACATCTTGGGACACTAAAGGGTAATTTAGCATGGCCAATCCACCTAACCTGCACATCTTGGGACTGTGGGAGGAAACAAGCGCACTGAGAGGAAACCCATGCAGACACGGGGAGAATGTGCAAACTCCACATAGACAGTGACCCAAGCCAGGAATCGAACCCGGGTCCCCAGCACTGTGAGGCAGCAGTGCTAACCGCTGTGCCACCATGCCGCCCTTCTCCCCATAACCCCTGATCCCCTTATTGATCAAGAACCTACCTAACTCTGTCTTAAAGACATTCAATGACCTGGCCCTCCACAGCCTTCTGCGACAAAGAGTTCCACAGATTCACCACTCTCTGGCTGAAGAAATTCCTCCTTATCTCTGTTTTAAAGGATCGTCACTCGGAGGTTGTGCCCTCGAATTCCAGTTTCTCCCACCAGTGAAAACATCCTCTCCATGTCCACTCTATCCAGGCCTCGCAGTATTCTGTAATATCGCCTACCCCCTCAAATTGAAACACTTTTCCCGTGTGATTCAGGAGAGAAAGAATGTCCATCTCAATCTCACAAAGAATCCTTGAACTGTCTAACTTTTCCAATGGTCACCAGGGACCCATCCATCCCGCATCATCTGTCCGTCACTGACTCCCGTATCCATCCTCTTGGGTCCTCAGCCGCAACCTCCAGCTGCTAGCCAGCACCCCCCCTCATCCCCCCTGAACCTGCACATCCCATCCCTCCCACTCCCATTTCCCCCCTCAAACCCGGTAACCAACCTGGATCAGACTCTGCAGGGATTTATCCTCCCATGTTGTCCTCCCATTGAAGAATCTCACAGGATTGCTGACCTACCGATTTAAGTTATCCCTGCGGCTTTCTTCCCGACTCCTGGAACTTCCACTCGAAGGCAGAAGCTCGCTGCCTTGTCAGATTTGGATTGGACCCAAGAGTTTGTGTCAGGAACTATCAGGGAACCGTTACTCTCAGCCCACCCACTCTCTAAATCAATAATGTCAACTTCACACTCAAACCAGCTTGTTCCCTCATCACGAAAGTCCTTTCTGAAGGTTAAACTGCGGTAGTTGGCTTCTCAAATCTGTGTCAGTACATATCGACACTCTCTCGCTCTCTGTGTTTGTATATAAAAATCAACTGGAGACTATCAAAGTGCCTAGGTATATTGCTGATGTCTTTACATTTTTACCTCTGATGACCAGAAGTAGCAAACACTGTTCGAGCTCTGGAAAGTGTGGTCAGAGGGCGTAGGAACCAAAGACTCTAACAAGGTGGATAATAAGACACTCAAGCAATGAGATCTTATTGAAACTTACAGGATACTGCGAGGCCCTGGATAGAGTGGACGTGGAGAGGATGTTTCCACTAGTAGGAATAACTAGAACCAGAGGGCACAACCTCAGGCTAAAGGGACGATCCTTTAAAACAGAGATGAGGAGGAATTTCTTCAGCCAGACAGTGAGGAATCTGTGGAACTCTTTGCCACAGAAGGCTGTGGAGGGCAGGTCATTGAGTGTCTTTAAGACAGAGATAGATAGGTTCCTGATTAATAAGGGGATCAGGGGTTATGGGGAAAAGGCAGGAGAATGGGGATGAGAAAAATATCAGCCGTGATTGAATGGTGGGGCAGACTCAATGGGCCAAGTGGCCTAATTCTGCTCCTATGGTTTAATGATCTTATGGGTAGTTTGACATCAATGGGCCAAAGTTGAGAATTTCTGCTTTCTCCAATTGGATGTGCGGGCAAACCTTTTCAACATTGACATATCAGTTGCCGGTTACCAACCCACCAATCTTGCCCCAGAGACTCCAACAATACAGATGTACAAGCATACCAGATGGGAGCAGAGTTAGTCCATTCGGCCCCTCGAGCCAATTCCGCCATTCAATGATATCACTGATGTTCTGTTTGTGTTTGGAGTTCTACATTCCCATTCACCCTCGCAATTCCCTCGCCTAACAAGAATCGATCCTTTTTTTTAATTCACTTGTGGGACATGGTGTCGCTGGCTGAGCCAGCATTTATTGCCCATTCCTAGTCACCCTTGGTGGGCAGTTGAGCATCAATCATATTGCTTTGGGACTGGAGTCACATGTAGGCTAGACCAGGTAAGGACAGCAGATTTCCTTCCCTAAAGGACATTTGTGAACCAGATGGGTTTTTCCAACAATGGTTTCATGGTCATCAGTAGATTCTTTTATTTTTAATTGAATTCAAATTCATCATTTGCCACTAGGCCATCGCCTCCCTTCTAGCTCCACCTAAAGAAATATTCAGTGGCCCCCGCCTCCAACACCTTCTGAGCCAGAGAGTTCTAAACACAGTATAAATTCTCCTCATAAGAACTAGGAGCAGGAGTCGGCCATTTGGCCCCTCGAGCCTGCTCCGCCATTCAATAAGATCATGGCTGATCTTTTCATGGACTCAGCTCCACTTACCCGCCCGCTCACCATAACCCTTAATTCCTTTACTGTTCAAAAATCTATCTATCCTTACCTTAAAAACATTCAATGAGGGAGCCTCAACTGGGCAGGGAATTCCACAGATTCACAACCCTTTGGGTGAAGAAGTTCCTCCTCAACTCAGCCCTAAATCTGCTTCCCCTTATTTTGAGGCCATGTTCTAGTTTCACCCGCCAGTGGAAACAACTTCCCTGCTTCTATCTTATCCATTCCCTTCAAAATCTTATATGTTTCTATAAGATCTCCCCTCATTCTTCTGAATTCCAACGAGTATAACCCCAGTCTACTCAGCCTCTCCTCAAAATTTCTCAAAATTTTAAGAGAGAAACTTATAATTTTAAAACAGTTCCCCCCTTGTTCCAGACTCACCCGTAAGATGGAATATTCTTTCCACGTTCACCTCGTTCAGATCGTTCAGGATCTTATAAACTTCAATCAGGTCACCCCTCACTCTTCTAAACTCCAGTGGAAACAAGCCCAGTCTGTCCAACCTTCCCTCGTAGGACAACCCACTCATTCCAGGTTTCAATCCATTAAACCTCCTCTGAACTGCCCTCTCATGCACTGATGACCATTCTTAAATAAAGAGACCAAAACACGGGGCAGAATTTTCCAGCCTCGCTCACTCCGAAACCGGAAAATCTCACCCGAGTTCAACAGACCTTTCCATGGTCCAACTTCACCCACCCCAATTCCCCTGGTGGGCGAGACGGTAAAATTCCAGCCAAGGTATTTGAGATGTGGGGCGGGATTTTACAGCCTCGCTCGGGCGAGACTGGAAATTTCCATCCAAGGTCAAGGGTGATTTCTGTTGTCTGACCCTCGCCAGCGCTGATTCCCTGGCGGGTGAGGTAGTAGTGGTCTGGCCGTGGTGTCACCAATGCTCCATAGAACCAAAGCATCACATCCTTCCCTTTATGTTCAATTCCTCTTGCAATAAAGGATAGTGTTCCATTCGCCTTCCAGAACTGGTTGTAACTGCCTACTAATGTAATGATTCATGCACAAGGACAGCTAGCTCTCTCAGTGCCTCAGACCTCTGCAGCTGTTCCCCATTTCAACAATATTCTGTTTTTGTATTCTTCCTTGCAAAGTGAACAACTCCATATCTTCCCACCTTATTCTCCAGCTGCCAGATTCTTGCCCACTCACTCAATCTACTAAATCACTCTGCAATCTCCTTACGCCATCATCACAACACACATTCCTATCTATCTTTATGTCACCTGCCCATTTATCCTCAGTGCCTTTAACCGCTCCCCCACCCCTCACATCAAAGCCATTGATATTAGTTACAAAAGGTTAAGACCCCAGAGGCAAGACTCCACTTCATAAAAACATAGAATCCCTACAGTGCAGAAGGAGGCCATTTGGCCCATTGAGTCTGGACCGGCCACAGTCCCACCTAGGCCCTATCCCCATAGCCCCAGGTATTTATCTTGCTAATCTCCCAACACTAAGGGGCAATTTAGCATGGCTAGTTCATTTAAACTGCATATTTTTGGACACTGAGGGACAATTTAATATTTCCAATCCACCTAACCTGCACATCCTTGGACACTAAGGGACAATTTAACATGGCCAATCCACCTAATCTGCACATCTTTGGACACTAAAGGCAATTTAGCATGGCCAATCCACCTAACCTGCACATCCTTGGACACTAAGGGACAATTTAGCATGGACAATACACCTAACCTGCACATCTTTGGACATTAGTGTTCTGGGATGCCTAGGTTAGAGGGATTAGCGGGTAAATGTGTAGGGATATGGGGATAGGGCCAGGGTGGGATTGTGGTTGGTGCAGACTCGATGGGCCGAAGGGCCTGTTTCTGCACTGTAGGGTTCTATGTTATATGTCCTATTAAGGGGCCATTTAACATGGCCAATACACCTAATCTGCACATCTTTGGAGTACGGGAGGAATCCGGGGCACCCGGACGAAACCCACTCAGACACGGGGAGAACGTGCAAACTCCACACAGACAATTCACCCCAGGCCGGAATCGAACCCGGGTCCCTGACGCTTTGAGGCAGCAGCGCTAGCCACTGGGCCGCCTAATTAACAGCCCTGTTGAAAGGCCACCCTTGCCTCCACTGATGAGAGGGAGCCGGCGTGTGAGGCAAAGCTACAGGGTGAGGAAGGCTGTAAGTCTACCCGTGTCAACATTTGGCGGAAATGGTGGAGAACGTGGTGTTTGGGGAAAGGTCAGAGTCCAATTGTTGTTCAGAGAGCTAGTTAAGGGTTTATTTCTGAGTTTAACAGTTCTCCTTATGTTGCGTTCCGGCTGAAGTTCAAGGCTCCCACTGATGTGTTTTTTTTTCTGATTGGTGATGGAGGCAGCAGAGATAGTGTTAGATTAAAGCAGTGTGCTATTTGTGACTGGATGCAGGTGCACAGAGACGTCTGCTCATTCTAAGTGTTGTTTTCTCTCACATTGCAAGAACTCGGTGTGCTGGAATGAATTCACCACCAGCGACTCGTTAAAGGGGAAATTCCGGGCAATCTTCGGCACCACAGCTTGGTTAAAAGGGACATCTGACAGGATAAGTGCCACTGCCCACGGAATTCTTCAAAAAGATTAAAGGCTGGAAGGGTAACAGGGGCAAAACTCAACAATTGCCAGGTGGCAGTATAAGGGAAAAACCCCCACTGAGGTTAACTGCAAAATTAAAGCAACTAAATCAGCAACAATAAATAAAAGAAATACTTTCCATTTTGTCTCCCTTTACTTCTGAAATTTGTAACCAATAGATGTGGCCTGTTCTCTAAATCCCTTTAAAAATAATAATTCCGTGCAGATACCTTTAAGATTTAACTTAGGCAGCAATAATGTGGAAGTATCTCTGTCTCTCTGTATCTCTGTCTCTCCGTATTCTGTCTCTTTCTCTCTACCTGTCTCTCTGTCTCTCTCTGTCTATCTACCTCCCTATCTGCCTCTCTCTGCCTCTCTCTGTCTCTCTTTCTCTCTCACTTTCTCTCTTTCTCTCTATCTCTGTCTCCCTCTCTGTCAATCTACCTCCCTGTCTGCCTCTCTCTCTGTCTCTCTGTCTCCCAATCTCTCTGTCTCTCTTTCTCTCTCTTTCTGTCTCTCTCTATGTTTCTATCTCTCTGTCTGCCTCTATCTCTGTCTCCCTATCTAGGGCTTAGTCTCTCTCTCTCTCTCTCTACCTCTCTCTTTGCCTGCCTCTCTGAGTTTCTGTCTCACTCTCAGGGCGGGATTTTACAGTATTGTTTGGGCGAGACTGGAAATCCATGACTGATTTCCATTGTCAGACTCTGATCTGCACTAATTCTATGGCGAGCAAGGTGGGAGAGTTCCACCGCTCTGTCTCTCTCTCTCTATCTATCTCTATCTCTATCTGTCTATCTACCTTTCTGTCTGCCTCTGTCCCTCTCTGTATCTGTTTTCCTATGACTATTTCAGTACATCTCTCTCTTTGTCTGCCTCTCTTTCTCTATCTATCTATCTATCTTTCTATCTATCTCTCTCTCTCTCTCTCTATCTCTCTCTATCCATCTATCAATCACCATATCTGTCACATTAGGACATTCCAGCCATGGGAATTGGAGTGGGTGAGGGACCTTGGAAAACTCCATTGAGCTGGAGCGGGATTCTCCAGATTTGGGAGTGGGTGTGCCTGGAAAATCACACCCCCTATCTTTGGCTTGCTCTCTCCATTTCTATCTATCTGTTTTTCCTGCCTCTGTGTGTGTGTCTCTCTCTCTCACACATTCTCTGTCTCTGATCTCTGCCTCAGTATTTCTGTTCTTGAACTCTCCCTAACCCATGTTCTGTGTGTTTGCTGATGCGCCATCTCTCTCCCTAGTTGTTTTTCTCCATATCTTTCCCGTGCTCACATTCTTTGCTTCCCCTCTATCTCTCTTTGTCATCCGCTCTCCCGTAATTCCACTTGACACCAGATATTCGCTTCCTTGCAGGTTCAGTTCCAATCATTGTCCCTTCATCACTGGCCAAAGCAAACCATTTATCTTGTACATAACAGTCACTCTGATAATGGCTGCGCTGTCACCACCTTGTGTGATGTAATCTTCCATTAGTAACTGCGCTAACTGCGACTACTAGACTCAAGATTCCAAACACAGCTCTTTAAAATACAGTTTATATAAAACTAGAAATTTAAGAATGCCCTTTGTGATTCAACTGCTCTCTTCATTGTCAAATTATCCAATTATTTAGTTATTCAACATGATTTGAGGAATGCTGCGGGCAGCACAGTGGCTCGCGCTGCTGCCTCACAGCGCCAGAGAGAAAATATTCAGTCACTCACCAGCCTGACTTAGAAATACATCGGCCATTCCTTCACTGTCTTAGGGTCAGAATGCTGGAACTCCCTCCCTAACGCCACACGGACTGAAGCGGGTCAAGAAGCTGGTTCACCATCACCCCACCAAGGGCAAGTAGGGATGGGCAATCGCTGCTGCCCTAACTTATGGCTGGCAGTGCTGCCTCACAGTGCCAGGGACCCAGGTTCAGTTCTGGCCCGTCTGTGGCAGAGTTTGCATGTTCTCGCCATGTCTGCATGGGTTTCCTTTGGGTGCTCCAGTTTCTTCCCACATCCAAAGATATATAAGTTAGCTGGATTGGCCATGCTAAATTGTCCCTAAGTGTCCAAACATGTGCAGATTAGAGGGCTTAGCCATGGTAAGTTGTCCCTTAGTGCCCAAAGATGTTCATATTAGGGGGATTGGCCATGCTAAATTGTCCCTTAGTGCCCAAAGATGAGCAGGTTTGGTGGATTGGCCATGCTAAATTGTCCCTTTGTATCCAAAGGTGTGCAGGTTAGGTGGATTGGCCATGCTAAATTGTCCCTTTGTATCCAAAGGTGTGCAGGTTAGGTGGATTGGCCATGCTAAATTGTCCCTTTGTGATGTGTAGGTTAGGTGGATTAGTGGGGTTACGGCAATAGGACCCAGGTATGATGTTTTGTCAGAGAGTCGGTGCAGGCTAGATGGGCCAAAAGGCCCCCTACATTGCAGGGAATCTATGATTGGTTTACACACATTCTCTTGTCACTATAGGGTTCATTAGTCTTGCACAGTGTATTGTGGGTAAACAAGTATTGGAAGGACCACACCTTGGCATTGAGTGTAAGAGGGCCAATAGGGGGTGGACCATGACATCAGGGGGCATGAGAAGGACCTTTTGAATTGCCTGTTAAAAGGATGCCTCACGTAAACTGTGCCTCATGACCCCTCTGAGGGTCAGGGAGCTTTTTTGAAAATCTGGCCCAACTCCATGGAATGGAGCTAGCGAGGCCCAGAATGCAGGGTGTTGCACCCAAACCAATCTGTATCCTGAGAAGGCACCTTTAGAAAAACAGAGTCCCCAGGAAGGGGGTGGTGGGAATCCCGGAACTGGGTCCGACTGTCGGTTTTGAAGTTCTGTAGAGTCTTCCCGACTGCGAAATTCCAGCCCTTCTCCCTGTGTCCACGTGTGAAATGTACCATCCCTGATTCCTCACTCTGCACCTCTCCCGCTGTGAGACAGTCTGAATGAAACACTGAGACTGATGCTTCCCACAGGAAGAATTTGTCAACAAGTTAGACAATCCCTGATCCTTTATAAACATCAGAGGCTCCACTAGGAGAAATTACAGTCGCAGCGATGACACATCATTTAAAATTAGCTCTGTATTCCTAAAGAGAAAAAGGTGAATGATAGTGGGGAAAGGCTGGGGTTTGGCTAGTTCCAGATATACAGGGCTAGCAGCAGGAAGGTTTGATGAGTCCAAACAATCCCTACAGTGCGGAAGGAGGCCATTTGTCCCATCAAGTCAGCACCATCTCTCCGAAAGGGCATCTTATCTTATGGTGTACTAAAAAAGTTGATTCGTTGGTTAGGAAGAAAAAGGAGGCTTATGTTCGGATGAGGCTTGAGGGCTCAGGTAGTGCATTAGAAAGCTTTAGATTGGCTAGGAGGGAGTTGAAGAGGGAGTTAAGAAGGGCTAAAAGAGGACATGAGATGACTTTGGCTGATAGGATTAAGGAGAATCCTAAGGCGTTCTATAGGTATGTCAAGAACAGAAGGTTGGTTAGGGCAAGATCAGGGCCAGTTACAGACAGTAGAGGGAAGTTGTGTGTGGAACCGGAAGAGATTGGAGAGGCATTGAACCAATATTTCTCTTCGCTGTTCACGCAGGGGGACATGAATGTAGCTGAGGAGGACACTGGGGTGCAGGGGTGTAAAATAGAAAGTATTGCAGTTGATACCAGGGATGTGCTGGATATGCTAGAGGGCTTAAAAATAGATAAGTCCCCTGGTCCGGACGGGATTTACCCTAGGATTCTCTGGGAGGCTAGAGAGGTGATTGCAGAGCCTCTGGCTCTGATCTTCAGGTCATCGTTGGTCTCTGGTATAGTACCGGAAGATTGGAGGACAGCGAATGTTGTCCCATTGTTTAAGAAGGGTAACAGAGACTTCCCCGGGAATTATAGACCGGTGAGTCTTACTTCTGTTGTGGGCAAGGTTTTAGAAAGAATTATTAGGGATAGGATTTATAGTTATTTGGAGAGTAATGAATTGATTAGAGACAGTCAGCATGGTTTTGTAGCAGGTAGGTCGTGCCTTACTAACCTTATTGAGTTCTTTGAGAAAGTGACCAAAGAGGTGGATAGGGGTAAGGCAGTTGACGTGGTATATATGGATTTTAGTAAGGCGTTTGATAAGGTTCACCATGGTAGGCTTCTGCAGAAAATGCAGATGTATGGGACTGGAGGTAATCTAGGTACTTGGATCAGGAATTGGCTAGCAGATAGGAGACAGAGGGTGGTGGTTGATGGTGAATATTCGTCATGGAGTTCGGTTACGAGTGGTGTGCCTCAGGGATCTGTTTTGGGGCCACTGCTGTTTGTAATTTTTATTAATGATCTGGATGAGGGTATAGTTGGGTGGATTAGTAAGTTTGCTGATGACACCAAAGTCGGAGGTGTGGTAGATTGTGAGGAAGGGTGTCATAGTTTGCAGGGTGACTTAGACAGGTTGCAGAGCTGGGCCGCGAGGTGGCGGATGGAGTTTAATGCAGAGAAGTGTGAGGTAATTCATTTCGGTAGGAGTAACAGATGTGTTGAGTATAGGGCTAACGGGAGGACTTTGAATAGTGTGGAGGAGCAGAGGGATCTAGGTGTATGTGTACATAGATCCCTGAAAGTTGGGAATCAAGTAGATAAGGTTGTTAAGAAGGCATATGGTGTCTTGGCGTTTATTGGTAGGGGGATTGAATTTAGGAGTCGCAGCGTCATGTTGCAACTGTACACAACTCTGGTGCGGCCGCACTTGGAGTACTGTGTGCAGTTCTGGTCCCCACATTACAGGAAGGACGTGGAGGCTTTGGAGAGGGTGCAGAGGAGGTTTACCAGGATGTTGCCTGGTATGGAGGGGAGGTCCTATGAGGAGAGACTGAGGGATTTGGGGTTGTTTTCACTGGAAAGAAGGAGGCTAAGAGGGGATCTTATTGAAACATATAAGATGATTTGAGGTTTAGATAGGGTGGATAGTGATAGCCTTTTTCCTCGGATGGAGAAAGCTAGCATGAGGGGGCAAGGCTTTAAATTAAGGGGGGGTAGTTATAGGACGGATGTCAGGGGTAGGTTCTTTACCCAGAGGGTGGTGAGGGATTGGAATGCCCTGCCTGCTGCAGTTGTAAATGCGCCGAGTTTGGGGGCGTTTAAGAGATCTGTGGAAAGGGATTGGTTTAGATTAGTGGGTCAGTGTTTTTTTTTAAAAAACTGGTCGGCGCAACATCGTGGGCCGAAGGGCCTGTTCTGCGCTGTAATGTTCTATGTTCTATGTTTATCCAAGCACACATTTTGCCCTGCCCTATCGTTCTAACCCTGTACATTTCCCATGATTAGTTCCCCTAACTACACATCCTGGGACATGAAGGGGCAATTTAGCATGGTCAATCCACATAACCTGCACATCTTTGGACACTAAGGGGCAATTTAACATGGCCAATCCACCTAAACCACACATTTTTGGACAAGAAGGGAAAATTAACATGGTCAATTCATCAAACCTACATATCTCTGGAGGCTAAGGGGCAATTTAGCATGGCCAATCCACCTAACCTGCCCATCTTTGGATAATAAGGGGCAATTTAATATGGACAATTTAACAGGAAACCAGAGCACCTGGAGTAAACCCATGCAGACATGGGGAGAATGTGCAGACTCCTCGCAGACAGTCACCCGAGGCCGGGGAATCGAACTCAGGTCCTTGGAGCTGTGAGGCCGTAGTGCTAACCGCTGTGCCATGATCCGCTATGCAATGGGAAGACACTCCTGGGTGGCTGCACTCTTGCAGGGAATTCTGTCCAACCATGGCAGCACCTGCCAAGTTTAATCCAGGCAGCAATATGATCAGTCTTAGCTTCACTCTCCCAATGTCACAGGATCAGGTTTCACAGCCAATCAACAACCTCAGAGAGGGCAGCATTAGTCTGGTCAGATTGATGACTTTATCCCCAAGTCCTGATCTTTTATTTCCCTTTGACATCCATTGATTCCTGTCAAATTGTGATTTTGCTTTCCCCTCTCGGAACCTCTTTGTTCTGTGCTCGGAGATACATCATCCTCAATGGAACACCTGGAATCGTGAATACACTCTCATTCTTAAACTGCATTCCTGTCAAAGCTGGGGCTCTTAGTCCGAATCACTCTTCCAATGGTTGGTTTGATAATTTGTGTTTGATTGCACTCCTGTGAAGTGTGGGCAGTGAAGAAAGTTATCTCCAATTGCAATGGGATCTTGATCAATTGGGCCAGTGGGCTGACAAATGGCAGATGGAGTTTAATTTAGACAAATGCGAGGTGATACATTTTGGTCGATTGAACCAGGGCAGGACTTACTCAGTTAATGGTAGGGCGTTGGGGAGAGTTACAGAACAAGAGATCTAGGGGTACAGGTTCATAGCTCCTTGAAAGTGGAGTCACAGGTGGACAGAGTGGTGAAGAAGGCATTCGGCATGCTTGGTTTCATTGGTCAGAACATTGAATACAGGAGTTGGGATGAGTTGTTGAAGTTGGAAAAGACATTGGTATGGCCATACTTGGAATACTGTGTGCAATTCTGGTCACCCTATTATAGAAAGGATATTATTAAACTCGAATGAGTGCAAAAAAGACTAACTAGGATGTAATCAGAATTGATGGTTTGAGCTATAAGGAGAGGCTGGATAGACTGGGACTTTTTTCTCTGGAGCGTAGGAGGCTGAGGGGTGATCTTATAGAGGTCTATAAAATAATGAGGGGCACAGACAAGATAGATGGTCAATATCTGTTCCCAAAGGTAGGAGAGTCTAAAACTAGAGGGCATAGGTTTAAGGTGAGAGAGGAGATACAAAAGGGTCCAGAGGAGCAATTTTTTCACACAGGAGATGGTGAGCGCCTGGAATAAGTTGCCAGAGGAAGTAGTAGAGGCGGGTACAATTTTGTCTTTTAAAAAGCATTTAGATACTTACATGGCTATGATGGGTATAGAGGGATATGGGCCAAATGTGGGCAATTGCGATTAGCTTAGGGGTTATAAAAAGAAGGGTGACATGGACAAGTAGGGCCGAAGGGCCTGTTTCCATGCTGTAAACCTCTATGACTCTATGTCTCTAAGTGTATTGGGATGTTTTACTGGGTTAAATATGCTCTATAATTGGAAAATGTTGCTGCTCGTCACTCCCAATAAACAAAAAGAAGAAAGCGCGATGAGAAAGTTTCACTCACAGGGTTCAGGAAGAGGCCTCACTAAAATCCTGGGAATAATGCTTGTTCAGAGATTTTTTTGACAGTTCTGGTTTCCTCTGCCAAAGTGGCTACTATTTAAGTGGAAACTTTGACTCATTGAATCCCTACAGTGCAGAAGGAGGCCATTTGGCCCATCAAGTCTACAACGTCAACAATCCCCCCCAGGCCCTATCACCACAACCCCATATATTTACCCTGCTAATCCTTCTGATACTAAAGGGCAGTTTTGCATTGGTCAATCCATCAAACCTGCATATCTTTGGACACTAAGGGATAATTTAGCATGGCCAGTCCATCTAACCTGCACATCTTTGGACACTAGGGGCAATTTAGCATGGCCAGTCCATCTAACCTGCACATCTTTGGACTCTAAGGGACAATTTTGCATAGCTAATCTGCCTAACCTACACATTTTGGGACACTAAGGGACAATTTAGCATGGCCAATCCACCTAACCTACACATCTTTGGGCGCTAAGGGGCAATTTAGCATGGCCAATCCACCTAACCTGCACATCTTTGGACACTAAGGGGTAATTTAGCATGGCCAATCCACCTAACCTGCACATCTTTGGACACTAAGGGGTAATTTAGCATGGCCAATCCACCTAACCTGCGCATCTTTTGGACTGTGGGAGGAAACCGGACCACCCAGGGGAAACCCACGCAGACACGGGCAGAACATGCAAACTCCACACAGACTGTCACCCGAGGCCAGAATGGAACTCAGGTCCCTGACGCCGTGAGGCAGCGGTGCTAACCGCAAGCACAAGGAGAATTGCTTTCGAATGAAGCATTTGTTGATGCCCGAAAGGGGAGTCAGCAAGCAACAGGAAGAAACAGAATGCACCCATTAATTTATTCATTGTCTGCACAATGCGTGTGGAGAGGCAGCAAACAATCGGTGTACACTTGAAACAACAATTCAGAATCTTGGACGATATTGGCACAGAGCTATAAACAGGCGCCCGATGCATTCATCAGCAGAACCTTATTATTTTGTGAACTATCACAGAGGCAAAAGAAAACTATCAGTCCCCACATTCTATCTGAAAACAGAATAATGTGAGTCTCCTGCTGATTAATGTAGAACTTCCTAAACATCTATTAAATTCTGACAGTCCAATATTCCTCCACTTGGTGCAGGCAATATGAATGATTTAAAAACGTTATCAACTTTTCATGAGAATCAAGAATGCATTAGTTTTTTTCTCCCCACAAAAAATCCGTAAAGCGTCAGACAAATGCAAAGTGAGAAAAATATGTTCGGATTAAATATAAATGAGGTCAAATAAGCCTCAACCGGCCTCTGAAAAAAATCACAAGAACCTGGAGATGTTCAGGGAGGCAGGGGCCTGGTGGCTTTTAATTTCATTTATTAGTGTCACAGGTAGGCTTATATTAACACTGCAATGAAGTTACTGTCAAAACCCCCCAGTTGCCACACTCCGGTGCCCGTTCAGGGGCAGTAAGCAGTCCCAAAACACCAGATTAAAGTCCAACAGGTTTATTTGGTAGCACAAGCTTTCGAAGCGCTGTCCCTTCATCAGCTGAGTCACTCACCTGATGAAGGAGCGGTGCTCCAAAAGCTCATGCTACTAAATAAACCTGTTGGACTTTAACCTGGTGTTATGAAGCTTCTTACTGTGCCCACCCCAGTCCAACGCCAGCATCTCCACATCATGTTCAGGTACACTGAGGGAGAATTTGACATGGCCAATTCACCTAACTTACACATCTTTGGCTACATCTTATCGCTAGACTATTAATCCAGAAACTCAGCTAGTGCTCTGGGAACACGGGTTCGAATCCCACCACGGCAGATGGTGGAATTTGAATTCAACAAAAAATATCTGGAATTAAGAATCTACTGATGACATGAAACCATTGTCGGGAAAACCCATCTGGATCACTCATGCCCTTTAAGGAAGGAAATCTGCCGTCCTTACCCAGTCTGGCCTACATGTGACTCCAGAGTCACAGCAATGTGGTTGACTCACAACTCTCGGGCAACTAAGGGTGGGGCAATAAATGTTGGCCCAGCCAGCGACGCCCATGTCCCAAAAATGAATTTTTTAAAATCATAAGTGGGCAAGGGGTCCATCAAGTTTGCCTTATTCTGGTGCCAAAGCGATATATTTATTGATAATGGGCTTTCTATCCAATTACTGTGATCAATCTCGATCAGAACCTACAACAGATCCCAAAGGTTGGGAGCCCTTTTAAAATGGCGGCCAAGATCAGATTTAGGATTCCCAATCTCATTCCGGAATTCCCAATTTGCTGTCGAGACCTGATGGTTTGGGCTGTTTGGGCATCTCAGCCTGGCTGGTTTCATTGCCAGGATAGGTGTGTCCTAACAACATCCCCCCCTCCACAACCTTCACAGAGTGGGGGCCAGGTTCTCCAATGAGATATGGTTCCTCAGGGCTGGGCTGAGGGACCCCAGCCTGCATGAGGGGACCTTTTAAAACACTTTCAGAAGGGCCACCCCGATGCCCCCCTACCCCACCAGACCTAGGCAATGATCCCCAGCCCTGTGCCCCCCCGACAAGCTATTGTACTTCCATACTTGCTCACCCACTGTGCCTTGTATGGAATGAACCCAAAGAGACAATAGGATGTGGAAGATCAAATCTTTAAAATAAAAATTGATAACTTTCCAATTTCTCTAAAAAAAAACCTCCTTTTTTAGCACAGGAAATAAAAGTGCCAATCACCCAAATCAGTGGTAGAAATTTCAGGGTCCTGAAACTTAATCATAGAATCCTACAGTGCAGAAGGAGGCCATTCTGCCCATCGGGTTTGCACAATCCCACCCATCCCCATCAGCCTATGAGTTATCCTAGCTAGTCCCCCTGACACTACGGGGTAATTTGAAATGGCCAATCCACCTTTGGACAGTGGGAGGAAACCCAGGCAGACACAGGGAAAACGGACAAACTCCACTCAGACAGTGATCTAAGGCAGGAATCGAACCAGAGGCCCTGGCACTGTGAAAAAGCAGTGTGCCACTGTGCCACCCATAATCCTGTGTAAATAAACGCTGTGAAATTGACAGCAGAGAGCAGAGAGGCAGAACTTTCAATCAAGCTGGGACTCAGGTGTTTCAACAACCTAATGGATTTCTGGGCTCTCAGCCAAGCCTCATTCTGTACTTTTGGCTGAGAGTCCAGGGACTGGATTCTCCGACCTTGCCCGAGACTGCGGTTCTCCGGTCCCCCTGCCATGAATGGAGATTCGGCTGGGTGCCAAAACCTCCGTTCTCACTGGCAGCGCGAGTGGGGTGTAAGTGGCCAGTGCTCCGGATTCCTCCCACAGTCCGAAAGACATTCTGGTTGGGTGCTAAAGTCTCCCTCGTTGTACCTGCAGTAAGTAGTCTCACAACACCAGGTTAAAGACCAACAGGAAGTGCTCCGAACGCTGGTGCTACCAAAATAAACCTGTTGGACTTTAACCTGGTGTTGTGAGGCTACATACTGTGACCACCCCACTCCAACACTGGCAACTCCACATCATTGTACCTGAACAGGCACTGGAATGTGGCAACAAGGGGATTTTCACAGTAACTTCATTGCAGTGTTAATGTAAGCCTTACTTGTGACACTAATAAATAAACTTTAAGAAGAGATTTGTATTGAATTCAAATTTCACCGTCTGCCATGGTGGGATTCGAACCCGGGTTCCCCAGAACATTAACCTGTGACTCTGGGTGACGAGCTCAGAGACAACATCACAATGTCACCCCATTCTGGCCAAAAAACAAAACAACTAGTAAAATAAATATAAACTTGGCAATGTAGTTTGGGTCGTGCAGGTTGGGAGATAAGTGTGACTCAGGGGAATGACTGTATCAAGAAACAGTTGATGTCAAGTTTAGATGGCTTGGGGTCACCACATTCCAATTTTTGTGCCTTGTTTGGGTTTCCGTCTGCCCGATTCGCCCACTCTCTAAATGTTGCCAAACCACCCTCTAAGAGTTCCAGACACGTAACTATATCAACCGGTTCAGCGCGTTGGCACCACAGAGACAGTTTAACACAGATTCGCTTGAATAGAGTTATAGATACAGTCATAGAGGCTTATAGCATGGAAACAGGCCCCTCGGCCCAACTTGTCCATGCTGTCCAATCTGTACCACTCAGCTACTCCCCATTGTCCGCATTTGGCCCATGTGACTCTATACCCGTCTTAATCATATAACTGTCTAAATAATTTTTAAAAGACAAAATTGTACCCGCCTCTACTACTGCCTCTGGCAGCTCATTCCAGACACTCACCACCCTCTGTGTGAAAAAATTGCCCTTCTGGGCTCTTTTGTATCTCTCCCCTCTCACCTTAAACCTATGCCCTTTAGTTTTAGACTCCCCTACCTTTGGGAAAAGATGTTGACTATCTAGTTGATCTGCGCCCCTCATTATTTTATAGACCTCTATAAGAACAAAGAAAATTACAGCACAGGAACAGGCCCTTCGGCCCCTCCAAGCCTGCACCGACCATGCTGCCCGACTGAATTAAAACCCCCCCTACCCTTCCAGGGACCATATCGCTGTATCCCCATCCTATTCATGGATTTGTCAAAATGCCCCTTAAAACTCACTATCGTATCTGCTTCCACTACCTCCCCTGGCAGTAAGTTCCAGGCACCCACCACCCTCTGTGTAAACAACCTGTCTCGTACGTCTCCTTTAAACCTTGCCTTTTAAACCTTAAACCTGTGCCCCCCTAGTAACTGACTTTTCCATCCTGGGGAAAAGCTTCTGACTATCAACTTGTCCATGCCCCTCAAAATTGTGTAGACTTCTATCAGGTCTCCCCTCAACCAGGCAACATCCTGGTAAACCTTTTCTGTCCCCTCTCCAAAGCTTCCACATCCTTCTGGTAGTGTGGTGACCAGAATTGAACACTATATTCCAAATGCAGCCTAACTAAATTCCTATAAAGCTGCAACATGACTTGCCAGTTTTTAAACTCAATGCCCCGGCCGATGAAGGCGAGCATGCCGTATGCCTTCTTGACTACCTTCTCCACCTACATTGCCACTTTCAGTGACCTGTGTACCTGTACACCCAGATCCCTCTGCCTATCAATATTCTTAAGGGTTCTGCCATTTACTGTATATTTCCTATCTGTATTAGGCTTTTCAAAATACACTACCTCACATTTTTCCTTATTAAAGTCCATCTGCCATCTCTCTGCCCAAGCCTCCAACCGATCTAAATCCTGCTGTATCCTCTGATGCTCCTCATCGCTATCCGCAAATCCACCAACCTTTCTATTGTCTGCAAACTTACTCATTAATCCAGTTACATTTTCTTCCAAATCATTCATATATATTACAAACAGCAAAGGTCCCAGCACTGATCCCTGAGGAACACCACTTGTCACAACCCTCCATTCAGAAACACACCCTTCCACTGCTACCCTCTATCTTCTTTGACTGAGCCAGTTTTGTATCTGCCTTGCCAGCTCACCTCTGATCCCATGTGACTTCATCCTTACAAGAGTGTGCCGATCCTGAATCCCTATCAACTTGAAAGCCTCCCACATGCCAGATGTTGATTTGCCCTCAAACATCTGCCCAATCTACATTCTTTACTTCCTGCCTTCCCCCAGTTTAGCCCCTTCACTTCAGGACTACACTTATCAGTACCTTAAAGCTTACTGAACTGTGGTCACTGTTCCTGAACTGCTCCCCTGCCTGGCCGGGCTCATTCCCCAATACCAGGTCCAGTATGGCCCCTTCTCTACTTGGACTATCTACGTACTGTTTCAGGAAGCCCTCCTGGATGCTCCTTACAAACTCTGCCCCATCCATGCCCCTGGCAATAAGTGAGTCCCAGTCAATATAGGGGAATTTAAAATCTCCCACCACAACAATAACCCTGTTACTTTTACACCTTGCCAAAACCTGCCTACATATCTGATCCTCAATCTCCCGCTGGTAGTTGGGTGGCCTATAGAAAACCCCCAACATTGTGACTACACCTTTCCTATTCCTGAGCTCCACCCATATTGCCCCGCTGTATGAACCCCCCAAGGTGTCCTCCCAGGGTGCAGCTGTGATATTCTCCTTAACCAGTAGTGCAGCTGCCCCACCCCTTTTACATCCCCCTCTATCCCCCCTGAAACTTTTGTATCCTGAGATATCAATCCTGTCCTTCCCTTAATCAAGATTACCCCTCAGCCTCCTACACTCCAGGGAACAAAGTCCCAGTCCATCCAGCTTCTCTATATCTCACTCTCTCCCTATCTCTCTATCTATCTCTTGATCTCTCTCTACCTCTCTATCTATCTTTTTCTCTGTCTATCTATCTATCTATCTCGGATAGATGGAATGAAGGGAGCTTGTTTTGGTGGGAGACTCAGTTTGCACAGGTAAAGGACTAAGTGGAAAGATTATTTGTACTGATTTAAGAACCAATAATATCGGACCAGAAGCGATATAAACAGGAAGGAGTAAAACTTTAATGCAAAGGGACATCAGAATTTGAAATCATTATCATAAACAAAGGCTGCTGGAGTTGTTCATTGTAAAATTTATGATTGTATTAGATAAACACTGAACAAGGAAAAACATTCCCTTTTTATTTGTTTCTGGGTTGTGGGTTGGACCATCAGTCCTTGCCTGTCCCGAATTGCCCCTCGAGAAGGTGGTGGTGAGCTGCCTTCTTGAACCGCTAGCAGTCCGTGTGGTGTAGGTGCACCCACGATGCTGTTAGGGAGGGCACTCCAGGATTTTGGATCTGAGGCTACAGGAAGGGAGTCAGCTGGAGGAAGCACTGGATGTTAGAAGGGGAGATAGTGATAGTATCAGTATAATGGACCAAATGGCCTTATTCATAGAATCCCTACGAGTGCAGAAGTAGACCACTCAGCCCATCGAGACTGCCCTGCAACAATCCATCAGGTCTATTCCCCTAATCCAACCTATTTACCCTACTAATCCCCCTGACATGTAGGGGCAAATTTAGCATGGCCAATCAATCTAACAGCAGATAATAAAGAAAGCCAATGGAATGTTAGCATTTATAACTAAAGGGATAGAATATAAAGGTAAGGAAGTCTTGCTGCAACTACACAAGGCTTTGGCGAGGCCACACCTGGAGTATTGTGCACAGTTTTGATCCCCTTATTTGAGGAAAGATGTAGTGACGTTGGAGGCAGTTCAGAGGAGGTTCACTCGATTGATTCCAGAGATGAGGGGGTTTGTCGTGTAAAGAGAGATTGAACAGTTTAGGCCGATACTCGCTGGAATTTAGAAGAATGAGGGGAGATCAAATTGAGGTACTCAAGCTGATAAAAGGTCTGGATAAACTCAACGTGGAGTGGAAGCTCCCTCCAGGACGAGAGGTCACAGTCTGAGGATAAGGGGCAGCAAATTTAAAACAAAGTTGAGGAAGAAACTACTTCTCCCAAAGGGTTGTGAATCTGTGGAATTCGCTGCCCCAAAGTGCAGTGGGTGCTGGGACAGTGAGTAAATTTCAGGAGGAGTTAGACAGATTTTTAATGGGTTGAAGGGTTATGGGGAGAAGGCAGGAAAATGGGGAAGAGGAACATATCAGCCATGATCGAATGGAGGAAGGGACTCGATGGGCTGAATGGCCTAATTCTGCTCCTATATCTTAAGAACCTAACCTGCACATCCTCGGAGTGTGGGAGGAAACCAGAGCACCCGGAGGACAATGTGCAAACTCCACACAGCCAGTGACCCGGGGCTGGAATTGAACCAGGGTCTCTCTGGCGTTGTGAGGCAGCAGTGCTGTGCCACTGTGCCATCCTGTGTGGGGATTCCTAAGGATCGCATTCCAGAGAATGCACTGCCAAAGCCAGCGGGAAAAAGCCGGAAAGTGTTTGAGGACTGCAGGTCAGCTATGTTTGCCAGCTAAGCAATGCTGGGTGGATGTGACTAACCACAATGAAACTGGGAACTGCAGGCAAAAGCAAACTGGTATCTATTTTTAGTTTTTCAATTCTGTTAATTTTTCGAATACAATTTACAGGCTCGGGTAATGAAACTGGAGCAATTCCTGGTGTGACAAAGAAAGCCAGAGTAACACGACATGGCTCAAAGCTAGCTGGAATAATAGTGAATCTCTTTTATCTGTGCAGCCAACGCCCAAGTACATCTTACCAGTAACTGAGCCTCCACGCCCATTGCCCCTTTGCATTCTTCCTCTGCCAAATAAGGTGCCACAGTCAACAACAACTGTGGGCAGATCCCCTCCTTCTGGACCACTCCTTTTGGTTTGATTTAATTTATTATTGTCACATATAGTAACACACAGTGAAAAGTATTGTTTCTTGCATGCTATACAGACAAAGCATACCGTTCATAGAGAAGGAAAGGAGCATGTATTATTACAGTCATAGCTAGGGTGTAGATAAAGATCAACTTAATGCAAGGTAGGTCCATTCAAAAGTCTGACAGCAGCAGGGAAGAAGCTGTTCTTGAGTCGGTCGGTACATGACCTCAGACTTTTGTATCTTTTTCCCGACAGAAGAAGGTGGAAGAGAGAATGTCCGGGGTGTGTGGGGTCCTTAATTATGCTGGCTGCTTTGCCGAGTGTAGATAGAGTCTGTGGGTGGGAGGCTGGTTTGTGTGATGGATTAGGCTACATTCACAAGCCTTTGTGGTTCCAATCTCTGACAGTGGAAGTTGTGGATTGAGAGAACATTGTATTACTGGCCACATATTAAACTGAAATTCTGATTGGTTGTCTGATGATTCAAGTATCACACATTCATCGAAGCCTACAGCGAAGAAGGTGGCCCTTTGGCCCATCGAGTCTGCACCAACTTTCCAACAGGTCATCCCTATTACGCATACTAATCCCACCCTGCACAACACATCTTGAGACACTATGGACCAATTTAGAATCATTGAATCACAGAATCCCTACTGTGCAGAAGAGGCCATTCAGCCCATCAAGCCTGCACCAATTCAGAGTATCTTATGCATGCCCTCGCCCGTGCCTTATCTCTGTAACCCCAGCCATTTCCTGTGGATTATTCGCCTAACCTGCACATCTTTACAAGGTAAGTAGTCTCACAACACCAGGTTGAAGACCAACAGGCTTATCTGGAATCATGAGCTCTTTGGAGCGCTGCTCCTTCATCAGGCGAGTGGGTTCACAAACAGGGCATAGATAGTCACAAACACAATTACAAGATCATGATTGGAATGTGAGTCTTAACAGGTAATCAAGTCTTTACAGGTGCGACAATGCGAACGGAGAGAGAGTTAAGCACAGGTTTGGACACTGTTGGACAATTTAGCATGGCCAATCCACCTAACCTGCACATCTTCGGAGTGTGAGAGAAAACTGAAGCATCAGGAGGAAACCCAGGCAGATATGGGGAGAACATGCAGACTCCAATCCAAGCCAGAAACCAGGTCCCTGACGCTGTGAGCCAGCGGTGCTAGCCACTGTGCCACCATTTCCCTTCACTCCAAGCTGCAAACAATCGTGTGGAGACATGAAGATAAAGGCATGTTTTGCAGAGATGAGACGTTGGAGAAGGATTTCATTCTGATGTTTGGAATGTGGAGGGCTCCTTTGACATCCGTTTATCGGAAAATAGTAAACCCTCTCTATAGAAAATCTCATGCCTTCCCTGGACAGCACGGTGGCACAATGGGGAGCACTGCTGCCTCACAGCGCCAGGGACTCGGGTTCAATTCTCAGCTTGGGTCACTTCACATGTGGAG
Source organism: Carcharhinus amblyrhynchos (assembly GCF_965287045.1). NCBI lineage: Eukaryota > Metazoa > Chordata > Chondrichthyes > Carcharhiniformes > Carcharhinidae > Carcharhinus > Carcharhinus amblyrhynchos. Next base: position 1,854,061 of record NW_027649778.1, read on the forward strand.
TTTGCATGTTCACCCCATGTCTGTGTGGGTTTTCTCCAGGTGTTCTGGTTTCCTCCCACACTCCAAAGTTGTGCGGATTAGGTTGATTGGCCATGCTAAAGTACCCCTTAGTGTCAGGGAGATTTACAGGGTAAATATGTGGGGATAGGGCCTGGGTGGGATTATTGTCAGTTAGACTCAATAGGCCTCAAAGTAAAGGGGCAGTTCCTTAGGAGATGAGGAAGAATTTCTTCAGCCAGAGGTTTGGAGACCGGGTCATTGAGTGTATTTAAGACAGAGATAGATAGGTTCTTAATCGGTAAGGGGAATCAAAGGTTATGGAGGAAAGGCGGAAGAATGGGGTTCAGAAACTTATCAACCATGATTGAATGACAGAACAGCCATGATGGGCTGAATGGCCTAATCCTACTCCAATCTTACAGCGTTATGGCCTCCTTCTGCACTGTAGAGAATCTATGATCTTCTAAACAAGGTAGATTTGGGAAAGCCAGACCTTAACATCTACACCTGGGAAAAGGTCACTTGGGGAAATCTCCAGACGGGAGATCTTCCAGCCAAGTTGGGAATGTCGCCAACACTGAACTTTCTCCCCGCCTCCCCTTCCCCTCGCTTATGGATGGAACAGAACTAAGGTGCAGTTAGCGCATTTTAGAATTAAATCCTTCAATGGAATTACAGAGCTCCGGTCGGTGCCCTGAAACTCCAGTCACGTGGGTATCTATCTGATGTTACCTTGGACACAGAAACGAGTATTGGCAACTGCATGACCGTATTTTTGTGGGGGGGTGCAGATGGGACAGCTAATCTCAGACCGAGGGGTTTCGGAAAAGCTGACTTGAAGCTTTGATGTATCATATTAATGTTCTCTGACAAGGCTACTTTCCTGAAAAATAGCTTTCAGTTCAGTAATTACATTTAGATTGTAATCTAATACCATCCATTTGACAGCATCCCCAAGACCAGCAGAGATCCAAGGCTTTGGCAATGGATACACACTCCCTTTTTTGTTAAATAGCCCCTTTGGACCTGGGCGAGGGGATCTTATTGAAGCTGTAGCAATGTGAAGCAAATTACTTTTTGCGGAAAAGAAATTCAATTTTTTCTCACAGTGTAATATTTTTATATATATGTATGCACTTTTCTTTGCATTCAGCAAGTGAATGAGATCCCGGGTCGCTGTTCTACATTGCTGTTGGTGTCCGCGGTACAACTGCGTCTAGGAGAGTGTCACCGAGGGGGGGGTATAAATGATGTATGAGCATGACTGCGTCAGGGAGGACATTGTACAACGTTAGAGCGGATTCTGGCCCCTTTCTTGTTTCTCTTTGCGTAGAAAGAGAGAGAGTTGACATTTATACACACGAGGCTTAAACAAAGGTCCAGAAGTCCAAAGCTGGTGTACTCACTCACTGACAAAACCACACTGATTAGCTTGATGAAGGCCGCTCAGTATTAGTTTGACATCAGACAGTGCGACCACCCTCCGGGCAGTACAGTTGTCCGGTGGTTGGCGCTGCTACCTCACAGCGGCAGGGACCCAGATTCGATTCCTGGCACGGGCCACTGTCTGTGCAGAATCATAGAATCCCGACAGTGCAGAAGGAGGCCATTCAGCCCATCAACTCTGCACCGACCATAATCAGGTCCAGACCCAATTTCCGTATTTGCTAATCCCCGACACCAGGGTCAATTTAGCGTGGCCAATCCACCTAACCTGCACAGCTCTGGAGTGTGGGAAGAAACTGGAGCACCCGGAGGAAACCCATGCAGATATTAAATTGCCCCTCAATGCACCTGAACAGGCGCCAGAGTGTGGCGACTGGGGGATTTTCACAGCAACTTGCAGTGTTAATGTAATCCTATTTGTGACTGATAATAAATAAACTTTAAAACTTCAGAGCGAATAATGAGTTAATCTGTGTGAGCCAAGTTACCCAGACTGGTCTTGTGTTACCGCCTGTACAAGAGGTTAAGGAGGGAACCCATTCGAGGGGCTGGAATAATCAAAGGAGTTGATGGGACAATAGAGAGAGAGAGACTACATTCTATGGCAGGGAGGGTCCAGAACAAGTTGGGGAGGAGGGGGAGGGAGGGAGATAACCTAAGTAGAAACTGGGTTTGGGGTCTTCCTTTCCTGGTGCCCGAGTTTCACATTCTTCAGTTTAAAGTTTATTTATTAGTGTCACAAATAGGCTTACATTAACACTGCAATGAAGTTACTGTGAAAATCCTCCAGCCACCACACTCCGGCGCCTGTTCGGGTACACTGAGGAAGAATTTAGCGTTGCCTTTGCACTCTAACCAGCACGTCTTTCGGACTGTGGGAGGAAACCGGAGGAAACACACGCAGACACATGGAAAAAGTGCAGACTTTGCACAGACAGGAGTCAAACGCAGGTCCCTGGCATTGTGAGGCAGCAGTGCTAACCACTGTGCCACCGTGCTTTGGTGCAGGCAGTTATGACGATAGGCAGTTATGACGATAGGCAGTTATGACGATAGTGTGCCTTTAAGAACTGTGTTTGTATCATGTTTCTGATATGTTTCAAATTCAATTCTGGTTTTAATCAGTGCCACTTTGTCTGCTCCAGGCAGCCCTCATGCTGAGAATGCAGAAGAATAATTTGCTCCTAATTATTGGAATGTTTGTGTTAATCTGGGCTAATGCAGTTTAGTTATTTTTTGGGCTGTCCCCGAGGGTTTCAGAGTAGGATTTGATTTAGTTGATTGACAAGAGTGAATCATATGCTAATGGGAGGAGCTAGGCCTACAGAAAGAAGCAGGCAGTTTCTGTTTGGATCCGCAAGGTGCAAGAGCTCTTTTTTCTCACTCTCTCTGGAGACGGTAGTTTGGGAAATGGGTAACTCTCTCCAGAGCTGTTCTGGAAGACTAGCAGCCAACGTACTGACATGTAAGCATGTGTTGTTTGCTAAGTGATTTTGAAGAGGATTTTACACCTGTGACGAATATTGCTTCAGTTGGAACTAATGGAGATATGTAGCAGTTAAGAATTGTGTTATGTCATGCTTAAGTTTTTCAATTAATAAAAGTTGCACTTTTTTTTATAGTTAAACTACATTGCAAAATAAAATTTATTTTGGTAAAAGCTCCCTAGTGGGTCAATAGAATCACACCAGAATGTTCACTGTAATGTCAAAAGTAAAAATAGCTGGGGTCTAGTCTAAATTCATAACATACCTTGGAGTTTCTGATCTGGCCCCTAACACCGTTCACAGTAAATCGGATGCCATGCCTTTCCAAGGTGGAATCTACGGTTCCCAATCCCATAATTAGGGTTAGCGACTTCAGTATTCCTCGCGGGGGGGGTCATCCTGTGACCTCCTGCTTTTCCCATCATTGGTTACCTAGAATGACCAATGTGACACCCTCTCCACGGCCAATCAAAAGCCAGCAGTCCCCTTGCTATCCAATTGCAAAGCAGTGAGCATGAGTTTCCCAATCTTTGATTTTTTTTAACCTACAAACAAAAATTAAATCAAAATAGATGAGGCAAAATGCAATTTTTAATGCTTCGGTGGGTTTTGACTTGGGATTAGCTCTCGGCAATGTCCTGGAGTTTTATCATTAAGTTCTGGAGGCTGAATCCTGGAGAGTTGACAATTCTGTCCATCAGAGTCTAGTCTTATCAGCAGGAATATTTCTGAAAAGGATCCTACGCAAACAGTTCCCATTATCTGAGCGCCTGACACATAAGAACGAAGAGAACAAAGAAAATTACAGCACAGGAACAGACCCTTCGGCCCCTCCAAGCCTGCACCGACCATGCTGCCTGACTGAACTAAAACCTCCTACCCTTCCGGGGACCATATCCCTCTATCCCCATCCTATTCATGTACTCATCAAGACGCCTCTTAAAACTCACTATCGTATCTGCTTCCACTACTTCCCCTGGCAGTGAGTTCCAGGCACCCACCACCCTCTGTGTAAAAATTCTACCTCATACATCTCCTTTAAACCTTGCCCCTCACACCTTAAACCTGTGCTCCCAAGTAATTGACTCTTCCACCCTGGGAAAAAGCTTCTGACTATCCACTCTGTCCATGCCTCTCATAATCTTATAGACTTCTATCAGATCGCCCCCCCAACCTCCATCATTCCAGTGAGAACAAACCAAGTTTCTCCAACCTCTCCTCATAGCTAATGCCCTCTATATCAGGCAACGTCCTGGTAAATCTTTTCTGTACCCTTTCCAAAGTCTCCAAATCCTTCTGGTAGTGTGGCGACCAGAATTGAACACTACATTCTAAGTGTGGCCTCACTAAGGTTCTATAAAGCTGCAACATGACTTACCAATTTTTAAACTCAATACCCCGGCCGATGAAGGCAAGCCTGCCGTATGCCTTCTTGACTACCTTCTCCACCTGCATTGCCACTTTCAATGGCCTGTGTACCTGTACACCAGATCCCTCTGCCTATCAATACTCTTAAGGGTTCTGCCATTTACTGTATATTTCCTATCTGTATTAGACCTTCCAAAATGCATTACCTCACATTTGTCCAGATTAAACTCCATCTGCCGTTTCTCCGCCCAAGTCTCCAGCTGATCTATATCCTGCTGTATCCTCTGCTGGTCCTCATCGCTATCCGCAAATCCACCAACATTTGTGTCGTCTGCAAACTTACTAATCAAACCAGTTACATTTTCCTCCAAAATCATTTATATATATTACAAACAGCAAAGGTCCCAGCTCTGATCCCTGAGGAACGTCACTTGTCACAGCCTCCATTCAGAAACACACCCTTCCACTGCTACCCTCTGTCTTCTGTGACCGAGCCGGTTTTGTATCCATCTTGCCAGCTCACCCTGGTCCCAGGTGACTTCATATTCTGCACCAGTTTGCCACGAGGGACCTTGTCAAAGGCCTTACTGAAGTCTATGTATCCACCGATTAATTTCCATATTATTGTTCCCGCCCTGGTGTACTATTCCTGCCTCCCAAAATCCCATTCAGTTTCCGGGTAGAGAGTGAAGAAGGATATTGAGGGTAATCCGCGGCGCTGTGAGATATTGAGATGAGGGTAGCAGGGGCAGTGCTATATCTGTATTTCTTTGGGAAAGGCATTGGGACATCGAAAATAAGAGCAGAAGTAGGCCATTCGGCCCATTGAGCCTGCTCCACCATTCAGTATGGACCTGATTGTCTCTTTAAGCTCACTTTGTGTCCTAATGCTCCCTCCACTCCCTTGGCAATCACAAATCTCCCGAACTCAGCCTTCAACATAGCGACCAAACTGTGCAAAGTACACCAGCTGTGGCCTCACCATTGCCCTGTACAGCTGGAGCAAGGCTTCCCCCTGCTTGATACTCCATTCACTTTGCAATAAGTGCCGACGTTCTGTTAGCTTGTTGTGTTTCTGTGATTCATGTACAAGGAGGCCAGAGAAAATGCGGCCCTGATAATTTGTGGAGGATTTATGTTAATGACTGCCTTCCAACAAGTTATTTGATTAAAATATTCTATTCAGGCATGCTCTGGATTGTCAAGCAAGACAGGTATTGATTCAGGAAGAATGTGTGGGGCAATAGCACACAAATTCTGTGGAAATCTCTGCTGTTGCAGCCTCCTTTAATTATGAAAAATTGATGAGGAAAATGGATTCAGGACATTATTTTATTCTGTTCAATTTAAAAGCTAATTCAGTACTTTAGAATCATAGAATCCCCAGAGTGTAGAAGGAGGCCATTCGGCCTGTCAAGTTGTACTGTCTCTCTTTTCCAGACCCTCTCCCCCGCCCTATCTCCAAACCCCACATATTTACCATAATCCACCTAACCTGCACACCTTTGGACACTAAGGGGCAATTTAGCATGGCCAATCCACCTAACCTGCACATCTTTGGACACTAAGGGGCAATTTAGCATGGCCAATCCAGCTAACCTGCACACCTTTGAACACTAAGGGGCAATTTAGCACGGCCAATCCATCTAACCTGCACATTCCTGGCCAATAAGGGGCAGTTTAGCATGGCCAATTCATCTAACCTATAGATCTTTGGCCACTAAGAGGTGATTTAGCATGGCCAATCCCCCTAAGCTGTACATCTTTGGACACTAAGGGGCAATTTAGCATGGCCAATCTACCTAACCTGCACATCTTTGGGCATTGTAGCATGGCTAATGTAGCAATGGCGCATCTTTTGAGTGTGGGAGGAAACTGGAGCACCCACAGGAAACCCACGCGGACACGGGAAGAGGCAAGCTCCACACAGACAGTAACCTGAGGCCAGAATTGAATCTGGGTACCAAATATTAATTTTACTGAGGTGTGGGGTGGCATTGGCATTGAAGAAGGTTTGCGATCCCCTGTCTACCTTCACTCGTTGCGATGGGAAGAGAGATTCCGCCTTTGAAGATTTTTTACGCAGGACAGAACCATAATCAAGGAGTGAGTAATAAAAGAAATACAGCCTGGGGAGTAACACACACACTGCCAAGGTTCCAGGGTTTCATACTGAGGGGAGATGGAGTGAAGACTGGATTCTGCACTGGGGGACAGTGGAAATGATTTAACGGAAATTCGGGATGAAATGGATTGAAGGTTTTTGATTTAATGAAGGAGAAGAGGCTTGCCTTCAGGTAGCCTCACTTTGGCACCACAGCTGCCTCTTTTTCTCCAGTTTTGGCAACAACATCATTTTTCTTCAATGCTGAAGGAACGATGTTTTTATCTTGGTGGATGCTTTCTGCAGACAGCCTCACCCCTAGAGGCTCAGGATGTTCTACAAAGTATGTTGTGTTTTGTGTCGAGAATTGAATGCTTCTGGCTAAACGCTTTCTTTCATTTTCTTTTCATAACGCATATTTTTCTTTCAAATGAAAATCAATAGTGATTAAAGAAGACAAATCATCTGTGTGAGGAGCGGGAGTTATACACAAGCCAGAGTGAGAGTTACTGCAAAAATGAGAAGTCGTCTTGCATACAGCATTCAGCTCCATGTTTGCAAAATAGATTAGATACAGCACGGGTTAGATACAGCACGGGTTAGATACAGCACGGGTTAGATACAGCACAGGTTAGATACAGCACATGTTAGATACAGCACAGGTTAGATACAGCGCAGGTTAGATACAGCGCAGGTTAGATACAGCGCAGGTTAGATACAGCACGGGTTAGATACAGCACGGGTTAGATACAGCACGGGTTAGATACAGCACAGGTTAGATACAGCACGGGTTAGATACAGCACGGGTTAGATACAGCACGGGTTAGATACAGCACGGGTTTGATACAGCGCAGGTTAGATACAGCGCGGGTTAGATACAGCACGGGTTAGATACAGCACGGGTTAGATACAGCACGGGTTTGATACAGCGCAGGTTAGATACAGCACAGGTTAGATACAGCGCGGGTTAGATACAGCACGGGTTAGATACAGCACGGGTTAGATACAGCGCAGGTTAGATACAGCGCAGGTTAGATACAGCGCAGGTTAGATACAGCACAGGTTAGATACAGCGCGGGTTAGATACAGCACGGGTTAGATACAGCACGGGTTAGATACAGCACGGGTTAGATACAGCACGGGTTTGATACAGCGCAGGTTAGATACAGCGCAGGTTAGATACAGCGCAGGTTAGATACAGCGCAGGTTAGATACAGCACAGGTTAGATACAGCACAGGTTAGATACAGCGTAGGTTAGATATAGTGTGGGTTAGATACAGCACAGGTTAGATACAGCGCAGGTTAGATACAGCACAGGTTAGATACAGCGCAGGTTAGATACAGCGCAGGTTAGATACAGCGCAGGTTAGATACAGCGCAGGTTAGATACAGCGCAGGTTAGATAAGTTTGATGCAGCGCTGGTTGGATACGATGCAGGTTAGATACAGCACAGTTTAGATACAGAACTGGTTAGATAAAGCACAAGTTAGATTCAGCGCAGTTTAGATACAGCTCAACTCAGATACAGCACGGGTTTGACGCAGCACAGCTTGGAGACAGTGTATGTTTTTGAGTCTGGTTGACACTTCATCATCAAGACTCGAAACATCAGCTCTGTTCTCTCTCCACAGCTCCTGTCAGACCTGCTGAGTATTTCCAGCATTTTCTGTCTCTGTTTCAGATTCCAGCATCTGCACTAATTTGCTTTTATTTTCTTCTAAATGCAGCGCAGGCTTAGGTACAGCAGAGATTCATGGAATATGGCCATCTCCGGTCAGCAAGATCTGGACAATACCCAGGTGTGGGCTGACAAGTGGCAGGTAACATTTATGCCACACAAGTGCCAGGCAATGACCATCCAATAAGAGAGGATTGAACCATTGACCATTGATCATCACTGAATCACTCACTATCAACATTCTTGGAGTTAACATTGACCAGAAATCAATTGGACAGACCGTATAAATACCATGCCATAAGAACAGGTCAGAGGTTAGGAATACCACGGTGAGTAACTCACCCCCTGACTCCCCAAAGCCTGTCCACCATCCACAAGGCACAAGTCAGGAGTGTGATGGAATACCTCCACTTGCCTGGATGGGTTCAGCTCCAACAACACTCAAGAAGCTCAACACCATCCAGGACAAAGCAGCCCCACTTGATTGTATCCCTTCCACAAACATTTCCTCCCTCCACCAAAGATGAACAGTGGCAGCAGTGTGTACCATCTACAGGATGCACCGCAGGAACTCACCAAGGTTCCGTAGACCTTCCAAACCCACGACCACTTCCATCTAGAAGGAGAAGAGCAGCAGATACATGGGAACACCACCACCTGCAAGTTCCCCTTCAATTCACTCACCATCCTGACTTGGAAATATATTGGCTGTTCCTTCCCTGAACTTCCTCTAGAACAGCACTATCAGTGCACCTACACCACAGGACCTACAACAGATCAAGAAGGTGGCACACGCCACCACCTTCTGGAGGGCAATTTTATTTGATTTAATTTGATTTATTATTGTCACGTGTATTAGTATACAGGGAAAAGTTTTGTTTCTTGTGCGATATCCAGACAAAGCATACGGTTCATGGAGAATGAAAGAAGAGACTGCAGAATGTAGTGTTACAGTCATAGCTAGGATGTAGAGAAAGATCAACTTAACGCAAGGTAGGTCCATTCAAAAGTCTGACAGCAGCTGGGAAGAAGCTATTCTTGAGTAGGTTGGTACAGGTCCTCAAACCTTTGTATCTGTTTCCCGATGAAGAAGGTGGAAGAGAGAATGTCCGGGTGCGTGGAGACCTTAATTATGTTGGTTGGTTGCTTTGTAGTGTAGACAGAGTCAATGGATGGGAGGCTGGTTTGCGTGATGGATTGGGCTACATTCATGACCCTTTGTAATTCCTTGCGGTCTTGGGCAGAGCAAGAGCCCACACCAAGCTGTGATACAGCCAGAAAGAATGCGTTCTATGGGGCATCTGTAAAAGTTGGTGAGAGTCATAGCGGACATACCAAATTTCCTCAGTCTTCTGAGAAAGTAGAGCCACTGGGGGGCTTTCTTAACTATAGTGTCAGCATGGAAGGATTAGGGCAGGTTGTTGGTGATGGATGGACAATAAGTGTCGGTCTATCCAGTGACACTCACATCCTGAAAATCAGTGAATTTTTAAAAATCTACTAGATAATAAAGAAGTTTCCAGAAACCCACAGCCTGATTTACAGTCTGGACAAATCGATCATCTGTCACCAAAGTTAGAGCATGTCGTTGCCAAGAACCCTGTCCAATTCCAGAATTCTCTCTAAATCACAGAGACATTGAGAAGGCAACAGTCCAGTCTGGGTCCTGAACAAGTATGAGTGGAGTTTTCTAGCCACACTCACCCCAAGACCTCAAAACCGTGCCCGGGATCGATGGTCAGTGATCCGTGTCCCATCCACTATGATTCCAGCAGCAGGTTAACAGGAAAATTCCACCCTCTGTCTCTTTGGAGTCTGAGATGCTGAGTTGGAGAAAAGCACCTCGAGGGGCGGTGGCGCAGTGGTAATGTTACTGGTCTTCATGCAGAGGTCTTGGCTAATGGCCCTGTGTTGTGAGTTCAAATCTCACTATGGCAGCCGGAGAAATTTAATGTCAGTTAAAAATCTGGAATAAAATGTAAGTTTCACTATGAGATTAGTGGATTGTCTTTCAAAAACCCATCCGGTTCTTTAGGGAAGGAAATCTGTTGCCCTGAACAGTCCTGGCCTAGCTGTGACTCCAGATCCACAGCAATCTGTTACCTACCCCACTGAGATGTCACTCAGCTGTCAGGTTCCTGGACAAGCTCCCATTCAAAGTGAATAATTATTTAAAAAGTAAAAACCCCAAAGTGCAGCACAAATCTCCTCCTGCTCAATGATGTTCATTAACATGGCAGCACAGTGGGTTAGCACTGCTGCCTCACAGCGTCAGGGACCTGGGTTCAATTCCGGTCTTGGGTGACCACCCGTGTGGAATTTGTACGTTCTCCTTGTGTCTGTGTGGGTTTCCTCCAGGTGCTCCGGTTTCCTCCCACAGTCCAAAGAAGTGCTAAATTGACCCTTAGCGTCCAAAGATGTGTAGATTAGGTGGATTGGCCATGCTAAATTGCCCCTTAGTGTCCAAAGATGTGAAGATGTGCTGGTTCAGTGGATGGGCCATGGTAAGTTGCCTCTTAGTGGCCAAAGATCTGTGGGTTAGGTAGTTTAGCCATGCTAAAAGTGCAGGGTTGGGCCTGGGTAAAATGCTCTTTCGGAAAGCTGCTGCAGACTCAATGGGCCAAATGGCCTCTTCTGCAATGTGGGGCTTCTATGATTCTATAATAACTCATTATTCACAGAAGAGCATTCACTCCAACCCCACTAAGACATTCAGTTTTCCAATGACAGTATTCCTGTAACTGTTCTTTCAGAGATTAGATGGCCATGAAGGGTTCTATCTATAGAGAGGTGATGGCCTACTGGTGTGAGGACTAGATTGTCAATCCGGAAACTCAGTTAATGTTCTGTGGATCCAGGTTCGAATCCCACCACGGCAGATGGTGGAATTTGAATTCAATAAAAAATATCTGGAATTAAGAATCTACTGATGACCATGAAACCATTGTTGGAAAAACCCATCTGGTTCACTAATGTCCTTTAGGGAAGGAAATCTGCCATCCTTACCCGGTCTGGCCTCCAGAGCCACAGCAATGTGGCTGATTCTCAACTGCCCTCTGAAATGGTCTAGCGAAACACTCAGTTCCAGGGTAACTAGGGAATGGGCAATAAGTGCTGGCCCAGCCCGGGACACTCATGTCCCAAAAATAAATTTTAAAAAATTATACATACTTTTCCACTTTGCTGATCCTTCATCACTGTGACACCAAGGTGTACTTACCTTGTACTCTCCTCTGGGGCTGGCACGGTGGCACAGTGGTTAGCATTGCTGCCTCACAGCGCCAGGGACCCAGGTTCGATTCCAGACTTGGGTCACTGCCTGTGTGGAGTTTGCACATCCTCTTCATGTCTGTGTGGGTTTCCTCCGGGTGCTCCGGTTTTCTCCCACAGTCCAAGGATTAATGGATTAGGTGGATTGGCCACGCTAAATTGCCCCTTAGTGTCAGGGAGATTAGCAGGGTAAATATGTGTGTTTACGGGGATAGAGTCTAGATCAGATTGTTGTTGGTGAACTCTTGATGGGCTGAATGGCCTCCTTCTGCACTGTAGGGATTCCATGAATTCTCAAAGACTTACATAAAAATTCTCACTTCCCTGAGTTGCCAGCTTCATCCGATATTCCTGCAGAATTTAGAACCCACAGTCTGCACCATCAAGTCATTACTTCTTCAGATAACTTATCTCCTCTCGTACTTTTTCCAACTTTGCTGTGCCCTTCATTACGGATGGTGGGTGTTAAATTCACAATTAAAATCAAAGTACTGAATGAGGACGAGATTCTCCAGGAAAAAGAAGGTAATTAACTTCAGCATCTTTTAACATTATTGTGTTGAAGGCATCAGAGAAGAATTAACTGGGCAAGTTCTGATGAGTGACAATGTGAGCGAGCTAATGTAACGGCTGCAAGCATCATTAGCCCAGAGTGCCTAAGTGTCGAACACAGCTAAGTGCATTAATCTTTCTCCTTTTACTCTTGAGCTTAGACAGTTATCTCTCTGGTATCATCAAGACTCAGCTTTCAAAGAGCAACTGTGCACAAGAGAATCAAAAGATTATTAAAGTTCATACTCTCTTTGCTCAGGTATGAATGGGAGTGACCAATTGGTCAATCTCTCTGTCTTCCAACCAATAAGGAGTGATTGCATCCATTGCAGAGCCACATCACAGTCTCTTCAATACATCCTTTAGGTCCCCAACAACCTACTTGGAAGAATGTTCCAACTATTGATGATTGGAACTGGATTCGATTCCGGCCTTGTGTGATTGGTGTGGGCCTGGGTGCGATGCTCTTCCAGAGACTCAACTCACATGCAATGGGCCTAATGTCCTCTTTCTGTGCTGTAGGAATTCTTAGAATAGAATAGGATCTTTACAGTGCAGGGAAGAGGCCATTTGGCCCATCGAGTCTAGATTGACTCACCGAGAGAGTATCTTACCCAGACCCTCTCCTCAATCCTATCCCCATAATCTTGGAACACTGAGGTCACTCCACCTAACCCGCGCATCTTTGGAGGGTGGGAGGAAATCGGAACACCCGGAGGAAACCCACGCAGACACAGGGAGAATGTGCAAACTCCACACGGATAGACAGTCACTCAAGGCCGGAATCGAACCCAGATCCCTGACGTTGTGAGGCAGCAGTGTTAGCCGCTGTGCCACCCAGGACTTGGTTTGAGAAACCAGTATCTAAGGGTTAGTTGTGTAAAGGCCAACAGGCTAAATGTCCAATGGGGTCAGGATCATATGAACACAATCTTATTCTGACAAGTACCCCAGTGGCAGGAGCCACATGATTGTGGGCAGGAGTGTGAATCCTAGCCCCACATTGCTCCTTCATCCTCAGATATCTCATACTGCCACCCCGACACAAACCAATTAAGACGAAAGAGCTCACATTTCTGTCACTGTCTCTACATTTACAGCCAGTGAATTGCTTCTTGGAGCACAGTTACTGATGTAACACAGTAAACGTGGCAGCCAAGGCGTGCACAGCAAGATCCCATAAGCAGCAATGTGAGCATGAGCGGATCATCTGTTTTTGTGGTGATGTTGACTGAGGGGTTAAATTCTGAGCATGGCACCGGGAAGAACAGCCTTACTCTTCTTTGAGGTAATATCATCCGATTTTCCTTTTTGTATTTATCTGAGGGAGCCAGGTGGAGCCTCGGCCTAACCTCTCAATCGGAGGACAGCACCCCCAACATTGAAGCACTCCCTCAGAAGAGAGCGACATCAAGAATGAGGCCGAGAATTACATCAAAAGTGATAATAATGGTTGAGAGCTTCAAGTTTCCAGATCATCAACAAACTGTCCTAGTCCGTCCACACTGGCACTATAGTTAAGAAAGCCCACCAATGCCTCTACTTTCTCAGGAGGCTAAGGAAATTTGGCATGTCCACTACAACTCTCACTAATTTTTACAGATGCACCACAGAAAGCATCCTTTCTGGTTGTATCACAGCTTGGTATGGGCTCCTGCTCTGCCCAAGACTGCAAGGAACTACAAAAGGTCATGAATGTAGCCCAATCTATCAAGCAAACCAGTCTCCCATCCTTTGACTCTGTCTACACTTCCCGTTGCCTTGGAAAAGCAGCCAGCATAATCAAGGACCCCACGCATCCCACCTTCTTCTGTTGGGAGAAAGATACAAAAGTCTGAGGTCACGTACCAACCAACGACTCAAGAACAGCTGCTGTCAGACTTTTGAATGGACCTACCTCGCATTAAGTTGATCTTTCTCTACACCCTCGCTGTGACTGTAACACTACATTCTGCACTCGCTCATTTCCTTCTCCAGGAATGGTATGCTTTGTCTGTACAGCGCGCAAGAAACAATATTTTTCACTGTATGTAAGTAGATGCGACAATAATAAATCAAATCAGTAAGCCCACCAATGCTTCTCCTTTCACAGGAGGCAATGGAAATTTGGCATGTCTGCTACAGATTTCACCAATTTTTACAGATGTCCCATAGAAAGCATTCTTTCCAGATGGCTGACTATATTTCAAAGCATTTGCAGATTTCCTGGCAGTGTCTGTGGGGTTTGAGACTAAAACAGAAAAGTCCAAGTAGAATTGCCACCAATTATAGTCAGAGAATTGGAAAAGCAGAGACATATGTACTTTAACAAGAGAGGCAGACAGACGCAGAGGTAGTGATGACTGAAGGGACAGCAGACAGATAAATTAATAGAATGTTACTTCCCACGTAGAAGGAAATATGAAGCTTTTATTAATTGGAGATTAAATCCAAACGAATGCCACTGCAGTGCTCAAAGGTTCAATTTTATTTTAAATGTTTTCCATCGATGCTATACTTTCCGAATTTTAATGATTTTCTTATCGTCTCTGCTGCTAATTATAACTCCGTGGAAGAAGGTGTGAAACTGAAGGTAGTGTTTAGAGCAGTGAAACAGCTGCAGTCTCTCACTGGGCATCTTAATGAAGTCAGGAAGAATCAGTGGCTGAGACACTTGTGTTCAGAATGAGTGCAGCTTCCATGTGGCGTTTGCTTAAAGGGGCAATCTCACCAGAGAGACGCCATCTGTTACACCCGCTCCAAACTCCTCCAGCACTCCAATGGCCAATATTCCAATTGACCATTGACTGAAACTTCACCTGATGAAGGGGCAGCGCTCCAAAAGCTCGTGCTACCAAATAAACCTGTTGGACTTTAGCCTGGTATTGTGCCCACCCCAGTCCAACAGCGGCAACTCCACAGGGTTCACCGCACCATGGTGAGAACCCATTCCCCCACCATTCTTCTAAATTCCAGCGAACACAATCCTAACTGACTCAATCTCTCCTCAACCGCCAGTCCATCCCATTCCGGGAATCAGTCTGGCCATTAGAATTTTAGAAGTTTCTATGAGACCCCCTCTCAACTCTTCCAAACTCCAGCGAATATAATCCTAACCGACTTAGTCTCTCCTCATATGACAGACCTGCCATCCAGGAATAAGCCTGGTAAACCTTCACTGCACTCTCTCTATACAATGTCATCCTTCCTCAGATAAGGAGATCAAAACTAGACACACACTACTCCAGGTGTAACCTCACCAACGCCCTGTACAGTTGCAGCAAGACATCTTATGAAGGATGACTTCCCCACCATCGGGAACATTCTTTCTGAATCTACCCTGTCTAACCCTGTTAGAATTTTATAAGTTTCTATCAGATCCCCTCTCACTCTTCTAAACTCCAGTGAATATAATCCTAACTGACGTAATCTCTCCTCATATGACAGACCTGACGTCTCAGGAATCAGCCTGGTAAACCTTCGCTGTACTCCCTCTATAGCAAGGAACATCCTTCCTCAGGGCAGGCTGGAAGGGGCTGATAACCTCCTCCTTCTTCCATTATAGGAGAATCATAGAGTCTCTACAGGGCAGAAGAAGGTCACTCGGCCCATCGAGTTTGCACAGACCACAATCCCATCAGGCCTTATCCCTGTAAACCCATGTATTTACCCTTCTAATCCACTGACACTAAAGGGCAATTTAGCACGGTCAATCCACACAACTTTGGAGAGTGGGAGAAAACCGGAGCACCCGGAGGAAACCCACGCAGACACGTGGAGAATGTGCAAACTCCACACTGACAGTGACCCAAGCCGGGAATCGAACCCGGATCCCTGGTGCTGTGAGGCAGCAGCGCTAACCACAGTGCCATCCCTACTTCTTATACTCCTGTGTATTTGAGAGGTAAGTTAGGGTTCCACTCCCTCCTAACCACCAACCTCTTGATCTCAGCCGTGTAGGAAGGGTTTATTTCCAAACATTACATTATTCAATTAAATTTACTGACTGATCCTCCTCTTCCCTTGAGGAATACAAGGCTGCTTTCAACTAAACAGTCAAGATAAATGTAAGACTCCTATCAGGAGCGGAAGTAAGTTATATCAGGAACTAATGACTTTGGTGAAGCTGTTAAAATTTTCAGTAAATGAAACCATAGAATCCGGAGTGGCGGCACAGTGGCACAGTGGTACGTACCACCGCCTCACAGTGCCAGGGATTCAGGTTCAATTCTGGTCTTAGGTGACCATGTGGTGTATGTTCTCCCTGTGTCTGTGTGAGTTTCGTCCCACACTCTAAAGATGTCCAGGTTAGGTGGATTGGCCATGCTAAATTGCCCCTTAGTGTCCAATGATGTGCAGGTTAGGTGGATTGGCCATGATAATTTGTCCCTTAGTGTCCAAAGATGTGTGGGTTAGGCGGATTGGCCATGCTAAATTGTCTCTTAGTATCCAAAGATGCGCAGGTTAGGTGGATTAGCCATGCTAAATTGTCCCTTAGTGTCCAAAGATGTGAGGGTTCGGTGGATTGGCCATGATAAATTGTCCCTTAGTGTCCAAAGATTTTAGGTTGGATGGATTGGCCATGCTAGATTGTCTCTTTGTGTCCAAAGATGTTCAGGTTAGGTAGATTGCCATGCAGAATTGCCCATTAGTATCCAAAAATGTGCAGCTTAGGTGGATTGGCCATGATAATTGTGCAGGGTTACTGAGACAGAGTGGAAGGTAGGGCCTGGGTAATATTGATTGATTTGTTTCATTATTGTCACATGTACTGGGATACAGTGAGAAGTATTGCTTCTTGCGCGCAACAGAGACAAAGCATACCGTTCATGAAGTGTACAGGGGGATAGGAAAAGGGTGAAGGGTGGAGTGTTGCGATTCTAGGTAGAGTGAAAGGAAAGATCAGCTTCTTCTCTGGAGAGTCAGTGCAGGTTCCAACCCACTGATTAAAGCTGTGGAATAGCAGAACACAGAAAGGGGCCAGAAATTTAAAGGAAGGCACGAAATGAACAATAAAAGGAAGATTCAGGATGATCTGCTTCTAGTGTTGGCATATGGGATAGTGGCAATGTTATTCAGCTGAAAATCCAGTCGATGTGAGTTTAAATCCCACCATGGCAGTTTAAGAATGCAAATGCAATCTCAGAGAAATCTGCGAACAATAAAAAGGGGAACGAGCAAAGATGAACGAGTTTACTGCAATTGTGAAAACTGTTGTAAAAATCCAACTGTTTCCCTGTTGTGCTTTTGGGAAGCAAGCTGCCATCTTCGCCTAATCTGGATAACATGGGCAGAATTTTCCAACCCTTCCTGCCTGTGGGATCTTCCTGTCCTGCTGATGGTGACACCCTCTCCCACACTCCCACCCTCCCCTCATCACTCCCCCCCCCCCCCCCCCCCCCCGCCGTGGTGGGTTCCCTGGGAGTGGAGCGTGAGGGCCACTCAGTAGGACTATCAGCGGGACTGGAAGATCCCATTATCCATGGGAAATACAGCAGAGGGAGGGAGGGGGAGGACTGGAAAATCCCTGTGTGACTCCAGTCTTTGCGTCGGTGTTACTGACCCTGACCTGCCCCTTAATGTGGCCAGATAGGAAGTTTCACCGCAATCTTTTCAGTTGTGTTCCCACCAACTAGCAACTGGGTCTGTACTCGTTGGAGTTTAGAAGGATGAGGGGGAATCTTATTGAAACTTACAGGATACTGCGAGGCCCTGGATAGAGTGGACGTGGAGAGGATGTTTCCACTAGTAGGAAAAACTAGAACCAGAGGGCACAACCTCAGGCTAAAGGGACGATCCTTTAAAACAGAGATGAGGAGGAATTTCTTCAGCCAGAGAGTGGGGAATCTGTGGAACTCTTTGCCGCAGAAGGCTGTGGAGGCCGGGTCATTGAGTGTCTTTAAGACAGAGATAGATAGGTTCTTGATTAATAAGGGGATCAGGGGTTATGGGGAAAAGGCAGGACAATGGGGATGAGAAAAATATCAGCCATGATTGAATGGCGGAGCAGACTTGATGGGCCGAGTGGCCTAATTCTGTTCCCATGACTTATGGTCTTCTGGTCTTATGGTGGGAAACTGTGTCAAATAGTCTGCGGAGGCAATGGCTGAGTGGTATTATCATTAGACCAGAAATTAAGCTGATGTTCTGGGGACCTGGGTTCAAATCCAGCCACAGCAGATGGTGGAATTTGAATTCAATTAAAAAAAATCTGGAATTAAGAATCTACTGATGACCATGAAACCATTGTCGGAAAAACCCATCAGGTTTACTAATGTCCTTTAAATTCATTTTTGGAATGGGTTTTATTTTTAATTGTTCATGGGACATGGGTGTTGCTGCATGGGCCAGCATTTAATGCCCATCCCTAGTTGCCCGGGAGTGGCACTCACCAGATGCAGGAGCAGTGCGCCGGAAGCTCATGCCTCCAAAATAAACCTGTTGGACTTTAACCTGGGTGTTGTGAGACGTCTTACTGTGCCCACCCCAGTCCAACACCGGCAGCTCCACATCATAATGTCCTTGAGGGAAGGAAATCTGCCATCCTGACCCGGTCTGGCCTACATGTGACTCCAGACCCACAGCAATGTGGTCGACTCTCAATAGCCCTCCAAGGGGGCAACTAGAAATGGGTAATAAATGCTGGCCCAGCTAGTGAGGCCCGTGTCTCACAAATGAATTTTTAAAAAACCGTCCCGAAAATGAATTTATAAAAATATTTCAGTCATTCACCGGAACACTTGAGGTTCCCAAAATAAGATCGCAATTATTGAGCAGCTGTTTAATAATAACCCTCTGTCTGATGCTGATCAGTCCCACATCACAGAGACAATTATATTCAATTATATAATTGTGCTGTACCAGCTTTTATTCATGGGCTGAGGAGATTGCTGTGAACATTTGCAAATTTTAATTATCTGACAAGATCTTTTATCCTCTGGGGCGCACCCCCCCCCCCCACAATACCGACCAGAACCCCATTCCCATAGAGCCGTTCCTTCAACTATCATCAGACACCAGAGGACTTCATATCAAAATGAGTAAAATAATAAGGCGGTGGGGAGCGGGGAATAACGAGGATTGTTCAGTCGCTTGTTCGAGCCATAATTGTTTCCAGTATGGGGACTGACCCTTCAGCCCATCGCGTCTACGCTGGTACATTTCCCCAAATGGATCACCCAGTCTCATTTTCTCGCTCCTCATGCTCCAGAATATTCTGTTCTTTTAAGCTGTCATCGTATTCATTTCTACACTAATTAGACATCTTACTTCAAGAAAGATTTGTGACAGAAATATTCGAATCACAGAATCTTTCCAGTGTAGAAGGAGGCCATTCAGCCCATCGGGTCTGCACTGGCTCTCTGAAAGAGCATTCTACCCAATCCCATTGCCTTATCCCTGTAACCTTGCCTTAATGGTAGGGTGTTGTGGAAAGTTACAGAACAGAGAGTTTTATGGGTACAGGTTACTCCCTTGAAAGTGGACAGAGTGGTGAAGAAGGCATTTGGCATGTTTACTTTCATTAGTCAAGACATTGAGTACAGGAGTTGGGACCTCTTGTTGAAGTTGTACAAGACATTGGTAAGGCCACGCTTGGAATACTGTGTACCGTTGTGGTCACGCTATTATAGAAAGGATATTATTAAACTAGAAAGAGTGCAGAAAAGGATGTTACCAGGACTTGATGGACTGAGTTATAAGGAGAGGCTGGATAGACTGGGACTTTTTCCTCTGGAGCGTACGAGGCTGAGGGGTGATCTTATAGAGGTCTATAAAATAATGAAGGGCATAGATCAGTTAGACCTGGGAGTGCAAGTGCACAAGTCTCTGAAGGTGGCAACCCAGGTGGAGAAGGTTGCGAAGAAAGCTTACGGAATGCTAGCCTTTATAGGATTTGGGCCAGTGTCTGTGGGAGTTTGCGCATTCTCCCTGTGCTTGCATGGGTTTCCTCCGGGTGCTCCGGTTTCCTCCCACACCCCAAAGATGTGCTCCTAGGCTGACTGGTGTAACAAATCGTCCCGAAACGATTCTCCCCTGAATCTGGTTTACAATGGGGGTACCATAAGCATAGGCATGGGTCAAGGTATGCTTTGTTAAGATGGCGGCGCGGGCTCGTTGGGCCAAAGGGCCTGTTTCCCGTGCTGGGCTGTTCTTTGTTCTTTGTTTGTTAGATAGTCAATATCTTTTCCCAAAGGTAGGGGAGTCTAAAACTAGAGGGCATAGGTTTAAGGTGAGAGGAGAGAGATACAGAAGGGTCCAGAGGGGCAATTTTTTCACCCAGAGGGTGGTGAGAGTGTGGAACAAGCTGCCAGAGATAGTATTAGAGGTGGGTACAATTTTGTCTTTTTTGAAAAGCATTTAGACAGTTAGGTGGGTAAGATGGTATAAAGGGATATGGGCCAAATGTAGACAACTGGGACTAGCTTAGTGGTTATACAAAGGGATGGCATGGACATGTTGGGCCGAAGGGCCTGTTTCCAAGCTGTAAACTTCTTTGACTCTATGACTCGTACATTTTCTCTTTCCAGACAGCAATCCAGTTTCCTTTTGAATAACTCAATCGAATCAGCACCCATCACCCTCTCAGGAAGTTCATTCCAGACTCCAACCACCCTCTGGATAAAAATGCTTTTCCTCAACATCATTTTTAATCTTTCACCAATCATTTTGAATCTGCGCCCTCTAATTCTTGATGCTGTCTTGAGTGGGAACTGTTTCTCACTATTTATCTTGTCCATGACCCTCAGGATCTTGAATATCCCTATCAGGTCTCCTCTCAGCCTTCTTTTCTCCAAGGAAAACAGTCCCAGCCTCTCCAGTCGATCCTCATTGCTACTGTTCTTTCTTCCTGGAATCACTCTTGTGAATCTCCTCTGCACTCTCTCCCATCCCTTCATATCCTTCCTCAAGTATGGTGTGCAGAACTGGATGCAGTTTCCAGATGAGATCAAACGAATGTCTTATTCAATTTTGACATGACCTCCTTACTCTTGTACTCAATGCCCCTGTGAATAAAACCTAGGATTTGAATGCTTCATTAACTGCTCTTTTAACAGGTCCCCGCCATCTTCAGTTAGTTACAGAAATATAGACGCAGAGAAACTAGAAGTAGGATGAGGCCATTTGGCCCTTCGAGCCCATTCCACCATTCATTTTGATCATGGCTGATCATCAAATTCAATATCCTGATTCCCCCTTCCCCCCATATCCCTCGATCCCTTTAGCCCCAAGAGCGAAACCTAATTTCTTCCTGAAATCACACAACATTTTGGCCTCAACTACTTTCTGTGGGAGTGAATTCCACACATTCCCCACCCTCTGGGTGAAGAAATTTCTCCTCCCCTCAGTTCTAAAAGGTTTACCCCTTATCCTCAAACTCTGACCCCTAGTTCTGGACTCCCCCACCATCGGGAACATTCTTTCTGAATCTACCCTGTCTAACCCTGTTAGAATTTTATAAGTTTCTATGAGATCCCCTCTCACTCTTCTAAACTCCAGTGAATATAATCCTAACTGACTCAGTCTCTCCTCATATGACAGACCTGCCATCCCAGGAATCAGCCTGGTAAACCTTCGCTCTACTCCCTCTATAGCAAGGACATCCTTCCTCAGATAAGGAGACCAAAACTGCACACAACACTCCAGGTCTGGCCTCACAACACCCATGTACATGTACCCCAAGTTCCCTCTATTCCTGCACCTCCTTTTGAGTTTCTCTCTTTATCTGTCCTCCATGTTCTCCCTGCTAAATTCAATCACCTCACACTTCTCCACATTCAACCCCATCTGCCACCTGTCTGTCCAATCCATTACACGTCTCTGTCCTTTCGAAATTCCAGCTATCCCCGTCACGGTTTCCATCGCATCATCTACAAGTTTTTATTCCCACCATTTCCTGTGTGCAATAATTGATTTTCATTTACTTAATTCAATTATTTTATTTCAAATTAAGCTCCTGATTCTCTTAAGTGATTGTTTCCGCACTGTAATCACCAGCCAGTTACTTTTACTGTAAACCTTTCATTATCTGGCAGACTCTATCAAACAGCCCGGGTGTGAAAAATATGAACATCGCAAATTTTGCTTCAAGAATTCATTCTCACTTTCTTATAATCCCAAAGCGTCTTCCCTTCACCTAGAAAATTAATATTCCAATGGCTCAAACACACTGGGACTGAGGCAATATAACCCAACGCCACTGGAACTCAGGAGCCAGAGACAAACTCCACTGGAACTGAAATGGTGGGGTATCCTTTCTAATCCCACCTTCCTGCACCCGGCCCTTAGCCCTGGAGCTTACAGCACTTAAGGAGCTGATCCAGGGACTTTTTCAAAGAGTTTTGGGTCTCTGCGTCCCCCACCTAATCAGGCAGCAAATTCCACACACCCACCACCCTCTGCGTAAAAAGGTTCTTCTCATGTTCTTTCTATACCTACTGCCACTTAGCTTGAACCTATGACCCCTGGTTTTTGAACTCTCTGCCAGGGGATACAAGTTCCTTCTGTCTATTCTCTCCCTACCCTTCTCAATTTTGCATACTTCAATCAGGTCACCCCTCAGCCTTCTCTATCCCAAGGAAAACAACCCCAACCTCTCCAATCTCTCCTCGTAGCTACAATCCTCCAACCCTGGCAACTTCCTAATAAACCTCCTCTACACTCTCTCCAGAGCAATTCCATCCTTCCTGTAATGTGGTGACCAGAACTGCACACAATGCTCCAGTTGTGGCCTCACCAGTGTTTTCTCAGTTCCAACATTGTATCCCTGCTTTTATATTCTACAGCTCAGCCATCAGAGATATCCAAGATCCCGAGAGCATTCAATACGCCTTCTTTACAACCTTATCTCCCCGTACTGTTGCCTTAAGGGTCCTGTGCATGTGTCCACCAAGATCTCTCACTTCATCTAATCCTCTCAGTATGTTCCTGTTTATTGAATTTTTCTCCAGGATGACGTCAGACTGAAGCAATTTCTTGCAAACTGCGTCCAGCATATTATCTAATTCTATCTTTTACTCTTAGTCTATGCTTTTAAAACTTCATTCTAATTCTCTTAAACTCTCTAACAATGCTTTAATTCAATGTCTTCATTAAGTTGATCTTTCTCTACACCCTAGCTATGACTGTAACACTACATTCTGCATTTTGTCCTTTCCTTCTCTATGAATGGTATGCTTTGTCTGTGTAGCGCACAAGAAGCAATACTTTTCACTGTATCCCAATACGTGTGACAATAATAAATCAAATCAAAAGAATCAAATATTAAGTATTCCCTACAACTGTTTGAACTCTGTGAATGCTCCCAAACCTTTGGGGTGGCAATGGCCCAGTGATACTATCGCTGGACCGTCAATCCAGAAACTCAGCTAATGTTCTGGGGACCTGGGTTCGAATCCCACCACGGCAGATGGTGGAATTTGAATTCACTAAAACAAAATCTGGAATTAAGAATCTACTGATGACCATGAAACCATTTTCGGAAAAAACCCATCTGGTTCACTAATGTCCTTTAGGGAAGGAAATCTGCCGTCCTTACCCTGTCTGGCCTACATGTAACTCCAGAGTCACAGCAATGTGGTTGACTCTCGACTGCCCTCAGGCAACTGGGGATGGGTAATAAATGCTGGCCCAGCCAACGATGCCCATGTCCCACAAATGAATTAAAAAAATATTTCTTCCCCTGGATCTAAGACAAAATAGTCCAACTCCACTGGATTGTACAAATCCAACATTACCTCTTTGTTTTTGCAGTCTGTGCCTCCAGATACCAAACCAAAGACTCCACTTAGGAACATAGGAGGAGGAGTAGGCCATTTGGCCCTTCAATCCTGCTCCATCTTTCAATAAGGTCCTGGCTGACACGCTTGGGGTCTCAGCCGTGATTTTTCCAGTAATTTCTGTTTTCTTTTCAGATTCCAGCGTCCACAGTGTTTCGCTTTTATCTGAGCTCCTTTCCTGTCCGCTCCTATAACCCTCACATATATTATCGAACAGAAATCTGTGGCTTCAGCCTTGAGTGAATCCAATGAGTCAGGCTTCACCGGGGAAGAGAATTCCACACACTGAGCATCCTTTGGGAGAAAATGGTTCTCCTCATCGCTGTCTCAAAAGGGGATTATTTTCAACAATGTCCCCTGATCTTAGACGCCCCCACAAGAGAAAGCATGCTGTGGTATTTACACGATCGAAATCCCCTCGGGATCTCGGATGATTCAGTCAGTTCACTGCTCATTCTTCTAAGCCCCACAGGGTACAGGTCCAACCTGTCCAGCCTTCCATTCAGCAACGAATGCACTGAACCTTTCCTGAACCGCTTCTGAAGCAATTACATTTTCTATAAATAAGGAGACCAAAACTGTACACAGTAGTCCAGGGTGGCACACAGTTGGGGCAGCACGGTGGCACAGTGGTTAGCACTGCTGCCTCGCAGTGCCAGGGGCCCGGATTCAATTCGGGCCTCGGGTGACTGTTTGTGTGGAGTTTGCACATTCTCCCCGTGTCTGCGTGGGTTTCCTCCGGTTACTCCAGTTTCCTCCCAAAGTCCAAAAACGTGTGGGTTAGGTTGATTGGCCACGCTATATTGCCCTTTAGTTTCAGGGGGTTCGCGAGGTAAACATGTCAGTTTATGGGGATAGAGTGTGGACGGGATGGTGGTCAGTGCAGACTTGATGGGCCGAATACCTCCTTCCACACTGTAGAGATTCTCTGATTCTGTGTGGTCTAACTAAGCCCTGTACAGCTGCTGTAGCACTTTCTTAATTGTATATTTGATTCCCGTGCAATAAAGATCAGCAATCTGTTTCTTTTCCTAATCATTGGCACGACCCACACGGTGGCACAGCGGGTAGCACTGCTGCCTCACAGCGCCAGGGACCTGGGTTCGATTCCCGGCTTGGGTCACTGTCTGTGTGGAGTCTGCACGTTCTCCCTGTGTCTGCGTGAGTTTCCTCCGGGTGCTCTGGATTCCTCCCACAGTCTGCAGGATGTGCGAGTTAGGTGGATTGGCCATGCTAAATTCTCTCTCAGTGTACCCGAACAGGCACCAGAGTGTGGCAACTCGGGGATTTTCACAGTAACTTCATTGCAGTGTGAATGTAAGCCTACTTGTGACAACAATAAATACACTTTCACTGTACCTGCAAACCATCCTTGCCTAATTCATGTACCAGGGTACCAAGATCCCTCTGTAGCACCGAGCTCCACAATCTCTCTCCATTTAAATGTTTGATTTGATGTGCTTTATTATTGTCACATGTATTCAAATACATTGAAAAGTATTGTTTCTTGTGTGCTACACAGACAAAGCATTCCATTTATAGTGAAGGAAAGGAGAGAATGCAGAATGTAGTGTTACAGTCATATCTAGGGTTTAGAGAAAGATCAACTTAATGCGAGGTAAGTCCATTCAAAAGTCTGATGGCAGCAGGGAAGAAGCTATTCTTGAGTCAGTTAGTACATGACCTCAGACTTTTATATCTGTTTCCCAATGAAAGAAGGTGGAAGAGAGAATGTCCAGGGTGCGTGGGGTCCTTGATTATGCTGGCTGCTTTGCCGAGGCAGTGGGAAGTGTAGACAGAGCCCATGGATGGGAGGCTGGTTTGTGTGATGGATTGGGCTACATTCATGAGCTTTTGTAGTTCCTTGCGATCTTGGGCAGAGCAGGAGTCCATACCAAGCTGTGATAGAACCAGAAAGGATGCTTTCTATGGTGCATCTGTAAATGTTGGTGAGAGTTGGAGCTGACATGCCAAATTTCCTTCGTCTTCTCATCAAGGTCGGTGGGCTTTCTTAACTATGATGTCGGCATGGGGGATCAGAACAGGTTGTTGATGATCTGAACACCTAAAAACATAAAGCTCTCAACCCTTTCTACTTCATCCCCATTGACGTAGACAGGGGCACGTTCTCCTTTACGCTTCCTGAAGTCGATGACAATCTCCTTCATTTTTTTGACATTGAGAGAGAGATTATTGTTGCCGCACCAGTTCACCAGAATCTGCATATAAATAGTAACAGTTTTCTCTAACCTCCCTGCCAAAATGAACAAGTTCACCTTTATCCATGTTATCCTCCAAATGCAGTTTTCTGCCTGCTCATTTAACCTCTCTGTTTACCCCTTTGCTGGCTTTCTGGGGGGTGATCTGGAGCCCATGCTTATGGACCGCCTGAGTGCCAGTGGGACCTCAAGATCACAGTTACCCATTCTGGTTGTAAAAATGGAAAGGCAAATTATTTAAATGGAGAGAAACTTTGTGACACTTTGGTGCAGAGGGATCTGGGTGTCCTTGTACATGAATCACAGAAAACTAGCACGCGGTGCAGCAGGTAATAAGGAAGGCAAATATAATCTTGACATTTACTGCAAAAGGAATAGAGCATAAAGGTATGAAGGGTTGCTGCTGCTGTACAAAGCATTAGTGAGACCATAGTTCAAATAATGTGTACAGTTTTGGTCCCTTTACTTGAGGAGGGATATCGTTGCTTTGGGAGCGCTTCAGAGGAGGTTCACTAGATTGATTCCAGAGATGAGGGGTTTGTCCTATGAAAAGGGATTGAGCAGTTTAGGTCGATACTCACTGGAGTTTAGGAGAATGAGAGGAGATCTAATTGAGGTGTACGGGATGATAAGGGGGTTGACAAAGTAGGCGAGGAGAGGATGTTTCCTCTTGTGGGACAATCTAGAACAAGAGGTCATCGCTTTAGGGTAAGGGGTGACAGAATTAAAACAGAGGTGAGGAGAAACTACTTCTGTCTGTGGAACCTGTCGATTTTGCTACCCCCAAATGCGGCGGATGCTGGGACACTGAGTAAATGTAAGGAAGAGGTGGGCAGGTTTGTAATGAGTAATGGAGTTGAAGGGTTGTGGAGAACAGGCAGGAAAATGGAGTTGAGGCTGAGATGAGATCAGTCATGATCCCATTGAATGGTGGAGAAACTTGAAGGGCTGAATGGCCTCCTCCTAGTTTTTTTGATATGTCAAATGGCCTTTAACCTTCAAGACCCAACTTTGGTCACCTTTCTAACATGTCTCTGTAATCCCTGTCAGGTCACACAGATTTATCTCTACCTTTTTCATGGGACACAGCCGTCACTGGCTGGGCCAGTATTCGTTACCCATCTCTAGTTGTCCAATGGCAGTTGAGAGTCAACCACGTTGCTGTGGCTCTGGAGGCACATGTAGGCCAGACCGGGTAAGGATGGCAGATTCCCTTCCCTAAAGGGACATTAGTGAACCAGATGGGTTTGACTTGATTTGATTTGATATGTTATTGTCACATGTATTAACACACAGTGAAAAGTATTGTTCCTTGCACCCTATACAGACAAAGCATGCCATTCATAGAGAATGAAATGAGAGAGTGCAGAATTTAGTGTCACAGTCATAGCTAGAGTGTGGAGAAAGATCAACCGAATGCGAGTTAGGTCCATTCAAAAGTCTGACAGCAGCAGGGAAGAAACTGTTCTTGAGTCAGTTGGTACATGACCTCAGACTTTTGTATCTTTTTCCCGATGGAAGAAGGTGGAAGAGAGAATGTCCGGGGTGCGTGGGATCCTTAATTACGCTGGCTGCTTTGACAAGGCAGCGGGAAGTGTAAACAGAGTCAATGGGTGGGAAGCTGGTTTGTGTGATGGATTGGGCTACATTCACAACCTTTTGTAGTTCCTTGCGGTCTTGGGCAGAGCAGGAGCCCAGACCAAGTGGTGATACAACCAGAAAGAATGCGTTCTATGGTGTATCTGTAAACGTTGGTGAGAGTCGTAGCGGACATGTCAAATTTCCTTAATCTTCTGAGAAAGTAGAGGCGGTGGTGGGGCTTTCTGCTGGGGTTTTCTGACAATCAACAATGGTTTTATGGACATCAGTAGATTCTTAATTCCAGATTTTTTTTAATTGAATTCAAATTCCACCATCTGCCGTGCGGGATTCGAACCTGGGTCCCTGGGGCATTAGTTGAGTTATTCTGGATTAAGAGCCTTGCATCAATACCACTGGGCCATCGCCTTACCATCTGTGCTAACAATTCATCCCTTTTGTTACAAATACAGCACGCATTCAGATAAACTTCATCCATCCTTATTTACTGGCCCAGCCAGCTGCAAATGCCTTACACAATGGCTCCTGTCCCGTTCTCATCTGAGATGCTGCTACTCTCACTTTTAAATCTATTATTTGGTATTTTTCACATTGTGCAATCTTTGCCCCCCCCGTGCAAGCCTATCTATGGGCTGGTACCATTTTTCAGGGTCCGTGGATTAGCTTTTCAATCCAGGGTTAGGAATTCTATGAAACATTTTTGGGTGTCGACCCCACCTGGTGCCATCATTAATACCTTGGCAGGGAGTTTGAAGGTAAAGGCCCTAATCGGACCCCAGAGACAGGTTTGGAGCGGAGAATCCCACGAGACTCAAGGCTTTTCAGAATCCTCTCCTGAGATTTCCTCCTGTTTCGCCAGCATTTGATTTCTTCTTACGCCCTAAGTTGCACAACAGGCATTTTACCTCATTGTGGGGTAGTGGTTAACACCGCAACCTCCACAGTGCTGGGGACCTGGATTCGATTCCCAGTTTGGGTGACTGACTGTGTGGAGTCTGCACATTCTCCCTGTGTCTGCGTGGGTTTCCACCAGGTGCCCCAGTTTCCTCCCACAGTCCAAAGATGTGCAGGTTAGGTGGATTGGCTGTGCTAAATTGCCCCTTAGTGTCCAAAGATGTGCAGGTTAGGTGGATTGGCCATGCTAAATTGCCCCTTACTGTCCAAAGATGTGCTAGTTAGGTGGATTGGCCATGCTAAATTGCCCCTTAGTGTCCAAAGATGTGCGGGTTAGGTGGATTGGCCATGCTAAATTGCCCCTTAGTGTCCAAAGATGTGCGGGTTAGGTGGATTGGCCATGCTAAATTGCCCCTTACTGTCCAAAGATGTGCTAGTTAGGTGGATTGGCCATGCTAAATTGCCCCTTAGTGTCCAAAGATATGTAAATTGATGGCATAAATATGTGGGCTTCCTGGATAAGCTTGAATAAGAGCTGGTGCAAACTCAATGGGCTGAATGGCCTCCTTCTGCACTGTGAGGATTCTATTATTCTAATCCATTGCGATTTAGGAATTGATAAGGGCGATGCTTCAGTTAATAGTTAATAGTCAGGGTCCCCAGTTGTCATGTCCATTCATAACATCAGCCCTTAGCTATTGACTAACACCTGGATTAAGACAAGCCATCGTCTTGTCCTCTGGCCTGTCCCTGCCACTTTCTCTGATCAGGGTCTTGTCTGTCACATCTTCCAATATACTCTGTCTCCTTAGCGCTTTGAAAAATTATTGTCAAGGTCTTTATGTTTCTGCCTTCAGGATGCTTTCGTGAAAACCATCAGATTGGAGTAATTTGTCAATCTCAGGTGTGAGAAAGATCTTTATTCCCATTTATCTTTGATTTGAAAGGTCAGTGAGTACTGAGCTGCATTTCCTCTGAGCTTTCCCTTGTGATACAGATTACGTTCAGTATGTTATTGAAAACACGCTCCTTCCAACGCAGCCATCACACAGTCACAGAATTGTTCGGGTGCAGGAGGAGGCCTTCAGCCCATCGCTTCTGCCCTGGCTCTCCAAATCAGTATCATGACTTAATGTGCGGTTCCCCTGCCTTTTAATAAGGACATAAGAAATAGGAACAGGAGTAGGCCATCTAACCCTTCGAGCCTGCCCCGCCATTCAATAAGACCATGGCTGATCTGAAGTGGATCAGTTCCACCGTACCCCTGCACATTGTTTCCATTCAAATAATCATCTAACATCCTCTGGAATGCCTCAGTTGAACTGCCTCCAAAACACTTCCAGACAGAACATTCCAGACCCTAACCACTCGCTGGGTGAAAAACTTTATTCTCACGTCACATTTGCTTCTTCTGCAAATCACTTTCAATCCCTCTTGTTCTTGATCCTTTTCCGAGTGGGAACAGTGTCTCCCGATCTACTCTATCCAACCCCTTCATGATTTTGAACATCTCGATCAAATCTCCTCGTAGCCACCTTGTCTCCAAGGAGAACAGTCCCAACCTCTCCAATCCATCCTCATCACTGAAGCTTCTCATCCCTGGAACATTCCTGTAAACCTCTTTCCACTCCCTCCAAAGCGTTCACATCCTTCCTGTAGTGTGGCTCCCAGAGCTATACCCAATATTCCAGCTGAGATAGATCCACCAAATTATCTCCTCTCCCATTTCGTTCTCAGACTTCCAGACTCTTCGATTAGAACCTGGCTCAGTCCTTTTCCCCCAAGCTGTTATCTGAAAAGGGAGCATGTGCAGAGTCACGGGGAAAGGCCGGGGAATGGAGCTAAGTGGATTGTTCATTCAGAGAGCCAGTGTAGACACAATGGGCCGAATGGCCTCCTTCTGCACTGTAACAATTCTATCAGTATGGGTTCAACTTCAGTCAATCTCTTTCTGCAGTGTTCTTCTTTGATCTCAGTTGCTGCTGGTGGGATTGAGATATGGTCTATTCTTCATGCTGTTGGAGTGTTCATGGTCTATTCAAGGCTTCATTTGAATATCTTGTACTCTCTCTCTGACTCTTTAATCTCTATCACTCTATCTTTCTTTCTCTCCACTTCATTTTCTAAACATGATTTGACACTTAAAATAATGTTCAAGCTTCTATTTTCTAGTCTGCACTCTGGGTCAAACTTTCAAGCTATTGTGAGTGAGGCCCTTTGGCCCATCATGTCTGTGCCATCAAGCACTTATTTATTCTCATCCCATTTTCCAGTACTTGGTCTGTGGCCTGTAGAGTATTCCCATCACCAGAACTGGAAGCAGAACGCCTTGAGGTTCAGGAGAGGTGATGGAAAGACCCTTATTCCCTGGGGGAAAACAGGTGTGACTGGGGGAAGGCTGTAGGACCACGAGACTGCACGGTCCTCCAAAAAAAGGGGGGGGGTGGAGTTGGGGGCGGGGAGGGGCGAGGGGGCGCTGCCATATCCCTTAGTGAGGTGCCCTCCATGTCAGTGGGGGCGCTGCAATCTGCTCTTGTGGCGAGTCTGCTGAAGGGGTCCCAGTGGAGGCACTATATATATCAATTAGACTGGGGGTATATCAGATAGACTGAGGTATATTGGATAGACTGAGGGTATATCAGTGAGATGGAGTATACATGAGAGAGAGAGGGAGGGTATATCAGATAGATGGAGGGTATATTGGATAGACTGGGATATATCGGAAAGACTAAGGGATATCAGATAGACTGGGGTATCTCAGGTAGACAGAGAGTATATCGATAGACTGGGGGTATATTGGATAGACAAGGGGGTATATAAGGTAGACTGAGGGTATATCAGGGAGACACAGTGTATATCAAATAGGCTGGGGTTATATCAGATAGACAGAGTGTATATCAGACAAACTGGGGGTAATTGGAGAGACAGAGGGTATATAAGGGAGACAGAGTGTATATCAGAGAGACTGGGGGTATATCAGTAGATGTCCATCACATACTTTCAGAATTGTTTACAACACAGACTTTGACCTTACTGTCTGTTTGGGTTGACTCCTGGATAATGGGTTGCCCAGGAGATTGGAGGGTCTGAAATATTAATAAAACTCCATCTCTCTCTCCTGCATTACTGTCTGTTCCTATCTGCCATTTCCAGCATCTTCATTCTCAGTACACAGTGGCACACTCATCGATGGACAGAATGGCCTCCTTCACTGCTGCAGGATTTTATCAAGCCCAGGGCTTAGCTTGGAGTGAGGAAGTGGTTGGATGGCGTCCCGAGTTCACTGCAGCTTCCAAGCCAATGCAAATTTACCTTTCTAGCAGCTTCTGCAAACATGATTTTCTATTAATTTTTAATGATGAACAATGATAAAGGAGAAGTGGAGAGGTGCATAATGGGACTGAACACTCTTAATTCTTATTTGATTGAAAATTAAAATGTGTAATCTGATTGCTTCTCCTACAAATAAAATAGATTTCTAGGGTGTCGGGGTGTGTGGGGATAGGCTTTCGCTCGTCGCTATCGGAGGTTAAGGGTGGCTTTCTTTCACAGAGATCTGTTTTGAAAGACAAAAATGGGCTGGCACAGGCTAGCTCTGAAATAAATGTCTGTGCGCCCAACAGTACGAGGGGCTATCCCTGCTCTCTGCTGACTCTCCTGTCCTGGAAGGGCCAATTTGTATCGTTTCCACATGCCATGTGTCTGTGCCAGATACCATCACCACCTTGCCCATTGATGTTCTTCCTTGATGCCCACCCAAGCATGGGGGCGGCACGGTGACACAGTGTTTAGCACTGCTGCCCCGCAGCGCCAGGGATGCGGGTTCAACGCCATCCTCGCGTCACTGTCTGTTTGGAGTTTGCACTTTCTCCCCATCTCTGCGTGGGTTTCCTCTGGGTGCTCCAGTTTCCCCCCATTGTGTGTGGGTTAGGCTGATTGGCCGTGCTAAATTGACCCGAGTAATTAGCAGGGCAAACAAGGGGTTATGGGAATAGGGCCTGGGTGGGATTGTGGCCGGTACAGACTCGATGGGCTCAATGGCCTCCTTCTGTACCGTAGGGATTCTATGATTCTATGATCTCTGAACACCAATCTCTTGAGTTTTTTTTTCACTCCTTATCCTCAGAATACGATAAGAAGAAAGCAGGAACTTTCCTGTCTGTAGTACCTTATGTGACCTCAGTACATCCCAACATGTCCTACAGTCAACAATCAGGCTGGCCTAATGATATTATTGCTAGACTATTAATCCAGAAGCTCAGCGAATGTTCTGGGGACCGGGATTCAACAGTTGGTGGAATTTGAATTCAATAAAAAATATCTGGATAAAAGCAAATTACTGCAGATGCTGGGATCTGAAACCAAAAGAGAAAATGCTGGAAAATCTCAGCAGGTCTGGCAGCCTCTGTAAGGAGAGAAAAGAGCTGATGTTTCGAGTCCAGCTGTCAAAACTTTGACAAAGGGTCACCTGGACTCGAAACATCAGCTCTTTTCTCTCCTTACAGATGCTGCCAGACCTGCTGAGATTTTCCAGTGTTTTCTCTTTTGGTTAAAAAATATCTGGAAGTGTGACTTTGGAGCCACACGTAGGTCAGACTGGGTAAGGATGGCAGATTTCCTTCCCTAAAGAACATTTGTGAACCAGATCAGTTTTTCCAACAATGGCTTCATGGTCATCCGTAGACATTTAATTCCGTATTTTTATGACATTCAATTTCATCATCTGCTGTGGTGGGATTTGAACCCTGGCCTCCAGAACATTAGCTGAGTTTCTGGATTATTAGCCCATTGACAATACCACTATGCCATTGCCTCCCCAAAATCTGTAGACTGCTTTACCGCAGAGATCAACCCCAGCCAATGTCATGGTGTGCCTCAGGGATCAGTGCTGGGCCCACTGTTATTTGTCATTTATATGAATGATTTGGATGAGAACACAGGGGACATGGTTAGTAAGTTTTCAGATAACACCAAGGTTGGTAGCATAGTGGACAGTGAAGAAAGTTATCTCCAATTGGAACGGGATCTTGATCAATTGGGCCAGTGGGCTGACGAATGGCAGATGGAGTTTAATTTAGGCAAATGCGAGCTGATGCATTTTGGTCGATTGAACCAGGGCAGGACTTACTCAGTTAATGGTAGGGCGTTGGGGAGAGTTACAGAACAAAGAGATTTAGGTGTACATGTTCATAGCTCCTTGAAAGTGGAGTCACTGGTGGACAGAGTGGTGAAGAAGGCATTCAGCATGCTTGGTTTCATCTGTCAGAACATTGAATACATGAGTTGGGATGACTTGTTGAAGTTGTACAAGACATTGGTAAGGTCACACTTGGAAGACTGTGTGCAATTCTGGTCACCCTATAATAGAAAGGATATTATTAAACTAGAAAGAGTGCAGAAAAGATTTACTAGGGTGCTACTGGGACTTGATGGATTGAGTTATAAGGAGAGGCTAGATAGACTGGGACCTTTTTTCTCTGGAGCGTAGGAGGCTGAAGGGTGACCTCATAGAGGTCTATAAAATAATGAGGGGCACAGACAAGGTAGATAGTCAATATCTTTTCCCAAAGGTGGAGGAGTCTAAAACTAGAGGGCATAGGTTTAAGGTGAGAGGGGAGAGATACAAAAGTGACCAGAGGGGCAATTTTTTCACACAGAGGGTGGTGAGCGTCTGGAACAAGTTTCCAGAGGTAGTAGTAGAGGCGGGTACAATTTTATCTTTTAAAAAGCATTTAGACAGTTACATGGGTATGATGGATATAGAGGGATATGGGCCAAATGTGGGCAATTGGGATTAGTTTAGGGGATTTAAACAAAAGGGCAGCATGGACAAGTTGGGCCGAAGGGCCTGTTTCCATGCTGTAAACCTCTATGACTCCATTCCATCAACTGTAGGTTTCTGCATTTTTCTGATGTGCCTGATATTTGTAGGACGCTGCGTTTGTTCCAGGTTTTGGAGCTTATATAATAAACAATGCAGGACACACACTGGATTAGCCGCCAAAGGGGAGATGAGAATTCAAGTGCTTTGGAATTCTGTCACGGGGCGACCTTTAAGATAATGCTTGATCAGATCTGCAAAAACCTACATCTCATTGACTCATTCACCTCATTACCTAACTTGTGAAGCAGTCAGCAAGACTGACATTAAGCAATGTGACTGCGGTTTTATGTTAGGGCACTAATCCATTTCCAGCATGTAAATAAATTTTGACAGTTTTGTTGTTCGATGTGTAAAAGGACGCAGAGAATCACATAATCCCTGCTGTGCAGGAGGAGGCCACTCAGCCCATTGAGGCTGTACCGACTACAATCCCATCCAGGCCCTATCCCCATAATTCCAAATACTTACCCCTGACACAAGGGCAATTTAGCATGGCCAATCCACCTAACCAGCACATCTTTGGACACTGAGAGGCAATTTAGCATGGCCAATCCACCCTAACCTACACATCTTTGGACACTAAGGGACAATTTAGCATGGCCAATCCACCTAACCTGCACATCTTTGGACACTGAGAGGCAATTTAGCATGGCCAATCCACTTAACCCGCTCACCTTTGGACACTAAGAGGCAATTTAGCATGGCCAATCCACCTAACCAACACATCTTAGGACACTAAAGGGCAATTTAGCATGGCCACTCCACCTAACCCGCACATCTTTGGAGTGTGGGAGGAAACCAGAGCACCCAGAGGACCTCCACGCAGACACAGGGAGAACGTGCAAACAGTGACCCAAGCCAGGAATCGAATCGGGGTACCTGGTGCTTTGAGGTAACAGTGCTAACCACTGTGCAACCATGCCCCCGACACTCAGGCACAATTTAGCATGGCCAAATTCCTCATGAGAAATTGGGTTAATAACTGCAACCCAGGCTCTAAATGCAAGAAGCATAGTGCATCACCAGAAGTAAAGTCACCTTCCACAGTAAGAAGTCTCTCAACAACAGGTTAAAGTCCAACAGGTTTATATGGAATCATGAGTTTCCAGATCAGGTGAGGAAGGAGGGTGGAAGAGTCAATTACTAGGGGGGCACAGGTTTAAGGTGCGAGGGGCAAGGTTTAAAGGAGATGTACGAGGCAGATTTTTTACACAGAGGGTGGTGGGTGCCTGGAACTCGTTGCTGGGGGAGGTAGTGGAAGCAGGTATGATAGTGACTTTTAAGGGGCGTCTTGACAAATACATGAATAGGATGGGAATAGAGGGATATGGTCCCCGGAAGGGTAGGGGGTTTTAGTTCAGTCGGGGCAGCATGGTCGGTGCAGGCTTGGATGGGCCAAAGGGCCTTTTCCTGAGCTGTAATTTTCTTTATTGTTTGTTCTTAGTAGCACTCTGAAAGCTCGTGATTCCAAATAAACCCATTGGACTTTAACCCGGTGATGTGAGACTTCTCACTGTGTCCACCCCAGTCCAACACCGGCATCTCCACATCATCCCTTCCAGACTTTAAGTTCTCAGATCCTGCTGTTGCAACTAAGCCCTTCACTACATCAAGATAATTCCAGCGCACTCCTCTCTGGCATCCCCTTGTAAACCTGAGGTCATCTAAAATTACACTGCCTTTCTCGAGCCAAGTACTCATCGCTCTGTGTTCAATGACTTATACCTGCCCCTGGCTGCCTTTGTTATGATCATCCTTGTTTTCAGATTCCTTCATAACCGTGACCCCTCCATATCTCTGCAACATCCTCAGTCCCACAAACCCTCTGATTTCTCAGTTCCCCCTCAAACTCCGGCCTTTTGTACATCATCGCTCCACCAATGGAGGCCACACCGTCAGCCTCCTTGGCTCCCATCCTCTGGAATCACCTCCCAAAACTTCTCCAACACCCTCTACACCTTTAAGATGTTCTTCACCTCTTTGACCAAGCCTCTGGTCACCTGCGGAAATGTATTGGCCGCTCCTTCACTGTCACAGCCTCAAAATCCTGGAACTCCCTCCCTAACTGCACTGTGGGTGCACCTACAGCACCTGGACAGCAGCAGGTTCAAGCCAGTGTCTCAGCACCATCTTCTCAAGGGGCAACGAGGGATGGGAAATAAATGCCTTCCTGGCCAGTGACACCCACATCCTGGGGTGACACAGTGGTTAGCCCTGCTGCCTCACAGCGCCAGGGATCCAGGTTCGATTGCCAGCTTGGGTCACTGTCTGTGTCATGTCTGCCCGTTCTCCCCATACCTGCATGGATTTCCTCCAGGTGCTCCGGCTTCCTCTCACACTCTAAAGCAGTGCAGGTTAGTCGGATTAGCCATGGTGAATGTGTAGGTTATGGGGATTGGCTGGGAGAGAGGGAATGGATAAAATATTCTGTCAAAGACTCGGTGCAGACTCAATGGGCCTCTTCTGCACTGGAGAGATTTTATGATTCTATGAATGAATAAAAAGAATATAAATGCAAGACAGGGGCAACGCAGTGGCACAGTGGTTAGTGCTGCTTCCTCACAGAGCTAGGGACCAGGGTTCAATCCCCAGCTTGGGTCCCTGTCTGTGTAGAGTTTGCACATCTTCCCTGTGTCTGTGTGGGTTTCCTCCGGGTGCTCCGACTTCCTCCCACAGTCCAACGATGTGCCGTTTAGGTGGATTGGCCATGTTAAATTGTGCCTTAGTGTCAGGGGGCTAGCTAGGGTAAATGCATGGGGTTATGGGGGTAGGGTCTGGGTGGGATTGTGGTGGGTGCAGACTCGATGGGCCAAATGGCCTCCTTCTGTGCTGTAAGGGTTCTATGATGCTATAAAATCCATCCTAATAACCCCATATGTGTCTCAGGGTCAAATTCCGCTTGATGAGATTCCCCCGAGTTGGCTTTGGGATGTTTTATTCTGTAACGGTCCCCTGTAAACACAAGTTAAAGCTGCGCAGTGTCCCAGCGACAAAGTGTGGGTATTACTGTGATTTCAGTGAGTCTGACGGAAAGGTAATCCTGTTTTTAGCATCATGAGCAGCGGCAGAAAACTGCAAATAATCTGACACTAATTGGCAGCTAAACGCGGAAAGGTCAGAGTGTGGCTGTAATTTGAAATGGGAAAATGTCATATTGATGCAGGAGAGATTAAGGTGCATTATTAGAGGCAGTGGAGTGGCTCATATTGAAAAGCACAGGAAGACCTCATTACTGGCCACGAGAAACGGGAAGATATTTCATTCCCAATCCCTTCACCTTCATCTCAGAATTCCGCCTGGATAGGAACTGCCTCAAAGTGTACACTTCACTGATGGGACCTCTTCATTTAGCCAATGGTGGTTAAATCACCCCTGCCCTGATTAAAGATGTGTAAAGGAGACTTTGGTGTTGAATATAAGATGTTGCAGACACACAGCCTTGAGGACTAGTGAGGAATAATAATGATAAGTATATTAACATGGCAATTGCTTGAATTAATACTGTTTGTAACCTCTCGTTAATTCAATGACCCTCCCGATGCACGACCCCCCCCGCCCCCAGTTTATTATTAATTTACACTCCCTGATAGGGTCACCAGTAATCTGGCTGTGAGTCTGGAATCCCGAGTATCATTTCCCAGCCGGCTGCTTCATAGATCATAGAATCATAGAATCCTACAGTGCAGAAAGAGAGCCTTCGGCCCATCGAGTCTGCACCGAACACAATCCCACCCAGGCCCTACATATTATACCCACTAATCCCTCTAACATAGAACATAGAACATTACAGCGCAGAACAGGCCCTTCAGCCCACGATGTTGCGCCGACCAGTTAAAAAACAATGACCCTCTAACCTAAACCAATCCCTTTTCATCCATAAACCTATCCATAGATCTCTTAAACGCCCCCAAACTAGGCGCATTTACAACTGCAGCAGGCAGGGCATTCCAATCCCTCACCACCCTCTGGGTAAAGAACCTACCCCTGACATCCGTCCTATAACTACCCCCCCCTTAATTTAAAGCCATGTCCCCTCATGCTAGCTTTCTCCATCCGAGGAAAAAGGCTATCACTATCCACCCTATCTAAACCTCTAATCATCTTATATGTTTCAATAAGATCCCCTCTTAGCCGCCTTCTTTCTAGCGAAAACAACCCCAAATCCCTCAGTCTCTCCTCATAGGACCTCCCCTCCATACCAGGCAACATCCTGGTAAACCTCCTCTGCACCCTCTCCAAAGCCTCCACATCCTTCCTATAATGTGGGGACCAGAACTGCACACAATACTCCAAGTGCGGCCACACCAGAGTTGTGTACAGTTGCAACATGACGCTGCGACTCCTAAATTCAATCCCCCTACCAATAAACGCCAAGACACCGTATGCCTTCTTAACAACCTTATCTACTTGATTCCCAACTTTCAGGGATCTATGTGCACATACACCTAGATCCCTCTGTTCATCCACACTATTCAGAGTCTTCCCGTTAGCCCTATACTCAACACATCTGTCATTCCTGCCAAAGTGAATTACCTCACACTTCTCCGCATTAAACTCCATCCGCCACCTCTCGGCCCAGCTCTGCAACCTGTCTAAGTCTCCCTGCAAACTATGACACCCTTCCTCACAATCTACCACACCTCCGACTTTGGTGTCATCAGCAAATTTACTAATCCACCCAACTATACCCTCATCCAGATCATTAATAAAAATTACAAACAGCAGTGGCCCCAAAACAGATCCCTGAGGCACACCACTCGTAACTGAACTCCATGACGAATACTTACCATCAACCACCACCCTCTGTCTCCTATCTGCTAGCCAATTCCTAATCCAATTTCCTAGATTACCCTCAATCCCATACATCTGCATTTTCTGCAGAAGCCTACCATGGTGAACCTTATCAAACACCTTACTAAAATCCATATATACCACGTCAACTGCCTCCCCCCCATCCACCTCTTTGGTCACTTTCTCAAAAAACTCAATAAGGTTAGTAAGGCACGACCTACCCGCTACAAAACCATGCTGACTATCTCCAATCAATTCATTACTCTCCAAATAACTATAAATCCTATCCCTAATAATTTTTTCTAAAACCTTGCCCACAACAGAAGTAAGACTCACCGGTCTATAATTCCCGGGGAAGTCTCTGTTCCCCTTCTTAAACAATGGGACAACATTCGCTATCCTCCAATCTTCCGGTACTATACCTGAGATCAACGACGACCTGAAGATCAGAGCCAGAGGCTCTGCAATCA
This sequence comes from Carcharhinus amblyrhynchos, assembly GCF_965287045.1. Taxonomy (NCBI): domain Eukaryota; kingdom Metazoa; phylum Chordata; class Chondrichthyes; order Carcharhiniformes; family Carcharhinidae; genus Carcharhinus; species Carcharhinus amblyrhynchos. The sequence goes on from NW_027649778.1 coordinate 1,893,581, forward strand.
CCTCTCTTGCCTCCCAGAGAATCCTAGGGTAAATCCCATCCGGACCAGGGGACTTATCTATTTTCAAACCCTCAAGAATATCCAGCACATCCCCCTTATCAACTGCAATACTGTCTAGTTTACACCCCTGCAACCCAGTGTTCTCCTCAGCTACATTCATGTCCCCCTGCGTGAACACCAAAGAGAAATATTGGTTCAATGCCTCTCCAATCTCTTCCAGTTCCACACACAACTTCCCTCTGCTGTCTGTAACTGGCCCTAATCTTGCCCTAACCAACCTTCTGTTCTTAACATATCTATAGAACGCCTTAGGATTCTCCTTGATCCTATCAGCCAAAGTCTTCTCATGTCCTCTTTTAGCCCTTCTTAACTCACTCTTCAACTCCCTCCTAGCCAATCTAAAGCTTTCTAGTGCACTACCTGAGCCCTCAAGTCTCATCCGAACATAAGCCTCCTTTTTCTTTTTAACCAACGAATCAACTTTTTTAGTGCACCACGGTTCCCTAGCTCTACCAATTCCTCCTTGCCTGACAGGGACATGCCTATCAAGGACTCGCAGTAGCTGCTCCTTGAAAAAACTCCACATTTCGCACGTTCCCAGTCCCTGTAGTCTCCTAGTCCAACCTATGCTTCCTAATTCTCTCCTAATAGCCTCATAATTACCCTTCCCCCAGCTAAAACTACTGACCTGAGGTTCATGCCTATCCCTTTCCATCACTAAGGTGAACGTAACCGAATTGTGGTCACTATCACCAAAATGCACACCAACTTCCAAGTCTAGCACCTGGTCTGGCTCATTTCCCAGCACCAAATCCAATATAGCCTCACCTCTAGTTGGCCTATCTACATACTGAGTCAAAAAACCTTCCTGCACTCTTTGTACAAAAACTGACCCCTCTAACGAGCTAGAGCTATAGCAATTCCAATCAATATTAGTAATCTAATATTACTAACCTACAGCCAATCAACCTAACCCGCACATCTTTGGACTGTGGGAGGAAACCGGAGCACCCGGAGGAAACCCACGCAGACACGAGGAGAATGTGCAAACTCCACACAGACAGTGTGGAGTTTGCACATGCGCAGTTTGCAAAATATAAAAACCTCAAATCAAAGAAAGATGTGACCACCCAGCTGAACGAGTCAACATATTTTATGGGATAGGTTTGGTGGAGCAGTGTGCGTGAAAGAAACATAGAAACACAGAAAAACTGCAGCACAATACAAGCCCTTCGGCCCACAAAGTTGTGCCGAACATTCCCTATCTTAGAGATTACTAGGCTTACCTATAACCCTCTGTCTTACTAAGTTCCATGTACTTATCTAAAAGTCTTTTAAAAGAACCTATCGAATCCGCCTCCACCACCATTACCGACAGCCGATTCCACGCACTCACCACCCTCCGAGTGAAAAACGTACCCCTGACATCTCCTCTGTACCTACTCCCCAGCACCTTAAACCTGTGTGCTCTTGTGGCAGCCATTTCAGCCCTGGGAAAAAGCCTCTGAGAATCCACTCGATCAATACCTCTCAACATCTTATACACCTCTATCAGGTCACCCCTCATCCTTCGTCTCTCCAAGGATAAAAGACCAAGCTCCCTCAACCTATCCTCATAAGGCATGCTCCCCAATCCAGGCAACATCCTTGTAAATCTCCTCTGCACCCTTTCTACGGCTTCCACATCCTTCGTGTAATGAGGCAACCAGAGCAAGAAGATATAGTAACTTAGATTTGATTTATTATTGTCACGTGTATTGGGATACGGTGAAAAGTATTGTTTCTTGGGCACCAAACAGACAAAGCATACTGTTCATAGAGTGCATAAGGGAGGAGGAAAGGAAAGGGTGCAGAATGTAGTGTTGCAGTTACAGGTAGGTTGAAGAGGAAGATCAACTTAATGTAAAGTTGGTCCATTCAAAAGTCTGCTGACGGCAAGGAAGAAGCTAAACGCACATTCCTGACTTGCAAAAAAATGTCCCAGTTGGTCAGACTTTTATTCTGGGTGTTTGGGTGCCAACTGAAGAAGGGACTACCCCCCCAGAAATACTTTGGAGGCAGGAGGCAGCCACAAGGGCTGTCAATCACTGAGGCAGGCTGTTTCAAAGGCGTACCTCAGAGTTGTGAGACTTCATCCCAGCTGTAAAAAAAGCAATGAAAACCAAAATAAGCCCTCAAGCCCCTCTCCCTACAACCTCCATTTGATGAAAGTGTCTTGTTTTTAAATAGTGAAGCCTATAAGGGGCACTGAGAATGTTTATTTTATTTCATCCCAACATGGCCCTTGAGGTCTGCCCATGGTCAACACTAAGTGAGCTGGCATGGAGGGTGGAAGAGTCAAGGGTGATTGGTCGGGTGCACATATTGTCTTTGGTTTTCACGGATCATTGGAGATAGAGGGTAATAAGTTGGCATTGAGGGTAAAAGGGGATGTGGGGTGGTTGGGGGAGTATGGGCTGGCATGAATTGGATGGATAGGGGAAGTGGGTGGTGGGGGGGGTGTGGTCAGGAGATGTGAGAGGTGAACACCAAGGATTAGGACCCACAGGAATGGAGCGGATCTTTTCAACAATGCACCTTTCTTCATGGGATATGGGCGGGCCTGCATTTATTGCCCATCCCTAGTTGCCCTTCGAGGGCAGTTGAGAGTCAACCACATTGCTGTGGTTCTGGAGTCACATGTAGGCCAGACCGGGTAAGGACGGCAGATTTCCTTCCCTAAAGGGCATTAGTGAACCAGATGGGTTTTTCCAACAATAGTTTCATGGTCATCAGTAGATTCTTAATTCCAGATATTTATTTATTGAATTCAAATTCCACCATCTGCCGTGGTGGGATTCGAACCTGGGTCCCCAGAACATTTCTGGGTTAATAGCCCAGGCGTGGGTTTCCTCCAGGTGCTCTGGTTTCCTCCCACAGTCCAAAAGACGTGCTGGTTAGACTGCATTGACCCGAACAGGAACTGGAGTGTGGCGACTAGGGGAATTCCACTGTAACTTCATTGCAGTGTTAATGTAAGCCTTACTTGTGACTAATAAATAAACTTTAAAAGGAAACCGGAGCACCCAGAGGAAACCCACGCAGTCACAGGGAGAACGTGCAAACTCCACACAGACAATGACCCAAGCCGGGAATCGAACCCGGGTCCCTGGTGCTGTGAGGCTGCAGTGCTAACCACTGTGCCACCAGGAATAGGGCTAGTTCCATAGGCAGTGCCTGATTTGAATTGGATTTTAAATTAGCGTGGAAGATTGCGAAGGAGACAAATGCTTGTCATTTAAGGAATAGCTTAATTTCAAATAATTTCAGAATCAGTTAAAATTCCCCAGTTTCGGAAGCTGCTTTGACCAATTTCGCCCCCACTCTGTCAGAATCATAGATTCACTGGTGCAGAAAGAGGCCATTCAGCCCATCGAGCTGCAATTGGGGTGGGGCCCCTGTGAAATGGCGAGAGGGTTGGGGAGGAAGGTGGGGCGAAAGACACTTTCTCATCAAACTCCGAGAAAGATCGATGCAACCTGAGATTAACAGCGAACTCTCGCACTGTGTGAAGAAGAAACAAGCCTGTTACCTCAGTAAAACACCCAATTAATTGGTCTTTCAAACAAAGCAATTTAGTGCCTCATTATTGACCGATCTTGCTCATTCCAGGATATATGACTTTCAGGCATTTTAAAGTGCTCCATTATTGCCAATATACATTTGTAATTTTTCAAAAGGAGGCAGATTGTTTAACACGGGATAGTTAATGGGATGTCTTTTAGTTGGATGTTGGACAGTAGCTAATGGCCTGGTGTTCAGGGGAGTGATTGTACATTGTTGGTTTCGGAACATTATCCGTACTTGATAACATCAGCAACTTCGCTGTGGCTGGATCAAAATTCTGAACTCCTCGAAACATGGAAACTGGGAGCAGGAATAGTGTTGTACAAGGGAGCCTGGGTCCCTGGCTGCCTAACAGGGATGATGTGGAGATGCCGGTGTTGGACTGGGGTAAACACAGTAAGAAGTCTCACATCACCAGATTTAAAGTCCAACATGTTTATTTGTAGCTTCCGCCACTAGCTTCCGGAACAGCCAGTTTCAAAAGCTAGTCACATTTGTTATAAATAAACCTGTTGGACTTTAACCTGGTGTTGTGAGTCTCCTTACTGTGCCTCACAGGGACCCAGGTTCAATTGCAGCCTTGGATCACTGTCTGTGTGGAGTTTGCACATTCTCCCCGAGTCTGCGTGGGTTTCCTCCGGGTGCTCCGGTTTCCTCCCACAGTCCAAAGACGTGCAGGTTAGGTTGATTGGCCTTGCTAAATTGCAGTGTCCCAGGATGTGTCGATTAGAGGGATTAGCTGGGTAAATATGTGGAGTTACGGCGATAGGGCCTGGATGGGATTGCAGAATTGATGGGCTGAATGGCTTCCTTCTGCACTATAGACTTTCTATTGCGGAGGCCATTTGGCCCCTCAAGACTGCTCTGCTGTTCATCCTGGGCCTCAAATTCAACATTCTGATCCCCCCTTCCCTTCATATCCCTTCAGCCCCAAGAGCTATATCTAATTTCTTCATGAAATCAGGCAATATTCATTCATCAGACATGCCACTGGCCAGCATTTATTGCCCATCTCTAGTTTCCCAAGGGTAGCTAAGAGGTAGCCACATTGCTGTGGCTCTGGAGTCACATGTGGGCCAGACCGGGTAAGGATGGCAGATTTCCTTCCCTAAAGGGACATCAGTGAACCAGATGGGTTTTTCCAACAATCGACAATGGTTTCATGGTCATCAGTGGATTCTTAATTCCAGATATTTTTTATTAAATTCAATTCCACCATCTGCCGTGGTGGGATTCAAATCCGGGTCCCCAGAACATTAGCTGAGTTTCTGGATTAATAGTCTAGCAATAATCCCACTTGGCCATCATCTCCCCTGAGGGCCTGAGCTACTTTCTGTGGGAGTGAATTCCACACATTCACCACCCTCTGGGTGAAGAAATTTCTCCTCCCCTCAGTTCTAAAAGGTTTACCCCTTATCCTCAAACTATCACCCCTAGTTCTGGGCTCCCCCCACCATCGGGAACATTCTTTCTGAATCCACCCTGTCTAACCCTGTTAGAATTTTATAAGTTTCTATGAGATCCCCTCTCACTCTTCCAAACTCCAGTGAATATAATCCTAACCCACTTAGTCTCTCCTCATATGACAGACCTGCCATCCCAGGAATCAGCCTGGAAAACCTGTCTCCATCAGAACTCCTGTGGATCTCATTCCGGACCAACAATGAGGGACCTCAATTGGGCGGAGGGATTGGGGAACCTGGGGCTGTTCCTGTTGTGAGGGCGAGGGGTGGTGGGGTGGGGGTTTAATTGGGGGGGGTTCAGAATCGTGACAGCTCCAAAGGAGCGGGTAATGGGAAACAGTCTCCACTGTCAGGGAGGAATCAGTAACCAGGGATCACGGACATGGGGTAACTGGGAAAGCAGGTGAAGGGAAACAGCTTTCACCCGATGAGTTGTAATGCGGAATGCGAGGCAAAAATGATAACTTTTGAAAAGGGAACGTGGTGATGCATTTCATAGGTAAATGCTTGGCGGGTTGTGGAGGAGGAGCAGAGGAATAGACCTAACTGGATAATTCTTTCACAGAACTGGCCGAGCCATAATGGGCTATATCGATATCGTTCCATCATTCTGCCCCAATGTTATGCTAGCAATTCTGTAGCTTTCCCCTTGTCTCTTCTCATCTCCCAGGAGATAGAATGGGGCTGAATGACATTATCTTCTTGATGAAAGGATAGAACATAGAATCCCTACAGTGCAGAAGGAGGCCATTTGGCCCATCAACTCTGACAGAGCATCCCACTCAGATCTACCCCCACACACATTTACCCCACTAATTCCCCTAACCCATACATCTTTGGACACTAAGGGGCAATTTACCATGTCCAATCCATCTAACCTACACATCTTTGGACATTAAGGACAATTTAACATGGCCAATCTACCTAACCTACACATCTTTGTACACTAAGGGGCAATTTAGCATGGCCAATCCACATAAAATGCACATCTTTAGAAACTAAGGGGATGTTTAGTATGGCCAATCCCAGAAACACAAACATCTTAGGACACCAAGGGACAATTTAGTATGGCTAATTGACTTAACCTGCACTTCGTTGGTCTATGGGAGGAAACCAGAGCACCCGGAGGAAACCCATACAGATATGGGGAGAACGTGCAAACTCCACTCGGGCAGTGACACAAGCTGGGAATTGAACGCGGGGTCCCTGGCGCTGTGAGGCAGCAGTGCTAACCCACTGTGCCACTCGTTAGTTAGTAGGATCCCACAGAACAGAAAATCCCATGCTTTCAAACTCAACCGAAATTCCTCATTTCTTTCTGCCTTTGTATTTTTCTTGTTAAAAGGCTATTCCTCAAGGAACCCAGCAGGGATTGAATAGCCAGTGTATAATTCTGACTTTTTCTGGATGATTTTCGATGCAGTGTTTGAAAGTTCACCATAGTGGAGACTGGTGGCTCACTTAGTGCCTCCTGAACTTCAATCACAGATAATTGGAACTTCTTCCAAATGTCAAGAGAGAATACTGAGAATTATATCTGCTGTGCTATTAGACAGTAAGATTTAGGAGATTGCTCTCGCCTGCTGTTTGAAAGCTCTGAACAAACATAGCTTTAACCCTTTGAGTTCTGCCTCAATGATCCCAGTCTCGAATTGCTCTCTGCGGAGAGTGAATCCCAAAGATTATCAACCCTCGCAGAGGGATTCTTCCTGTTGGATGTTGCCTGACTGGAACCAAAGTTGTTCATTGAGCTTGGGGCTGACGGGGGGAATGGGGTTTGGTGCGAGTTAAGACACGGACAACAGAGTTTTGGACGACCACAAGTTTACGGAGGGAATTATGTGGGGAGACCAACCCAGACTGTATTGGAATAATTGGGTCTGGAGGTAATCAAGGCTTGCCTGAGGGCCTCAGCATTTCGGCTGAAACTGAGACAAAGTGGGGCGATGTTCGGGCAGTGAGAATTGGTGTCCTTACCAATGACAGTGAAGATGAGGTACACAGCTCTACTCAGGCTCACGTGGATTGGCTTAATGTTAGTCTGTTGCCCGGGAGATGGATGAAGTTGGGAGTTTGGGAACAGAATTTGGAGTGGGGGACTGTGGTTTCAGTCTTCCCAAAATTCCATTCTGGGCAATTTCTGCTTAGGCAGTGAGAGGGCAAGAGAGAGATCGTGTTGAGGGGGAAACTGGGTGTTGGAAGTGTACAAATGAAATCCAACATTGACTTTGGAGAATGTCAATCTCAGAATGCAACCTTTATATCACAATGTAACCTGTATATCACAATGCAACCTGTATATTATAATGCAGCCTGTATATCATAATGCAAGCCGTATATCACAACAGAATCTGTATATCACAATGCAGCCTGTATATCATAATGCAAGCTGTATATCGCAATGCAGCCCGTATATCACAATGCAGCCTATATATCATAATGCAGCCTGTATATCACAACAGAACCTGTATATCACAATGTAACCTGTATATCATAATGTAACCTGTATAGCACAATGTGACCTGTATAGCACAATGCAACCTGTATATCACAATGCAGCCGGTATATCATAATGCAAGCTGTATATCACAATGCAACCCGTATATCACAATGCAACCCATATATCACAATGCAAGCTGTATATCACAATGCAACCTGTATATCACAATGCAAGCTGTATATCACAATGCAACCCGTATAGCACAATGCAACCCGTATATCACAATGTAACCCGTATATCACAATGCAAGCTGTATATCACAATGCAGCCTGCATATCACAATGCAACTTGTATATCACAATGCAACTTGTATATTACAATACAACCTGTATATCACAATGCAACTTGTATATTACAACGCAGCCTGTATATCACAACGCAGCCTGTATATCACAATGCAAGCTGTATATCACAATGCAAGCTGTATATCACAATGCAGCCTGCATATCACAATGCAACTTGTATATCACAATGCAACTTGTATATTACAATACAACCTGTATATCACAATGCAACTTGTATATTACAATACAACCTGTATATTACAACGCAGCCTGTATATCACAATGCAGCCTGCATATCACAATGCAACTTGTATATCACAATGCAACTTGTATATTACAATACAACCTGTATATCACAATGCAACTTGTATATCACAATGCAACCTGTATATCACAATGCAGCCTGTATATCACAATGCAATCTGTCTAAACACAACAGGTAAGTTGTCTTCTTGTCAGGATTTAAATCAGTATGTCTGTTAACAAGACACACATCTACATTTCTTCCATCAAACACCTCGTCAAAACAACATTTGAGAAAAGAAATCACTTCCAAACCATTTGTTATCAGAGGATTTGGTTGACTTTAATGGAGGCTGGAGCCAGATTTTCCATGGGACATTTTTGGGAATGTTAGTGAGGTTGATGCTGAATCAGGAAACTGGCTGCTGGTGGTTGTTCAAAATCTGCAAGTGTCCAAATCTGGCTCACGTTCCCCACAGGTGTTTGATATCATTCAATCTTCCCCAAAAACTTAAAGGAATTGTAGAATCTCTCTTGGGCAGAGTGAGGCCATTCGGCCCATCGAGCCTCCTCCAGCAACAATCCCACCCAGGCCCTATTTACCCCATGTATTTACCCTGCTGATCCCCTGACACTAAGGGGCAATTTATCACAGCCAATCCACCTCACTTAAGCTTTGTCTAAGTCTGGTCACTTAAAGTCATGGAGCCCATGGCTTACAGTAAAGGAATTATAGACCAGAAGCATTGGGATAATTTTAATGCCCTCCCCCATGGCGGGTTTTATGGCAGGGGAGGTTCATTTAATCTAGCAGGAGGGTGGGATATGGGGACCTCCACAAGGCCACCAGTATTATAGGAAGGACATTATTAAACCAGGAAGAGTGCAGAAGAGATTTACTAGGATGCTACCGGGACTTGATGGGTTGAGTTATAAGGAGAGGCTGGAGACACTGGGACTTTTTTCTCTGGAGCGTAGGAGGCTGAGGGGTGATCTTATAGAGGTCTGTAAAATAATGAGGGGCACAGATCAGCTAGATAGTCAATATCTTTTCCCCAGAGGTAGGGGAGTCTAAAACTAGAGGGCACAGGTTTAAGGTGAGAGGGGAGAGATACAAAAGGGTCCAGAGGGGCAATTTTTTCACACAGAGGGTGGTGAGTGTCTGGAATAAGTTGCCAGAGGCAGGAGTATATGGTGGTACAATTTTGTTTTTTAAGAAGCGTTTAGACAGTTACATAGGTCAGATGGATATAGAGTGATATGGGCTAAATGCGGGCAATTGGGATTAGCTTAGGGATTTTTAAAAAAGGGGTGGCATGGACAAGTAGGGCCGAAGGGCCTGTTTCCATGCTGTAAACCTCTATGACTCTATGAGTTCAGCCAGACTTGGGCGGAAGACTCACCGTGTGGGAAGCCCCTCTTTTGTCAGAGATGCTGGGGGGGCTTCCACAGGGGGGTCCCAGATTCAAAGTGACTTGGTGCCTAATGGAGGAACCCCAGCATCGAGTAGAGGGGGTGCATTGAAAGCCACCCTGCGCTCATGCAACTTCTGTCGTTCGTCACCCCTCCACCCTCCCACCATCACTTGGTAAGGAAGGCAGATTTCCTAAGGGACATTCATGAACCTAATGGGTTTTTCCAACAATGGTTTCATGGTCATCAGTAGATTCTTAGTTCCAGATATTTTCATTGAATTAAAATTCCACCATCTGCCCTAACGGGATTCGAACCCTGGTCCGCAGGACATGAGCTGAGCTTCTGGATTGCTAGCCTAGCGATAATGCCACTAGGCCATGGCCTCCCCATTACTGGCAGCAGACATCGTCTCCATGGTGGTGATGCCAGGTGAGAATTATCCGATGGTCTGTGCTTGGCCAGGAGCTCCTGAAATGAGGGGGGAAGGGAGGGGCTGGTGGGGGTGATGGATGGTCACAGGGGGGCCTCTTCCCCCGGGGTCTTTGATTCCAGGGAAGTGCCCACTGCCCAGTTATTTTCAAGCCATCCGGGAAAGAGGCGATGGGGGACTTTTCTCTTCTCTGCAGCCAGTGGTTGTAAGCCTTGGGCCTTCATCAAGTACCACTCATGGAATCTTAGAGGGTAGAAGGAGGCCATTTGGCCCATGGTGAAGGTACCACCCTTTCAAAAGAGATTCCAATCAGTCAAACATGCCTCCTCTTTCTCCTATATCACTGCAAATTTCTCCTCTTGAAGGATAGGGCGGCACAGTGGTTAGTACTGCTGCCTCACAGAAGCAGGGACCCAGGTTCAATTCCAGCCTTGGATGACTGTGTGGAGTTTGCACATTCTCCCCGTGTTTGCCTGGGTTTTCTTCAGGTGCCCCAGTTTCCTCCCACAGTCTGAAGGTATGTAGGTTAGATGGATTGGCCATGCTAAGTTTTCCCTTAGTGACCCAAGATGTGTAGGATAAGGTGGATTGGCCATGCTAAATTGCCCCTTAGTGTCCCAAGATGTATAGGCTCAGGGGTAAATGTATGTGGTTACAGGGATAGGGCGCAGATAAGATGCTTTGTCGGAGAGTCAGTGCAGAGTTGATGGGCAGAATGGTCTCATAAGGATTCTATGATCTATCTAATTTAGTTCTGTAAGTTGCTTTGAATCTGTAACTGTGCCATTTCGAGGTAAACATTCCAAATTACAACAACATGCTGCGGAAAACAAGAATTCTTCCATTCCCTCCCTCTGGCCCATTCACCAATGATCTCCAGATTGTTGCCTCTGACAACTTGTCCTCCGACCGGTGGACACAGTTTCTCCCTTAATTTCGAAAAAAAATTGGCACAGTTAGGATCAACAATGCTTATTCCCAAAGCATCATAGAAACCCTACAGTGCAGAAGGAGGCCATTCAGTCCATCATGTATCTACCAACTCTCCAAAAGAGCATCTTACTCACATTCTCCTGTCCCTCCCGTCCCCTTCCTCCTAAAAGCCTGCACATTTTCCCTATCTTGGGACACTGAGATCATAATTTTACTGCCCCGACCTCCACAGAATCGGAGTGGGTGAGGGGCAGAAAATGGGAATGTTGTTGACCTTGGGTGGGTTTTATGGTGTCAGGATGAGGAAGGCCCTAAAGTCCCACCCTAAGGGGCAATTTAGCACGGCCAATCCACTTAACTTGCACATCTTTGGACACTAAGGGGCAATTTAGCATGGCCAATCCATCTAACCTGCACATCTTGAGACACTAAGGGGCAATTTAGCATGGCCAATCCACCTAACCTGCACAACTTGAGACACTAAGGGGCAATTTAGCATGGCCAATCCATCTTTCCTGCACATCTTTGGACAATAAGGAACATTAAGTGCATGGCTAAATCCCCTAACCTAAACATCTTTGGATTGGGAGGAAACCCAAGCACTCGGAGGAAACCCATGTTGACATGGGGAGAACGTGCAGACTCCACACGGACGGTGACCTAAGACTGGAATCTAGCCCAGGTCCCTGGCGCTCTGAGGCAGTAGTGCCACTGTACAGAAACATTGGCCGGAATTCTACCACCCAGCTCGCCACAGAATCGGAGCAGGCGAGAGTCCGACAACGGAAATCTCCGCTGACCTTGAGCGGCAATTTCCGGACTCGCCCGAGTAAAATTGCGGTCAATGTCTCTGAATCATCTTCTGTGTAAAGAAAGAGATTAGCCATGAGTTGGACTGACACTCATCTGCTGGAACTGTATGGGACAATACCGTATCGATCTCCAGCCACAGTCTCCATCCTTATCCTTCTGTACCCCACCTTGAGAAAAGAAATCTACCCCCGGATTCACATACAAACTGCACTTTCAAAACCCCAGCCTTTGGGCACCGCATTCACCAAGCAGCCATACTCTCCGTCTCTGGTGGCCTGGTCCCCGGTGAAACTCCTGACCGTTCACCCTCGTCCAGCCATTAACTCTGCCCCCTGGCCGCCAAGGCTTGTAGACCGCAGTTTTGCTCAATAACAGTCCAGTGAATCTTTTGGGATCCTTTCAAAGGTTGAATCTGTGATATAAATAGAAGTTGATGCTGCAGTTTAATCTCCCTATCTGTGAAGCATCAGCTCCCCACTTCAAGGTATCATTTGGGAACAAAAACGGACAACAGTCATCATCTAAAGCGCTTGCTGTTCAGAGGATGGGGATTGAAGTGTAGGAATTAATTCAATGTGAAAGGGATTCTAGTTGCAAACTCTTTAGAAATTAATAAGAAAGGAGGCTTCAAATATCCTCATTATCTGTTGAAAATTAACTATTTATCTTGCAATGTAAAACAGCTCAGGGTGTGAGCGATGGCACCAATTCATTCTGAGGATAAACATCCTTCGTGGAAACAAGAGGTGACTGAGACTGGTACAAAAAATACAGCAATATTCTGACTTATTATAAATTCATCTTCCTCCAAGGAGATACTTCTATCTTATGTTGGAAAGGTTCAGGTCCTATTCCCATATCAGGTTTGGAGTCAATCAGCATTCCTGGTCCCCCCACGCCGACACTATAGTTAAGAAAGTCCCACCAACACCTCTACTTTCTCAGGAGACTAAGGACATTTTGGCATGTCCGCTATGACTCTCACCAACTTTTACAGATGCCCCATAGAAAGCATTCATTCTGGTTGTATCACAGCTTGGTCTGGGCTCCTGCTCTGCCCAAGACTGCAAGGAACTACAAATGGCTGTGAATGTAGCCCAGTCCATCAAGCAAACTAACTTCCCATTCCCAGTAAAGCAGCCAGCAAAATCAAGGATCCTACGCACCCTGGACATTCTCTTATCCATCGGGAAAAAGACACAAAGTTTGAGGTCCCGTACCGACCGACTCAAGAACAGCTTCTTCCCTGCTGCTGTCAGACTTTTGAATGGACCTACCTCGCATTAAGTTGATCTTTCTCTGCACCCTAGCTATGACTGTAACACTACATTCTATCCTCTCCTTTCCTCCTTCCCTATGTACTCTATGAACAGTATGTTTTGTCTGCATAGCGTGTAAGAGACAATACTTTTTACTGTATTCCAATACAGAATCAAATCAAATCAGCAATGTTTGGTGTAGGAACCCTCTTGGAGATCACTCTCCAACAGCCAAGTGAACACAATTGCTTTGAAGAGCTGGGAGATATTTTTGACTTTTCTTATTAAGGAATTTTACACTGTTCAGCTGACAACTGACCTGCCCACTGCAGACCTGAGCCCCAGTGGGCCAGACATCTCGATGGCTAAAGTACCTCCTTCAAGCTGGTCCCCGTGGTGGGGGAATCCAGAAATAGGGGTCATAGTTTGAGGATAAGGGATTTAGAACTGAGGTGAGGAGAAATTTCTTCACTCAGAGGGTGGGGAATGTGTGGAATTCACTATCACGGAAAGTAGATGAGGCCAAAATGTTGTCTGATTTCAAGAAGAAATTAAATATCGCTCTTGGGGCTAAAGGGATCGAGGGATATGGGGGGAAGGGGGGAAATCAGGATATTGAATTCTGATCAGCCATGATCATAATGAATGACGGAGAAGGCTCGAAGGGCCTACTGACCTACTCAGGTTCACGAGGATGTTGCCGGGATTTGAGAAGCTGAGTTACAGAGAGAGATTGAATAGGTTAGGACTTTATTCCCTGGAGCGTAGAAGAATGAGGGGAGATTTGATAGAGGTGTATAAGATTTTGATGGGTATCGATAGAGTGAATACAAGCAGGCTTTTTCCACTGAGACTAGGGGAGAAAAAATCCAGAGGGCATGGGTTAAGGGTGAAGGGGGAAAAGTTTAAAGGGAATATTAGGGGGGGCTTCTTCACGCAGAGAGTGGTGGGAGTGTGGAATGAGCTGCCGGATAAAGTGGTAAATGCGGGGTCACTTTTAACATTTAAGAAAAACTTGGATGTGTTCATGGATGAGAGGGGTGTGGAGGGATATGGTCCAAGTGCAGGTCAGTGGGACCGGGCAAAAAATGGCTCGGCACAGACAAGAAGGGCCAAAAGGCCTGTTTCTGATCTGTAATTTTCTATGCTTCTAAGGTGACACAGTGGTTAGCACTGCTGCCTCGCAGCGCCGGGGACCCAGGTTTGATTCCCGGCTTGGGTCACTGTTTGTGTGGAGCCTGCACATTCTCCCCGTGTCTGCGTGGGTTTCCTCCGGGTGGCTCCGATTTCCTCATACCGTCCAGAGAAGTGCGGGTTAGGTTGATTGGCCGTGCCAAATTGCCCCTTAGTGTGCCGGGATGCGTCGGTTAAAGGGGTTAGCGGGGGGAAATATATACGGGTTTAGGGGGACAGGGCCTGGCTGGGATTGTTGTCGGGGTAGGCTCGATGGCCTCCTTCTGCACTGTAGGGATTCTATGATTTCTACTCCTGCTTCTAGTTTCTATGCATGTTCCTGTTCCCCAACCCCCCCAACACCCCCCAACCACCTCCCAGTTAAAATCAGCCCTTAATAATATAAGGTGACCACATACAATTCACAAGCCTGTCCCTTTAGGTGATCAATACAGTTCAGTAGAGATATTTACTAAGGCAGCTCTCACTGTAAATGCAAATGCAGCAGACTAATCAGCTTTCTACACCTGGCAGGATGGACTTACTCCTTGTTTTTTGCTGCTGCTATTTCATGCTGGATTTGACAAGCGTGGTGGCTAAATTGGAATGTATCGGTGGGTTTTTGAGGCAAGAGAAGATTAACTAGTTGAAAGGCAAAAAGCAGAGATTCAGAGAAATGGACTGGAGCCAGAAATAAAGTGGGCATAACTTAACGTAGTTTCTCTCTCCTGTGGGCTCAGTGTAGGGACTCAGTTCAATCTCAGTCCCGTGCAACTTAAATCCTATTACATCGGGAAAGCACTGAGCACAGCAATTAATCTTTCGGGGACAGCAGAACCACATCCGTGACTCAACTCAGAGAAGTAAATTTCACAAAACTGCTGTTATTGCCATCGTGTGCTGATGGGACAGTGTACGTAGGCTGCCTTTATTGCGAGACAGATTGTATAAGTCTCATCTCCAGTCCCTGCTTGACTTTTCCAGCAGACGTCAACGAGTTATGTCCGCGCTCACCATATTTACCCCTCTACTGAATGCCTTTCTCTTTGTGGGATCTTGCTCTGTGCACGTTGACCACAATGTGGAGATGCCGGCGTTGGACTGGGATAAGCACGGTAAGAAGTCTCGCAATGCCAGGTTAAAATCCAACAGGTTTATTTGGTAGCACGAGCTTTTGGAGTGTCACTCCTTCTTCAGTTGTACACTCACCTGAACACTCTGAAAGCTCGCGCTACCAAATAAACCTGGTGGACTTTAACCTGGTGTTGTGAGACTTCTTACTGAGGTTGACCACCTCATTCTGACAGTAACTACACTTCAGTAAAGCACTGCATCGTTTGCAGAGGTCTGAAGTTTTGAGAAAGAGCTTTCCACAATTGCCCAGGATGAAAAAAATTTCAGGAACGGGTTTTGGAGGTTTGAGGGAATTCTTTCAACTTGCCCCTGGAGGAATCCCTGAGCCTCAGTCAATCTCTCAGGTCACCATCGCCAATTTTAAAAGGTGTTGCATTACACCCGTAATCCCAAGTGCACAATTCTCACCAATTTTTACAGATGCGCCATAGAAAGCAATTCTTTCTGGTTACAGCTCCTGCTCTGCCCAAGACTGCAAGGAACTACAAAAGGTCACGAATGAAGCCCAATCCATCACACAAACCAGCCTCCCATCCATTGATTCGATCTACACTTCCTGCTGCCTCGGCAAAGCAGCCAGCATAATTAAGGACCTCACGCAGCCCGGACATTCTCTCTTCCACCTTCTTCCGTCGGGAAAAAGATACAAAAGTCTGAGGTCCCGTACCGACCGACTCAAGAACAGCTTCTTCCCTGCTGCTGTCAGACTTTTGAATGGACCGACCTCGCATTAAGTTAATCTTTCTCTACACCCTCGCTGTGACTGTAACACTACATTCTGCACCTTTTTCTTTCCTTCTCCCCTATGTACTCCATGAACGGTATGCTTTTTCTGTATAGCGTGCAAGAAACAATACTTTCCACTCTATGTTAGTACATGTGACAACAATAAATCAAATCAAAATGAACCCTTGGACATTTACCTTGTTTCACCTGAATATACCTGAATTAATCCTGACAAATGCGAGGTGATGCATTTTGGAAGGAATAATGTAGAGAGGAGCTATGTGATTAAAGGTAGACAAATTAGGAGTATAGATACACAGAGGGACCTGGGAGTGCAGGTTCACAAATCCATGAAGGTTGCAACACAAGTGGAGAATGTTGTCAGGAAGGCTTATGGAATGCTAGCCTTTATAGGAAGAGGTATAGAGTTTAAAAGCTGCCATCTAATGCTTCAGTTGTATAGAACGTTGGTTAGACCGCATTTGGAGTACTGCGTCCAGTTCTGGTCACCTTACTACCGGAAGGACGTGGAGGCTCTGGAAAGGGTGCAGAGGAGGTTTACCAGGATGTTGCCTGGCATGGAGGGGCTGGGGTACGAGGAAAGGTTGGAGAAACTGGGACTGTTCTCCTTGGAAAGACGAAGATTGAGGGGGGACATGATAGAGGTATATAAGATACTGAAGGGAATAGACAGGGTCAATAGTGAGAGACTGCTCCCTAGATTGGTAACAAATACAAGAGGACATGATTTAAGGGTGAGGGGGGAGAGATATAATTTGGATATGAGAGGAAGGTTCTTTACGCAGAGAGTTGTAGGGGTATGGAACGCGCTACCGAGTAGGGTGGTGGAGGCGGGAACGTTGGACTCGTTTAAGGTTCAGTTAGATAGACACATGAGTGAAACGAGGATTGAGGGTTATGGTAAGGGATATTAAATAAGGGTTAGAACCTCGGGAGACACCGGGAAGGCAGGCTTGTGATTAAGGTTTTTGTCTTTTATTCCGCAGGTGGAGGTCCACCTCGTTGTCAAACGAGGGGCATGCACACGGTGGGTCGTGCGTGGGCTGCTCCTGGAGGTTCCGGGAGTGGCCTAGTACTTCGTGTCGGTGTGTGTGCTTGATCCTGGACCGGTAGAAGGGCGCCGCAACAGCTCGGTGACTAGCACTGCTAGCTGTACAGATACATGGATTTGGGCCTGTGTCTGTGGGAGTTTGTGCATTCTCCCTGTGGATGCGTGGGTTTCCTCCGGGCGCTCCGGTTTCCTCCCACACCCCAAAGATGTGCTCTTAGGCTGATTGGTTTTACCAAGTTGACACTATTCTCCCCTGAATCTGGCTAAGTGGGGGGTTCTATTCGTAGACACGCAGGGTAGAATAGGTGTAGGGTGATGCGGCGGCACGGGCTTGTTGGGCCGAAGGGCCTGTTTCCCGAGCTGGTTTGTTCTTTGTTCTTTGTTCTTTTTACCTCAGGCAATTGAGTGGTATACAATTAAAGCATAAGTTTAAGGAGAGGGGGGCAAGGTTTAAAGGAGATGTACGAGGCAGATTTTTTACACAGAGGCGGGTGGGTGCCTGGAACTCGTTGCCGGGGGACGGAGTGGAAGCGGATACGGTGGTGACTTTTAAGGGGCGTCTGGACAAATACATGAACAGGATGGGAATAGAGGGATATGGTCCTTGGAAGGTGAGGGGGCTTTAGTTAAGTCAGGCAGTGTGTTCGGTACAGGCTTGGAGGGCCGAAGGGCCTGTTCCTGTGCTGTAATTTTCTTTGTTCTTTGTTCAATAAAAACATCACACAACCAAACACTTTCATGCCAATGAATCAATATCTACAGCTACCTCTTACAGCAATGAGTATTCATATCGCTTACAGTATTCATTGCCCATCCCTAATTGCCCCTTGAGAATGTGGTGCTGAGCTGCCTCCCTGAACCACTGCAGTCCATTTTGCAGAGGTACACCCACAGTGCCGTTAGGGAGGGAACTCCAGAGTTTTGACTCAGCCACAGTGAAGGAATGGCCGATACATTTCCAAGTCAGGATGGTGGGTGGTTTGGAGGGGAACTTGTCGGTGGTCATGTTTCCAGGTATCTGATGCCCTTGTCCTTCTCAATGGAAGTGGTTGTGGGTTTGGAAGGTGTTGGCTGAGGAACATCGGTTGAGTTGCTGCTGTGCATCTTTGTAGATGGTACACAGGGCTGGCACTGAGCGTCAGTGATATAGGGAGTGAATGTTTGTGGATAGGATGCCAATCAGGCAGTCCTGGAGAGTGATAAGTTTCTCAAGTGTTGTTGGAGCTGCACCCATCCAAGCAAGTAGGGAGTGTTCCTGACATGTGTCTTGTAGATGCTAGACAGGCTCTGGGGAGTCAGAAGGTGAGCTATTCACCTGGAGAATATATAACCTGGTATATAATTCTGGTCTTAGTAATGGTGACCATCACAACTATCATTGATTGTTGTAAAAACTATCACGTCTCTTTAGGGGAGGAAATCTGCTGCCCTTTCCAGTCTGGCTTGAAGATTTAAAGTTTATTTATCAGTCACAAGTAAGGCTTCCATTAACACTCCTTTTCACAGCTCCTTGAAAGTGGAGTCACAGGTGGACAGAGTGGTGAAGAAGGCATTCAGCATGCTTGGTTTCATCGATCAGAACATTGAATACAGGAGTTGGGACGTCTTGTTGAAGTTGTACAAGACATTGGTAAGGTCACACTTGGAATACTGTGTGCAATTCTGGTCACCCTATTGTAGAAAGGATATTATTAAACTAGAAAGAGTGCAGAAAAGATTCACTAGGATGCCACTGGGACTTGAGTGAGTTATAAGAAGAGGCTGGATAGATTGGGACTTTTTTCTCTGGAGCGTAGGAGGCTGAGGGGTGACCTTATAGAGATCTATAAAATAATGATAGACAGTCAATATCTTTTCCCAAAAGTAGGGGAGTCTAAAACTAGAGGGCATAGGTTTAAGGTGAGAGGGGAGAGAGCCAAAAGTGTCCAGAGGGGCAATTTTTTCACACAGAGGGTGGTGAGTGTCTGGAACAAACTGCCAGTGGTAGTAGTAGAGGCGGGTACAATTTTGTCTTTTAAAAAGCAATTAGATAGTTACATGGGTACGATGGGTATAGAGGGATATGGACCAAATGCGGGCGATTGGGACGAGCTTAGGGATTTTTAAAAAAGGGGCAGCATGGACAAGTTGGGCTGAAGGGCCTGTTTCCATGCTGTAAATCTCTATGACACTGCAATGAAGTTACTGAAAAATTCTCCTCGTTGCCGCACTTTGGCGCCTGTTCAGGTCAGCGCACCTACATGTGACTCCAGAGCCACAGCAATGTGGTCGACTGTTAACTGCCTCCTGAAATGACCTAGTTATCCAACTCAGTTCAAGGCTAATTAGGGGTGGGCAATAAATCCTGGCCCAGCCAGCGACCCCCACATCCCTTGGAAGAATAAAGGGGGAAAGAAATGAGAATGACTTAAGATAATAATGAATTAACTGAGCTGGACATGAGATTATTAAACAACGAAATCTTATTATTTCTTCCAAATAAATATCAGGTTTTTAATTAAAGACTGAGAAAGTTTGGCAGCAATTTCAGAGCATTGATGAATTTAATAATCAGACAACTTGGAACACTCTCACAATGGAACCTATTTGAATTTTATTTAACGTCCTGAGTCTAGTCCTGGGGGGGTTGTTGTCAAAATTCAGAGTGAGAGTGAATGATTTTGTATTAAAGATGAAGGTTATAAATAAAGGAACATTGCTGTTAGTTTTCAGGGAGGTTGGTGCATGCCTGGACTGACGATAAAATGTAGCGACGTGTCCTAGTAATGGATTACTGGCCCCAAGCAGTGGTGGAGGGTGTGACAGAGACTCGATAAGATAGGGAACTGCCTCTTGCGAGGGGATTCTTTTCCTCCTCAGCCGATTTTCGGGAAAGGCCTGAAATTTATGTGCTGACCAAGTCTTTCCTCTGTTATGTTAAGTTTCAGATGGAGGTGGAGAGTGCTGTCAATGCCCTAATTACATTCGCCAAGGGTCAAAGGGTAGCAGCCATTCTCAAATAAACGCCAAGGGTCAACAAAGGTGTAGGCGTCCCCACCCACACCCCCCCCACCACGTGTGTTGGTGTGTGTGCGTGTCGTGTCTGTGTTTATATGTGTGCCTGTTAGTGAGTGAAGGTGTGTGTTGCCATGTGCGTGTGTGTGTGTGTGTGTGTGTTAGAGTGTGAGTGAATGTGCGTGAGTGTGTGAGTGAGACTGTGAGTGTGTCTGTGTATGTGAATGTGTGTGAGTGTGTGTGTGAGTATGTGCGTGTGTGAGTGAATGTTTGAGTGTGTGTGTGAGTGTGACAGTGTGTATGTATGTGTGTGTGAGTGTGACAGTGTGTATGTATGTGTGTGTGAGTGTGTATGTCTGTGTGTGTATGTGTGTGTGTGTCTGTGTGTCTGTGTGAGTGTGTGTGTGTATGTGACAGTGTGACAGTGTGTATGTATATATGTGTGTGTGAGTGTATGTGTGTGTGAGTGTATGCGTGAGTGTGTGTGTCTGTGTGTGTGCGTGTCTGTGTGTGTATGTGTGTCTGTGTGTGTGTGTGTGTGTGTGGTGTGTGTATGTGTGTGTGTGTGTCTGTATGTGTGTGTGTGTGTGTGTGTGTGTGTGCGTGTCTGTGTGTGTGTGTGTGTGTGTGGTGTGTATGTGTGTGTGTGTGTGTGTGTGTGTCTCTCTGATGCTTTCATCAGAATCAGCCTTTACAAGCTGCTCTGAGTCCTAGTTCTGGGAGTCTGTTGGCCTTGTGTTGAGTGGACTTTTTGCAGCCTCTTTGCTTTTGGTAATTGCCTGTCGATGGCAAACAGCAAAATGCAGATGTTGTAGATAAGAATCTAATTGGTGCTGGCTGGCTGCAGATCCGTTAAATCTTTAACATGAATGATCCTTGTGGGCAGCTGTTAAAGATTCCCATCTCTGGGTGAGATTTCTGATTGGTTGGTGGATTAGTATCTGAGTTGATTGTCAGTTTCTTTGCTGTGATATTAATAACAGACCCTCCCGTATCAATTGCCCCATTCATTACCTGAACAGAATGTTAACCCACTTATAGCTCAGTCCTTCATTACAATGAGAGACGGTGGTGTTTCATACACATACAAATGTACAGACATAATTGTTGCCGTGCTTTCAAGGTCAGTATTTCTCCTCTACTTGGGAATATATGTGGGATGGTGAGTTTCCATAGAAACCGCAGCAAGCTCGTACCAACCTCGCTGACTTTAGTGCAGACAGTAACCTCGTGCTAATGTTACTGGACAAGTCATCTAAAGGCCCAAGCTTCGGATGTGAATTCCATCACAGCAGCTGGTGGAATTTAAATTCAATTAATAAAAATCTGGGCTTAAAAGCTGGTCAAATGATTGTCGATTGCCGTTTAAAAAAAAACCTCATCTGGTTCACCAGTGTCCTTTAGGAAAGGAAATCTCTCTTCCTTACCCTGTCTGATGTAACACCCATTGACTCCCACTACACGTCCTGCTGCCTCGGCAAAGCAGCCAGCATAATTAAGGACCCCACACATCCCGGACATTCTCTCTTCCACCTTCTCCTGTCAGGAAAAAGATACAAAAGTCGGAGGTCACGTACCAACCAACTCAAGAACAGCTTCTTCCCTGCTGCCATCAGACTTTCGAATGGACTCACCTTATATTAAGTTGATCTTTCTCTACACCCTAGCAATGACTGTAACACTACATTCTGAACTCTCTTATTTCCTTCTCCCATGTACTCTATGGATGGTTTGCTTTGTCTATATAGTGCACAAGAAACAATACTTTTCACATTGGGGTGGCACAGTGGCACAATGGTGAGCACTGCTGCCTCACAGTGTTGGGGTTCGATTCCAGACTTCGGTCACTGTGGAATCTGCACATTCTTCCTGTGTCTGCATGGGTTTCCTCCGGGTGCTCCGGCTTCCTCCCACAGTCCAAAGATGTGTGGGTTAGGTTGATTGGCCATGCTAAATTAACCCTTAGTGTCCCCAGGATGTGATCGGTTAGAGGGATTCTGACTAAGGTAAGGGTCACTAAGTTGGGATAGGGTTTGGGTGGGATTGTTATCGGCGCAGACTCAATGGACTGAATGACCTCCTTCTGCACTGTGGGGATTTTGCTATGTACTAATACATGTCACAATAATAAATCAAATGAAAATCAAATCTTTTGATTTACTTTTGATTTTGGCATTAAGGTGAGCATAAGATGTTTCACCCCAGGAATGATTCCAGTGAGCCACTAGGGAGCTTTTATCAAAACAAACTGTATTTAAGAACATAGTTAGAATATAACCAATAGAACTAGTGTAACGTTTACCAATCAAAATACTTAAACATGACTAAATAAGATTCTTAACAGCTAGCTATCTCTGTTGTTCCAATTTAAAGCAATACCCCATAGACATACACCCTTGTTTGGAATTAATTAGCACAAAAAACAAGGATGCTCACTCAGTGCTAGATTTCCAGCCTTTTAATACTTCTGGGCAGAGATCCAGACAGTGTTTTCCAGAGAATGACATACCTTCAAAAAAGCAGAATGTAAGAAAAGTGAGCCTCGTCTCTGCCAACTCCCAGTCTTCAGGTTTCAGAGACAGGAGGAGATACTTCCCTCTTTCTCCAACTTCCAAAACAGTAACTAAGCTCAAATTCTCTATGTAAGTCTAACTCCAACCAGTCATATGACCACACCTGTCAATCAATCCACTCCAGTTCTACTCTGCAAAACCCCAGGGGACCCACTAAAAGCAACAGAGCAACGTAACTCCAGATTAAAAAAAATTCTAGCAATTAAAAGCAATTATGCTGCTGCAGTAACAGTACAGGATGCCAGTTATAGACAGAACAGCACCGATAATACAAAACTCCTAAAACAGATCCTGCATAGAAACATGATTAAAATTCATTTCTTCAAGGCACAGTATCATCATACATAGTTAGATTAGAACAACCCAGACATTATAAAGGCATGGCATCTCTCCTTAATAGTGTACCTCTCCCCTGAGGAATGGAGTTTCGAGTTTGTATAGTGAAGAGCAGATGAGACTATAAACTTTCCAAGTTACATAAAAGTTTATTAAAGAACACAGCATGAAATTCACTTTTGAAATTAATCACAAAGTTGATAGTTCTGGGAAAAGAAAATATATTGTTTCTGATAGAGTATCCAAGTCTTATTAAAGCTACAGAGATACAATTGAGGTATCCATCAATATTTAAATTAGTATTTACCTTAAATCCTTGAGTAAAAACAACCAAGCTTAGCAAGGTTCCTCTATCTCAATTAAGGGGACAACTACAGGAATATGCCTTGAGAGATACTGGAGGGAGTCCCACAAAAATTTGACTGTGTGGTTCAAATATTTAAATCGTTAAAGTATGTTGAGCATTCATGCTGGACAACATCCTTTGTTTTCATCAACATTTCCATCATCATCTTTCAAGTAAACCGGATACTGAAAGGTGCAAACAGTGGTCACCACATTCAGTTCCCAGGATTCAGATTACAAGTTATATTGGGTCACCTTTACAAATTATCAGTGCCTTGCTGAGGCGATATAGAGGCCAGTTCTTGTTTCATTTTTCAGAACTGTTTCACCTTACAGGATGTTATGCCCGAGAATGTACAGTTATGCCTAGGGATGTTTATAAACTTTTGCCCAACAGATGAACTTGTTTTTTAATTTTTAATCCCTACTCTGTAATAGAATCATTCTGCTCAATCTTACATAAGGTTATAATCTATATTTAGAATCCCTACAGTGCTAAAGAGGCCATTCAGCCCATGGAGTCTGCACTGTCTCTCAGACAGAATATCTCACTCAGGCCTTCTTCCTCATGCAATCCCCGTTACCCCACATGTTCACCATGCTTAATTCATCTAAGCTACACATCTTGGGACACTAAGGGGCAATTTAGCATGGCCAATCCACCTAACCTGCACATCTTTGGACACTCAGGGATAATTTAGCATGGCCAATCCACCTAACCTACACATCTTTGGACACTAAGGGACAATTTAGCATGGCCTAACCTACACATCTTTGGACACTAAAGAATAATTTAGCATGGCCAACACACCTAACCTGCACATTTTTGGACTCTAAGGGGTAATGTAGTATAACCAATCCCCTTAACTTCCACATCTTTGAACTGTAGGGGGAAACAGGGGCACCCAGAGGAATCCCACGCAGATACTGGGAGAATGTGCAATTTCCACACAAACAGTGACCCAAGACTGGGATCAAACCCGGGTCCCTGACGCAGTGAGGCAGCAGTGCTAACCACTGTGTCACCATGCCAGTCATTTATAAGTGGATTTTTTTATAACTTCATATTTACAGCCCCATTCCTGCACATGTGAATGTGGTGGGAGAGTGTGTGAGTGTGAGTGTGTACCTGTTATCTCTCAGAATGACAAATGTGGCACCTGATAAGAAAGGATGTTTTATTTCTGTTTTTTGAATGTAATTGTATGGGTGATGTTGAATATTTGATAACGGCTGCACAGGGGCAGGTTGAAAGTCTGCAGGATTCTGTTTATCGAGCTTTCATACAGCGATGAATATTGATTGTAAATTTAAGCTGACATCACTGGTAATGACAAGGCTGTGAACGAACCAGAACTTGGCCTTTTACAACAAGCTGCCTTTGCAGCTTGCTGAGTCAGCACACCCACTTGGGGTGTGTGTGTGTGTGTGTGTGTGTGTGTGTGTGTGTGTGTGTGTGTGTGTGTGTGTGTGTGTGTGTGTGTGTGTGTGAACTCCAAAAGCACAGCTTTGCTCTCTGCACATTCTCACCCCTCTCCCCAGTTCAATCCAACTCTCTCCGTGCTGTACATGACATTGGGGACACAGAATGAGCCAGGCCCATCACCCGTGACAAATGATCGCAGTCCCCAGTCTGAGCACATGCGTGTACAAAGAATAAAGAACAAAGAAAATTCCAGCACAGGAACAGGCCCTTTGGCCCCTCCAAGCCTGCACCAACCATGCTGCCCCCGACTGAACTAAAACCCCCTACCCTTCCGGGAACCATATTTCTCTATTCCCATTCATGTACTTGTCAAGATGCCTCTTAACCTACCCTCCACGCGATTTGCTTTTCCACTCATCTTCGTGTCATCAGCAAATTTTGTCACCCTACACTCAGCCCCCTCCTCCAGATCAGCTGTTTACCATTTATATAGGTGATCTGGAGGAGGGGGCTGAGTGTAGGGTGACGAAATTTGCTGATGACACGAAGGTGAGTGGAAAAGCAAATTGTGCGGAGGGTGTGGAAAGTCTGCAGAGGGATCTGGATAGGCTGAGCGAGCGGGCGAGGACCTGGCAGATGGAGTATAATGTTAGCAAGCGTGAGGTTATCCACTTTGGTAGAAATAATAGTAGGAGGGATTACTATTTAAAAGGTGAAAAGCCACAGCATGCTATGGTGCAGAGGGACCTGGGCGTCCTTGTGCATGAGTCGCAAAAACCCAGTCTGCAGGTGCAGCAGGTGATCAAGAAGGCGAATGGGATGCTGGTCTTTATAACGAGGGGGATTGAATATAAAAGCAGGGAGGTCTTGCTGCAACTGTAAAGGGTACTGGTGAGGCTGCAGCTGGAGTATTGTGTGCAGTTTTGGTCGTCACACTTGTGGAAGGATATATTGGCCTTGGAGGGAGTGCAGAGGAGGTTCACTAGGCTGATACCGGAGTTGAGGGGGTTGGCCTACGAAGAGAGACTAAATAGACTGGGTCTGTACTCATTGGAGTTTAGAAGGATGAGGGGGGGTCTTATAGAGACGTATAAGATAATGAAGAGGATGGATAGGGTAGAGGTGGAGAGATTCTTCCCACTCAGAAAGGATAGCAGGACTAGAGGGCACAGCCTCAAGATAAGGGGGGGGCAGTTTAGATCAGAGTTGAGGAGGAACTTCTTCACTCAAAGGGTGGTGAATCTCTGGAATTCTCTGCCTGTTGAAGTGGTGGAGGCTACCTCGCTAAATATATTTAAGTCACGGGTAGATAGGTTCCTGATAGACAGGGGAATTAAGGGTTATGGGGAGAAAGTAGAAAAGTGGAACTGATCCACTTCAGATCAGCCATGATCTTATTGAATGGTGGGGCAGGCTCGAAGGGCTAGATGGCCTACTCCTGCTCCTATTTCTTATGTCCTTATTAAAGGTCACTATCGTATTTGCTTCCACTACCTCCCCCCCACCCCACCCCCAGGCACCCACCACCCTCTGTGTAAAATATTGTTACAATGTTGTTAGTTTTGAAAGGCATCATGGATTGGCACAGGCTTGATGGGCCAAGAGGCCTGTTTCTATGCTGTACTGTTCTTTGTTCTTCAGCTACTACTTGTAAATCCACGAACCAGAATGAGGATCAACCCTTCATTAAAGGATGAAGGCCAGGAGTGGGAGCAGGAGAAGACATAGAACCAACTGCAAGTTACATTGTGCAGCATATTGTTTAGCACTGCGGCCTCACAGCGCCAGGGGCCCGGGTTCAGTTCTGGTCTCGGGTGACTGGGTGGTGTTTGCACGTTCTCCCAGTGTCTGTGTGGGCTTCCTGCGGGTGCTCCAGTTTCCTCCCACGCTCCAAAGATGTGCGGATTAGGTGGATTGGCCGTGCTAAATTGCCCCTTAGTGTCCAAAGATGTGCAGGTTAGATAGATCGGCCATGATAAATTGCCCTTTTGTGTCCAAAGATGTTCAGGTTAGGTGAATTGTCCATGTTAAATTGTCCCTTAGTGTCCAAAAATGTATAGGTCAGGGGGATTGGCCACGATAAATTGTCCCTTAGTGTCCAAAAATGTATAGGTCAGGGGGATTAGCCGTGATAAATTGCCCCTTCGGCAGAATGTTACGGCCTCACTCACCCTGAAACTGTAAAATTCCACCCAAGGTAAATGGACCTTCCCATTGTCTGCCCCTCACCCGCTCCAATTCCTGTGGCAGGCGGAGGGGTAAAATTCCAGCGTTAGTGTCCAAAGATGTTGGGTGGAGTGGCCATGGTAAATGTGTGGGGCTATGGTGGGGGATAGTGCGCCTGGGTGGGATGCTCTTTCGGAGAGTCAGTGCAGACTCTATAGGCCGAATAGCCACCTTCTGCCAACTGGCCCGTGTATGAAAGACACGCTGGTTAGGGTGCATCGGCCGTGCTAAATTCTCCCTCAGTGTACCCAAACAGGCACCGGAGTGTGGTTACTCGGGGATTTTCACAGTAACTTCAATACAATGTTAACATAAGCCTTACTTGTGACACTAATAAATAAACTAAAAGAAACTTTTGGTTCTATGCTCCCGTGTAAGTCCCCAGCCACCCTTCCCTCAACTCATCCTCGAGCAAAGGAATCGATTAAAGATTCTCAAAGAATATTTCCTGTCTGGTTGAGTGGGTATCATTAACCTGCTGTCACATGATGAGTTTAACTGGAGGCTAAATGAAGTTCTTGACATTAGTCCATTAGTCATAGTTAATTACTATTCCAATTAATTATTAATTACGCTGCTGAGCTTTACGATATCAATTGCTTTTTGCTGGATATTTGCAGCCATTAGTATTCACTATTATTTTTATAATTTGAACTGTGAATCAATGCGACTGAAAATGAAAACAGCTTTCCTCTGTCTGAGGAGCCAGTGAACACGGTACATAGAACATAGAACATAGAACATAGAACACTACAGCACAAACAGGCCCTTCAGCCCACAAGTTGCGCCGATCACATCCATACCTACCAAGCCATAGAACTATCTATAACTCTCAATCCCATAAAACCCCATATACTCATCCAGGAGTCTTTTAAAAGACCCCAGTGAGTTCGCCTCCACCACCACTGACGGCAGCCGATTCCACTCACTCACCACCCTCTGAGTGAAAAATTTACCCCTAACATCTCCTCTGTACCTGCTCCCCAGCACCTTAAACCTGTGTCCTCCCGTGGCGACCATTTCAGCCCTGGGAAATAGCCTCCGAGAATCCACCCTATCTATACCTCTCAACATCTTATAAACCTCTATCAGGTCGCCTCTCAATCTTCGTCTCTCCAGGGAGAAGAGACCTAGCTCCCTCAACCTAACTTCTTAAGGCATGCCTCCCAATCCAGGCAACATCCTTGTAAATCTCCTCTGCACCCTTTCAATAGCTTCCACATCCTTCCTGTAGTGAGGCGACCAGAACTGCGCACAGTACTCCAAGTGGGGTCTGACAAGGGTCCTATAAAGTTGCAGCATTACCTCCCGATTCCTAAACTCAATCCCTCGATTAATGAAGGCCAGTACACCATACGCCTTCTTGACCACATCCTCCACCTGCGAGGCCGATTTAACAGTCCTATGGACCCGGACCCCAAGATCCTTCTGCTCTTCAACACAGCTAAGACTCCTACCCTTGATATTGTACTCCTTCATCCCGTTGGACCTGCCAAAATGGACCACTACACGTTTATCCGCGTTGAAGTCCATCTGCCACTTCTCCGCCCAGTCTTGCATCCTATCTATGTCACGTTACAACTCCTGACATCCCTCCAGACTATCCACAACAGACTGGGTTTACCACATCAGAAATCAGACATTCAACACACACTCAGGGTTCAAGGAGTGACGGCACAAGTGGTTAGCACTGCTGCCGCACAGCGCCAGGGACGCGGTTCGATTCCCGGCTTGGGTCATTATCTGTGCGGAGTTTGCACGTTCATAGAATAAAATCCCTACAGTGCAGAAGGAAGCCATTCGGCCCATCGAGTCTGCACTGACCACAATCCCACCCAGGCCCTGTAAAGAACAAAAAAAATTACAGCACAGGAACAGGCCCTTCGGCCCTCCAAGCCTGCACAGGCCATGCTGCCCGACTGAACTAAAACCCCCTACCCTTCTGGGGACCGTATCCCTCTATTCCCATCCTATTCATGTATTTGTAAGATGCCCCCTAAAAGTCACTACTGTATCCGCTTCCACTACCTCCCCCGGCAATGCGTTCCAGGATCCGCTACTCTGTGTAAAAAATCTGCCTCGTCCATCTCCTTTAAACCTTGCCCCTCACACCTTAAACCTGTGCCCCCTAGTAATTGACTCTTCCACCCTGGGAAAAAGCTTCTGACTATCCACTCAATCCATGCCTCTCAATCTTGTAGACTTCTATCAGGTCACCCCCTCAACCTCCGTCATTCCAGTGAGAACAAGCCAAGTTTCTCCAACCTATCCCCATATAGTTACCCTAGTTAGTCCCCCTGACACTAAGGAGCAATTTAGCGCGGCCAATCCACCTATCCCGCACATCTTGGGACTGTGGGAGGAAACCGGAGCACCCGGAGGAATCCCACGCAGACACGGGGAGGATGTTTGTGTCTGTGTGGATTTCCTCCGGGTGCTCTGGTTTCCATTATCCAAAGATATTCAGTTGAGGGTACAGAGTTAAGTCACAGATCAGTGTGATCTAATTGAATGGCAGGCCAGGTTAGATGGGCTGAATGGCCTCCGTCTGTTCCCACGTCACGTGGTCTTTAATGGCAGTTTGGGTATATGAAATATGGGAACTGGAGGAGGCCATTCAGCCCCTTGAGCCTGTTGCTCCAATATTCAATCAAGTCACGGCTGATGTATAACTCCACCCCGTTTAGATTTGAATGCTTCCATTACCTCCAGAATCCATGGCCTTTCGGGGGACAGAGATTCTCAATTTCAAAGAGATTCGGAAATCCAAGGCAGCTTGGTTTTAGTAATCACAAATTGGCCAAGTTAACCCATCATGAAGCAATGGCCTTTCATTGGCCTCGATATTAAGTCATTGGGTGTAAAAACCCACCCTGTGTGCTGAAGGGTCAAAGAGCAAAGAAAATTACAGCACAGGAACAGGCCCTTTGGCCCCTCCTGAACTGAGCTGCCCGCCTGAACTGAAAGCCCAAAGCCAATGTGAGAGGAAGTTAATACTTGTACCCGGGAGCATGGGAGTTCCTGTGGCGCAGTCGGGTTAGTGTTCCTGCCTCTGAGCCAGAAGCTTCAGGTTCGAGTCCCACCCCAGAACTTGATGTCTGAGGAAGGTGCGTTTATAACACAGCCAAACTGGTTGAGCGTCAAATCCTACCAAACACGTCACATGGTTGGCGGTGAGAGCAGCAGAGGCTCCTGGTCAGCCATGCTAGATGTGGAGCGGCCCCCCCCACCCCCCCACCCCTCTCAAACTACAAGCTCCTGGCAACAGACTAATGACCTGTTCTGGGAATTATGCAAACACAGATATTTGACTTAGGGCATCGCTAGGATGCAGGAAGAGAATTGGACAAGGGAATCGAAAGAGCCTTACAGTGCAGGAGGCCATTCAGCCCATCGAGCCTGCATCAACAACAATTCTACCCTATCCCTGTAACCCCAAATATTTACCCTGCTCGCCCCCTTTGACACTAAGGGGCAATTGACCATCGTTAATCCACCTAACCCGCACATCTTTGGCCACTAAGGGACAACTTGGGATGGCCAATCCACCTAAGCTGCACACCTTTGGACTCTAAGGGGACAATTTAGCAATGGCCAATCCACCTAACCTACACATCTTTAGACTGTGGGAGGAGACCAGAGCACCCAGAGGAAACCCACGCAGAGAGAACACACAAACTCCACACAGACAGTGACCCAAGCCAGGAATCAAACCCGGGTCCTTGATGCCGTGAGGCAGCGGTGCTAACCACAGTGCCACCGTGCTGTCCAAGGGAAGCTATAAGAGCTTTGAAATGAATGCAATCTGTCACGTGGAGATTTCCTTCCGGATTGACTTGCGATGGAAAGGTTGAGGATATTTGATAGGTTGCAAACAAGAGCTGAGCTAGTGTGTTTGTGACAAGGTTTGGTTCAAACGCAAGGTCAAAGGTGACTTTCATTATCTGTGATGACTGAAGCGCGACCAGGGATGGAATTTTCCAGCCCCTCCCACCGCCGTCATTTTCCAGTCCCACCGAAATCAATGGACATTTGAACGTCTGGCCTGCATTTTCCAGCTCCATCCTCACCGCAACTGGATCATAAAATTTCACCCCAGATATGGGAATATCGGAACATGGGAATTAGGAGCAGGAGTGGGCAAATTCACCCCTTCGAGCTTGCTCTGCCATTCAATCTGATCAGGGCTGATCTCTCCCTGGTCTCAAATCCACCTCCCCACCTGTCCCCCACATCCCCTTATCCGTTTTTTTAATCAGAAATATATCTATCCCCTTCCTGAACCCATTCAATGATTCAGACTCCACTGGGCAGCGAGTTCCACAAATTCACCCCCCCCCCGTGAGAAGTAGCTCCTCCTCATCTCAGTTTTAAATCTACCGCCTCTCGATCTATACCTGTGACCTCTTGTTCCAGATTGCCCCACAAGGGGAAACGTTTGGTCGACATTTACTTTATCAATCCCTCTTAAAATTTTATATCCCTCGATCAGATCCCCTCTAAACTCCAGCGAGTACAAGCCCAAACTGTTTAATCGCTCCTCGTACGTCAACCCTTTCAATCTGGTGAACCTCCTCTGAACTGCCTCCAATCCCACCGCATCCTTCCTCAAATAAGGAGACCAAAACTGGGCACAATATTCCAGATGTGGTCTCACCAACACCCTATACAATCACAACAACATTTCTCTACTTTTGTACTCCAGACACCAGATAGAACGCTTAGCGGTAAATGTTAAGGACTGTTCTCAACCTAACATTTCCAATAAGTTTCATCATTCGTTGTATCAGGAGAGCTTTCGGGTAATCCTGAAAGTCGTGATGAAGCATTATATAAAGATAGGGTGCTGCTTTTGCAACAGAATTTAGGGTTCGCTGGTTCTTGATCAGCTGGCTGCCAAAAGCGGAGGGGAGTTTCCCCGCAGTAAATAACCCTGGTGCATTGGCCCTAGTTCTAGACTTGTACATCATTCAGAGAATGTTGGCAAGATTAGGTCCAATAATGCCAACAGTTTGGCAGTCACCACTCGTTGTGATGCCAATTAAATGCCACAGAACTATTTGATTTTTCATTTGATTTGATTTATTATTGTCATACGTATTACCATACAGTGAAAGCTATTGTTTCTTGTGTGCTATACAGACAAAACTTACCAGACATGGGGAAAGAAAGGAGAGAGTGCAGAAGGTAATGTTACAGTCATAGCTAGGGTATAGAGAAAGATCAACTTAATGCGAGGTAGATCCATTCAAAAGTCTGACAGCAGCAGGGAAGAAGCTCTCCTTGAGTCGGTTGGTACGTGACCTCCGACTTTTGTATCTTTTTCCCGACAGAAGAAGGTGGAAGAGAGAACGTCCGGGGTGTGTGGGGTCGTTAATTATGCTGGCTGCTTTGCCAAGGTAATGGGAAGAGTAGACAGAGTCAATGGATGGGAGGTTGGTTTGTGTGATGGATTGGGTTTTATTCACAAACCTTTGTAGTTCCTTGCGGTCTTGGGCAGAGCCGGAGCCCATACCAAGCTCTGATACAACCAGAAAGAATGCTTTTTATGGTGCATCTGTAAAACTTGGTGAGAGTCATAACAACCTTTTATGCGGCACCTTATCAAACGCCTTCTGAAAATCGAGAAACACCACATCTACCGGCTCTCCTCCATCCACCACACTAGACACATCCTCATAGAATTCCAATAAATTCGTCAGACACGACTTCCCCTTAACGAAACCGTGCTGCGTCTGCTCTATCAAACAATTCTCCTCAAGATGCCTTGCTATTTTCTCTTTGATTACGGATTCAAGCATTTTTCCTACAACAGACATTAAACTAACCGGCCTATAATTCCCTGCCTTTTGCCTGCCACCCTTTTTAAGCAGCGGCGTAACATTAGCCGTTTTCCAATCTTCCGGCACTTCCCCGGAATCCAGCGAGGTTTGGAAAATAATCACCAAGGCATCCACTATCACCTCCGCCATTTCCTTCAGAACCCTCGGACGCATTCCATCCGGTCCTGGGGACTTGTCCACAATCAGTCCCTCCAGTCTGTCGAGCACCGCCTCTCTAGTGACAATGATCTCATTCAGGCCCTCCACTCCTACCATCTTTCCATCGTTAACACCCGGCAAACTATTCGCGTCCTCCTCCATGAAGACCAAAGCAAAAAAGTTATTCAAGGCCTCAGCCATTTCCTCATCCCCCACCACTAAATCTCCCCTCTCATCCTCTAAGGGTCCAACATTCACCCTAGGTGCCGCACAAAAGGTTGTTACAGAAGGTCAGGGGGCATGGAGTTGGGGGTAGGGTGTTAGCGTGGATAGAGGATTGGTTGTCAAATAGGAGGCAGAGAGTGGGGGTCAATGGGTGCTATTCGGATTGGTGGTTGGTGACTAGTGGCCCCAGGGGTCGGTGCTGGGGCCTCAGCTATTTACCATTTATATAGATGATCTGGAGGAGGGAACCGAGTGTAAGGTGTCGAAATTTGTTGATGACACAAAGATAAGTGGAACGGCAAATTGTGCGGAGGGTGTGGAAAGTCTGCAGAAGGATCTAGATAGGCTGGGTGAGTGGGCGAGGACCTGGCAGATGGAATACAATGTTGGCAAGTGTGAAGTTATCCACTTTGGTAGGAATAATGGTAGGAAGGACTATTACTTACTGGGCGAAAAGCTGCAGCATGCTACCGTGCAGAGGGACCTGGGGATCCTTGTGCATGAGTCGCAAAAACCCAGCCTACAGGTGCAGCAGGTGGTCAGGAAGGCAAATGGGATGCTGGCCTTCATAGCGAGGGGGATAGAATATAAAAGTAGGGAGGTCTTGCTGCAACTGTACAGGGCATTGGTGAGGCCGCAGCTGGAGTACTGTGTGCAGGTTTGGTTGCCGCACTTGCGCAAGGATATTTTGGCCTTGGAGGGAGTGCAGAGGAGGTTCACTAGGCTGATACCGGAGTTGAGGGGGTTGAGCTATGAGGAGACGCTGAATAGACTGGGCTTGTACTCGTTAGAGTTTAGAAGAATGAGGGGAGATCTCATTGAGACGTATAAGATGATGAATGGGATGGATAGGATAGAGGTGGAGAGGTTCTTCCCGCTCAGAAAGGACAGCAGGACTAGAGGGCACAGCCTCAAGATAAGGGGGGGGGGGGCAGTTTAGAACAGAGTTGAGCAGGAACTTCTTCACTCAAAGGGTGGTGAATCTCTGGAATTCTCTGCCCGTTGAAGTGGTGGAGGCTACCTCGCTAAATATATTTAAGACGCGGGTAGATAGGTTTTTGGTAGGCAGGGGAATTACGGGTTATGGGGAGAAGGCAGGAAAGTGGAACTGAGCCACTTCAGATCAGCCATGATCTTGTTGAATGGTGGGGCAGGTGGCCTACTCCTGCTCCTATTTCTTATGTTCTTATGAGTAGTGGACATGGCAAATTTCCTTAGTCTTCTGAGAAAGTAGAGGCATTGGTGGGCTTTCTTAATGATAGGGTTGGCATGGGGGAGACCAGGACAGATTGTTGGTGATCTGGGCACTTAAAAACTTGAAGCTCTCGACCATTTCTCCTTCACCCCCATTGAAGTGGACAGGGGCATGTTCTCCTTTACGCTTCCTGAACTCGATGACAATCTCCTTCATTTTATTGACATTGAGGGAGAGATTATTGTCACTGCACCAGTTCACCAGACTCTCTATCTCAGTCCTGTAATCTGTCTCATTGTTTGAGATCCGACACACTACAGTGGTGTCGTCAGCAAACCTGAAAATGGAGTTGGACCCTTACAGCAGAATCAGAGAGGGAACTGCCACAAAGTGAAGCAGCAGAGATGGGTGGGGAGGGATAGATGTGGCCGGGGGAGGGATGGGGGTCTCTGTGGTGTAGGAAAGGCCCAGTATTTCCTTGTCAGGGTTGGAGGTTCAGTCCCTCTCCTTCCTGCACACCAGGAAGACTTTGAAAAAGGAAGGTACCATATTTCATGGAACCCAGTGTCCCCAGTAAGATCCCGAACTGGGTGTCCACTGAACTGGTATCAGGGTCTACCCGTTGAAGTGGTGGAGGCTACCTCACTGAGTATATTTAAGGCACGGGTAGATAGGTTTCTGATAGACAAGGGGATTAAGGGTTATGGGGAGAAAGCGAGAAAGTGGAACTGAGCCACGACAGATCAGCCATGATCTTATTGAATGGTGGGGCAGGCTCGAAGGGCTAGATGGCCTACTCCTGCTCCTATTTCTTATGTTCTTATGTCTGGAGAATATAGTCACGTCGCAGCCATAACTTTCCAGGAGGTGGAGCGCGGGTTCGTGAGTCTGTTCCGAACACACAAGGGTATCAGGCAGCTAATATTTGAACACGTTCGTCACCCTCACAGGTGGGATTCGGATCAGCTCATTCCCATTTTGTGATGTTCTCAATTTATCCCATTATTCTTCGGCTGAGGATATAGGATTTGGGAATCCGGAAAACACAGGGATTAATTCAAGGGTAAAAGCAAAATACTGCGGATGCTGGAATCCAAAACAAGAACAGAAAATGCTGGAAAATCTCAGCAGGCCTGACAGGGGAGAGAACAGAAGAGAGTCTAGGTGATACAGGGTAGATAGTTTAGGATGGATATGAGAAGACATTTCTTCACCTTGACAGCCAATGGAATTTTTTTTTAACCACAGAACGTAGCTGTGACCAAATGCTTTCAAGGAGCAGTGTACAGTTCTGGTCACCCGATTGTGGAAAGGATCTTATTAAACTAGAAAAAGGGCAGAAAAGATTCACTAGGATGCTACCGGGACTTGATGGTTTGAGTTATAAGGAGAGGCTGGATAGAATGAGACTTTTTTCTCTGCAGTGTAGAAAGCTGAGGGGTGACCTTTTAGAAGTCTATAAAATAATGAGGGCACAGATCAGCTAGATAGTCAATATCTTTTCCCAAAAGTAGGGGAGTCTAAAACTAGAGGGCAGAGGTTTAAGATGAGAGAGGAGAGATACAAAAGGGTCCAGAGGGGCAATTTTTTTTACACAGAAGGTGGAACAAGCTGCCAGAGGTAGTAGTAGAAGCAGGTACAATTTTATCTTCTAAAAAGCATTTAGACAGTTACATGGGTATGATGGGTATAGAGGGATATGAGCCAAATGCAGGAATTTGCGATTAGCTTAAGGGTTTTAAAAAAAAAAGGTCAGCATGGACAAGTTGGGCCGAAGGGCCTGTAAACCTCTATGACTCTATGATAGTTAGATCTAGCATTTGTGGTGAAGGGGATCAAGGGATATGGGATGAAGAGGAGGGTTCAGGATATTGAATTTGATGAACAGCCATGATCATGGTGGAGAAGACTTGAAGGACCGAATGGCCTCAACCTGCTCATTGAGAGTCATCCAGACTTGAAACATTGGCTCTGTTCTCTCCACACAGATGCCATCAGACCTGCTGAGACTTTCCAGGGTTTTCTGTGTTTGTGTGAGAAATCCAAGGGGTGAGATATATATATGTAAAAACAATCAGTAGGGAGCACTGCCGTTGACCTATCACCAATTATCTCACCTTCAAATTCACCCAAGTGCTCATCAACTTTCAGAGTGGAGAACTGTGGGTCCAGGAAGCCAGGCTTGTCCAGAGCTGCCGGCTAGATTCCAACATTCTCCATCAGCCTTCTCAACACTCCACACAACAGGCTTCATATGGTGAGAAATATGGCAGGGCGATTTGTGAATCGTGCCAAGATCAAGTTGCTTTGTCGGCGTTAATGACTGTTCTCCTGGTTGCTGCGAGTCGGAGACCCATGAGTGCTTTACGCAGGAGTACAGCCCATTGATTGACAGCTGGATCATCCCTCGGTTATCTGCCTATTGACTGAGTGTTTGGGGTTTTTGTCTGGAGAGTAGGAGTGAGTGTGTCACCAGCTTTGGTACAAAACAGACCCCGAGCGCACTGGTCACAGCAATGGTTTACACTTCCAACATCACAAGTCAAACTTCATAGAAACATAGACACTGATACCAGGTTGAGGCCATTCAGCCCTTCCAGCCTTCCCTGCCATTCATTATGGTCATGGCTGATCAGCAAATTCAATAGCCTGATATTTGGAGTATTGTGAACAGTTTCGGGCCACATTTCTAAGGAAGGGTGTGCTGGCCTATGTAGAGGGACACGGAGTACTGAGGGAGCAGGGGAAGAGCTGCAGAAGGAGTTGGACAGAGTGGGCAAAGAAGTGGCAGATGGAATACAATGTGGAAAAGTGTGAGGTTATACACTTTGGAATGAGAAATGGAGGCAGAGACTATTTTCTAAATGGGAAAATGCTTCGGAAATCAGAAACACAAAGGGACTCGGGAATCATTGTTCAAGATTCTCTTAAGGTTAATGTGCAGGTTCAGTTGGCAGTTAGGAAGGTAAATGCAATGTTAGCATTCATGTCGAGAGGGCTAGAATACAAGAGCAGGGATGGACTTCTGAGGCTGGATAAGGCTCTGGTCAGACCCCATTTGGAATATTGTGAGCAGTTTTGGGCCCTGTATCTAAGGAAGGATGTGCTGGCCTTGGAAAGGGTCCAAAGGAGGTTCACAAGAATGATCCCTGGAATGAAGAGCTTGTTGTATGAGGAACGGTTGAGGACTCTGGGTCTGTACTCGTTGGAGTTTAGAAAGATGAGGGGGGATCTTATTGAAACTTACAGGATACTACAAGGCCCTGGATAGAGTGGACATGGAGAGGATGTTTCCACTAGTAGGAAAAACTAGAACCAGAGGCACAACCTCAGGCTAAAGGGATGATCCTTTAAAACAGAGATGAGGAGGAATTTCTTCAGCCAGAGAGTGGGGAATCTGTGGAACTCTTTGCCGCAGAAGGCTGTGGAGGCCGGGTCACTGAGTGTCTTTAAGACAGAGATAGATAGGTTCCTGATTAATAAGGGGATCAGGGGTTATGGGGAAAAGGCAGGAGAATGGGGATGAGGAAAATATCAGCCATGATTGAATGGCGGAGCAGGCTCGATGGGCCGAGTGGCCTAATTCTGCTCCTATGTCTTATGGTCTATCTCATTCCTGTGCTCCGACTCATCATTGTTTGAACAATTCCAGCCTCCGTTTGAGACTTGATCCAAAGCTCTGGAGATTGTGGTTGTGGGAATGTATTCTCAGGCTTTGGGAGGTGTGCGGAGAATACCTATCGAGAAACGAGTGCATCCTGGTGGCTAAGAGTGACCTCTCATTCCTTATCTTGTAGACCTGCCCATTTGTTTATCTCCTTTGGACAGAACACTTGCTCAAATCAGCAGCAGGGCTGTCACCAACATTTGAACCTGGCTTGTGAATTCCAAATAAGGGGTTGGTGGTGTTGTCTAATGTCACTGGCAATAACCCAGAGGCCTAATCTAGTGTTGTGGGAAAATGGGTTCAAATCCCAGCATGGCAGCGGGGGGAATTTAAAATAACTTCATAAAATCTGGAATTGAAAGTGAGTGTCAGTGACGGTGACCATGACAACCATCCTCGATAGTCCTAAAAACTCATCTGGTTCATTAAAACTGCCGTCCTTACCTGCTCTGGCCTACACGTGACTCCAGTCCCACAGCAATGTGGTTGACTCTCAACTGCCCTCTGGAGCGGCCGAGCCAGACACTCAGTTTGAGGCCGATTAGGGATGGACAATGAATGCTGGGGAGGTATTGTGTCTGGACTCGTAATCCGGAGACCCAGGGTAATGCTCCAGGAACCTGATTTCCAATCCCGTCACAGCAGATGGAGAAATTTGATTTCAATAAAAATCTGGAATTAAAAGTCTACTGATGACCGTGAAACCATTGTCGCTCATCATAAAAAACCCATCTGGTTCACTAATGTCCCTTCAGGGAAGGGAAATAAAAATCTGGACTTAAAATCTAATGACAACCATGAAAACACTTGTAAGGACCTTGAACTGCCCTCAGATTTAAGCAACACAACTCTCTCTCCCAGTACAAGGCAACAAAGAGACATCATTTAGTTCAGAAACACAGTCAGATTTTGATGGGGGAATTTCCCTCCCTATCTGGACTCTCTGGAGTTCCATGCACAATTAGAATCCTTTCAAATGTTTTCAACATTTAGTTCCTCTTGCTGTAGGCCTCAATTTTCCACCTGTATATTTCTTCAGCTGAGGGGACAATTCGTGGCAGCATTGTGGCACAGTGGTTAGCACTGCCACTGCCTCCCAGCACCAGGGATCCTGCGTTCAATTCCCGGCTTGGGTCACTGTCTGTGTGGAGTTTGCACATTCTCCCTGTACCTGTGTGGGTTTCCTCCGGGTCCTCTGGTTTCCTCCCACTCTCCAAAGGTAGACAAGTCCCCCGGGACTAATGAGATATACTCCAGAACACTGAAAGAGGCAAAGGAGGAAATTGCTGGAGCCTTGAGATAAATCTTTGTATCCTCACTGGCTACAGGAGACGTCCCAGAGGATTGGAGAATAGCCAATGTTGTTTCTTTGTTTAAGAAGGGTAGCAAG
The DNA here is from genome assembly GCF_965287045.1 of Carcharhinus amblyrhynchos. Classification (NCBI taxonomy): domain Eukaryota; kingdom Metazoa; phylum Chordata; class Chondrichthyes; order Carcharhiniformes; family Carcharhinidae; genus Carcharhinus; species Carcharhinus amblyrhynchos. The sequence goes on from NW_027649778.1 coordinate 1,932,991, forward strand.
AATAATCCAGGTTACTACAGGCCGGTGAGCCATATGTCAGCGATAGGGAAATTATTGGAGAGGATTCTTCAAGACAGGATTTATTCCCACTTGGAAATAAGTGGATGTATCAGTGAGAGGCAACATGGTTTTGTGAAGGGGGGGGGTCACGTCTCACGAACTTGATCGAGTTTTTTGAGAAAGTGACAAAGATGACTGATGAGGGTAGGGCAGTGGATGTTGTCTACATGGACTTCAGTAAGGCCTTTGACAAGGTCCCTCATGGCAGACTGGTGCAGGAGGTGAAGTCGCCTGGGATCAGAGGTGAGCTGGCAAAGTGGGTACAAAACTGGCTCAGTCAAAGACAACAGAGAGTAGCAGTGGAAGGGTGTGTTTCTGAATGGAGGGCTGTGACATATAGCGTTCCTCAGGGATCAGTGCTGGGAACTTTGCTGTTTGTAATATATATAAATGATTTTGGAGGAAAATGTAACTGGTTTGATTAGTAAGTTTGCGGATGACACAAAGGTTGGTGGATTTGTGGATAGCGATGAGGACCATCAGAGAATACAGCAGGATATAGATCAGCTGGAGGCTTGGGCGGAGAAATGGCAGATGGAGTTTAATCTGGACAAATGTGAGGTGATGCATTTTGGAAGGTCTAATACAGATAGGAAATGTACAGTAAATGGCAGAACTCTTAAGAGTATTGATAGCAGAGGGATCTGGGTGTATAGATATACAGGTCACTGAAAGTGGCAATGTAGGTGAAGAAGGTAGTCAAGAAGGCATATGGCATGCTTGCCTTCATCTGCCAGGGCACTGAGTTTTGGCAAGTCATGTTGCAGCTTTATAGAACCTTAGTTAGGCCGCACTTGGAATATAGTGTTCAATTCTGGTTGCCACACTACCAGAAGGATTTGGAGACTTTGGAGAGGGAACAGAAAAGATTTACCAGGATGTTGCCCTGGTATGGAGGGCGTTAGCTATGAGGAGAGGCTGGAGAAACTTGGTTTGTTCTCACTGGAACGATGAAGGTTGAGGGGCGACCTGATAGAAATCTACAAGATTATGAGAGGCATGGACAGAGTGGATAGTCAGAAGCTTTTTCCCAGGGTGGAAGAGTCAATTACTAGGGGGCACAGGTTTAAGATGCGAGGGGCAAGGTTTAAAAGAAATTTACAAGGTAGATTTTTTACACAGAGGGTGGAGGATGCCTGGAACTCATTGCTGGGGGAAGTACTGGAAGCAGGTACGATAGTGAGTTTTAAGGGACGCCTTGACTAATACATGAATAGGATGGGAATAGAGGGATATGGTCCCCGGAAGGGTAGGGGGTTTTAGTTCAGTCGGGGCAGCATGGTCGGTGCAGGCTTGGAGGAGCCGAAGGGCCTGTTCCTGTGCTGGAATTTTCTTTGTTCTTTGGAGTCCAAGCCCAGGCGATATTTCTATTAATGATTTATATTGATTTACAGAGAATTATGAATCAGATGAATTAATTGGGGATCATGTAAGGATCTGAAAACCAGATTTTTATTCGCAGTGACAGGGTTCTGGTGAAGAAAATCTGGCTTTTTTTATTCATTTGTGGGACATGGGCCTCGCTGGCTGGGCCAGCGTTTATTGCCCATCCCTAGTTGCTCTTGGAGGGCAGTTGAGAGTCAACCACATTGCTGTGGCTCTGGAATCACCTGTAGGCCAGACCAGGTAAGGACGGCAGATTTCCTTCCCTAAAGGAGATTAGTGACCCAGATGGGTTTTTCCAACAATGGTTTTATGGTCATCAGTAAATGCTTAATTCCAGACTTTTTTATTGAATTCTGCTGTGGTGGGATTCGAACCCAGGTCCCCCAGAACATTAGCTGAGTTTCCGGATTAATAGTCTAGCAAAGGTACCACTAGGCCATCAGGGGGGTGAGCTAGGGGTAAATGCACGAGGTTATGGGGATAGGGCCGGGTGGGACTGTGGGCAGTGCAGACTTGATGGGCCAAATGGCCTCCTTCTGCACTGTAGGGATTGGTGTGGGTGTGTGTGGTGGGAGAGGATGCACTGGAAGAATTGAGTTGAAGATGTCCACTCCCCAGGGTGGCATTAAGGCCTGGAGGTCCAAGGATCCCAAGCTCAAGGCCCCAGCAACGGCTGTGAGCAGAAGTTTGGTCAGGCAAAATAAAGAAATGGAAAGATGTGAACTTTCTGATGAAGCCCAGCAGTAATACTGACATTTTGTTTGTCTTTGATCCTATTTCTGTTCCAGTCTAGCATTTAATTAAACGAAGCTTAATAAAATCTGGTCGGGGAGGAGAGTGCAGCCTGGGAGGGGAAGGAAAGGGAGAGAGAGGACATCAAAACCTGGGTGAGGCAGAGCTGGATGGACGCATCGACTGACCCACGGCCGCAGTGAGCACCCTGGCCTCCTCACCAGAACATTAACCCTTTCGTCTCAGAACCCAGCCCTCCTGTCATATTCCCTTCAGACGCCATCTGAACACAGGGATTGCTAAACCTCCCTTACCTTGTGGCAGGAGACACTCACTCAAGGAAGAATTATGCAGAGTTCAAGATTTGACTGGACAAAGGCCCTTCGGCCCATCAAGACTGCCTCGAGTGCGTCAGACTGTCTCGTTAACCAATTTATCTTCCTCATCCCGATTCCCCTTCCCAGGACACCTTCAACTGAATTCTTCCAGTGCATCCCCTCCCTGATCCCACCACACACACCCACACCAATCCCTACAGTGCAGAACTACCCTTAATCTGATATAAATGTTTTCAGAAACACCTACCAATATCCTAGAATGATAGAATCCCCGCAGTGCACTCGGTCTGAGACTGCACTGACTCTCTGACAGAGCATCTTACTCAGGCTCTCTGCCTCACCCCATCTCCAGAACCAGCCTCCCATCCACTGACTCTGTCTACACTTCCCACCACCTCAGCATAGCAACCAACATAACTAAGGACCCCCACGCACCCCCGACATTTTCTCTTCCACCTTCTTCCATTGGGAAAAAGATACAAAAGTCTGAGGTCACGTACCAACCAACTCAAGAACAGCTTCTTCCCTGCTGCTGTCAGACTTTTGAATGGACCTACCTTGCATTAAGTTGATCTTTCTCTACACCCTAGCTATGACTGTAACACTACATTCTATCCTCTCCTTTCCTCCTTCCCTACGTACTCTATGAACGGTATGTTTTGTCTGCATAGCGCACAAGAGACAATACTTTTCACTGTATGTTAATACATGTGACAATAATAAATCAAATCAAATCAAATCAAACCAAATCATCCCCACAGTGTCTCAGCTGAAAGACGGCATCCTCACCAATGTCCTCAGTCCTGCATTGATGTATTAACCTGCATCCTGGAATGGGGATTGAACCGCCTGCCTTCTGTCTCAGAGATGAGAGTGATGCCCATTCGGTGGAACCATGTAGAAGGGTGTGAATAGGTCGGCACAGTGGCCCAGTGGTTAGCACTGCTGCCTCACAGCGTCAGGGACCCCGGTTTCAAATCCGGCTTGGGTCATTGGCTGTGTGTGGAGTGTGCACATTCTCCCCGTGTCTGCGTGGGTTTCCTCTCGGTGCTCCAGTTTCCTCCCACACTCCAAAGATGTGCGGGTTAGGTGGATTGGCCGTGCTAAATTGCTCCTTAGTGTCCTAAGATGTGCAGGTTAGGTGGATTGGCCATGTTAAATTGCCCCTTAGTGTCCTAAAGTGTGCAGGTTAGGTGGATTGGCCATGCTAAATTAGCCCTTAGTGTCCTAAAGTGTGCAGGTTAGATGGATTGGCCGTGTTAAATTGCCCCTTAGTGTCCTAAGGTGTGCAGGTTAGGTGGATTAACAATGCTAAATTACCCCTTAGTGTCCTAAAGTGTGCAGGTTAGATGGATTGGCCATGCTAAATTGTCCCTTAGTGTCCAAAGCTGTGTAGGTTTGGGTGGATTGGCTATGCTAAATTACCCCTTAGTGTCCTAAGGCGTGCAGGTTAGGTGAATTGGCCATGCTAAATTACCCCTTAGTGTCCTAAGGTGTGCAGGTTAGGTGGATTGGCCATGCTAAATTGTCCCTTAGTGTCCAAAGCTGTGTAGGTTTGGGTGGATTGGCTATGCTAAATTGCCCCTTAGTGTCCTAAAGTGTGCAGTTTAGATGGATTGGCCATGCTAAATTGTCCCTTAGCATCCAAAGATGCGCAGGTTAGGTGGATTGGCCATGCTAAATTGTCCCTTAGTGTCCAAAGCTGTGTAGGTTAGGGTGGATTGGCCATGCTAAATTGTCCCTTAGCATCCAAAGATGCGCAGGTTAGGTGGATTGGCCATGCTAAATTGTCCCTTAGTGTCCAAAGCTGTGTAGGTTAGGGTGGATTGGCCATGCTAAATTGTCCCTTAGTGTCCAAAGTTGTGTAGGTTAGGGTGGATTGGCTATGCTAAATTGCCCCTTACTGTCCAAAGGTGTGTAGGTTAGGGGGGGATTAGCGGGGTAAATATATGGAGTTATGGGGATAGGGCCTGATTAATATATTCTGTCGGAGAGTGGGTACAGAGCTGATGGGCCGAATGGCCTCCTTCTGTGCTGTCGGGATTCTATGATTGAACACATTGCCAGGGTAATGGGGAGAAAGCCAAGACTAAATTAAATAAATCTTCCAGAGAGACGGTGAGAGATGATGATGGAGCACGTGGCTTCCAACTCTCTCATTTGATTGGATGATCTCGCGACTCTTTGCCGTCCTGAATGCACCAAAGAGGGGGGACTGACAGCGGCTTCAGAATCCGAGAGTGTATTCCCACGGGGAAGGAAGCGAAACATGGATTGCAGAGAATTTGTTACAGCAAAGAGGTCAGAGTTGGTGTGTGATGGAGTGGGTTCTGCTGGTATTCTGAAAGCTTTGCCTCACCTTTGTTCATATCTTTTGCTGAATATAGGATCAGAGACAGTTTGGGGATAAACCACACAGTATACACAGGAATTAGTCACAACCTATCATCATTGCTTCCTAAAGTCATCGAGTTAACTCCCCTTAAACTGCTGAAGACATTGCCTCTGCTGGAGTTTGGTTCTGTGAGCTGATATAGATCTCCAATCACTCACCAAAGTTTTATTTATTAGTCACAAGTAGGCTTACACTAACACTGCAATGAAGTTACTGTGAAATTCCCCTAGTTGCTACACTCCGGTGCCTGTACAGGTACACCGAGGGAGAATTTAGCACGGCCAACCCACCTAACCAGTACATCTTTCAGACTGTGGGAGGAAACTGGAGCGCCCGGAGGAAACCCACGCAGACACGAGGAGAGCGTGCAATCTCCACACAGACAGTGACCCGACACTGGGAATCGAACCCAGGTCCGTGGCGCTGTGAGGCAGCAGTGCTAACCACTGTACCGCCGTGTACCAAAAGTAAACCTTGGGGGTAATTGTTACACACACACACACACACTCACTCACGCACACATACACTGACACAGTCACACACACTCACACTCATGCACACACACACACTCACTCACGCACACACACTCACACACACACACACACTCACATACATACACACTCACTCACATATACACACTCACACATACATACACACACACTCACACTCACAGGCACTCACTCTCACACGCACACTCGCACACACACAAAATCCCTACAGTGCAGAAGGAGGCCATTCTGCCCATCAAGTCTGCACCAACAACAATCCCACCCAGACCCTATCCCATAACACCATGTATTTACCTGGCTAAACCCCCTGACATTAAGCAGCAATTTAGCACGGCCAATCAACCTAACCCGTACATCTTTCAGACTGTGGGAGGAAACCTACACAGACATGGAGAGAATGTGCAGACTCCATACAGACAATGACCAAGGCCTGATTTGAACCCAGGTCCTTGGCGCTGCGAGGCAGCCGTGCTAACCACTGTCCCACTGTGCTGCTCGCGCCACCTTCCCCCGAAGATAGAACCCCTCCCCCTACCCCCCTACCCACCTGTGCCAAACCTCTTCCCTCAGAGGGTGGCGAACCTGCAAAATTCTCCACCCCAGAAAGCTGGAGGACAGATCACGGAAATGGATTTTGGAAGGAATTAGATCGATTTCTAGACGAGGGGAGAGAGAGCGCGGAGTGTGGCTGAGAGATTGCAGGTGGGCTAGGACCGTGTCGATGGACTGAACGGCCCACACCAGCCGAGGCTCAGATGGATGGAGCATCAGCCCATAAATCCTTCCACCGTGCTGGAGGTGAGGTGGGGGTGGGGCTGGGAGGTGGAATGTGTGTGAAGCTACCAAACAAATATTTTATCCATGGAATTTCCTTTGGGGAATACAAAATCCCTCTCTTAGCTCAATCCTGCAACTTAACAATGCTCACGGACAGGAGAATTTTATGACTTTGAAATAAAAGCAATTACACAGGCAAACACAATGCATAAAAACCAGGACATGCAGACTAATAAAAGGATGACAATTTATTCAGAACATCTTTTCCATCAGCGACATCAGGACAGATTAACATCCCTGCCACTCTCTCATTCTGTTACAGCCTCATCAAACCCCAACCACTCCCCGTCATGTGGAAGATAGATTCCCCACAACATCTCAATGCTTTCTAATTGTATAATTTGATATTTATGATGTTCCTCCGCTTTCAAAGTGTCTCTCAGCGATAAACATCATTAAACAACACCCTGTCACATCGAAATACTGCAGTTGCCGGAAATCTGAGAATTAAATTGCTGTAAATACTCCGGGAGTCTCGCAGCCTTTAATGTTCCACATCCCACACCCGGCCTTGTATCACCTGAAACATTCATTCAGTTTCTCTCTCCACCAGCACTGCCTGACCTGCTGAGTATTCCCAGTAATTTGGAGGTTTTTTTTACGGGCAGGATGGTCCCAGTTTTGGGATAATTGGGATCATTGACAGCAGTAACAATCTGAGTGCCGGTGTGGCTGTAACTCCTGGTGTGGAAACACACCACATACAGCAGCAAGATCCCAGACCGCAGACTCAGTGCACTTCGAGTCCAGATAATTTGACAATAAAATTACCCTCAACATACTGGGATCAGGACATATGTGTGTGTGTGTGTGTGTGTGTGTGTGTGTGTGTGTGTGTGTGTGTGTGTGTGTGTGTGTGTGTGTGCATGAGGGTGTGTGTGAGGTGTGTGTATGTGTGTGTATGTGTGTGAGAGTGAGGGTGTGTGTGAGAATGTGTGTGTGTGTGTGTATATATGTGTGCATGACAGTGTGTGTGAGGTGTGTGTGTGTATGTATGTGTGCATGACGGTGTGTGTGAGGTGTGTGTGTGTGTGTGTGTGTGTGTGAGAGAGTGAGGGTGTGTGTGAGAATGTGTGTGTGTGTGTGTGTGTGTATATATGTGTGCATGA